>NC_044338.1:12514958-12831869 GCF_007399415.2 Gopherus evgoodei
TACAGTCTCTATAAAATCAGGACATCTGGTCACCCTAAAAGGATCCCCAAATGCTTTGCCATCACCCTCTACATACAATCCACAGGAATCAATTAAACTCCCACTAAAATTCAGCTAGTGACAAAAAGCAGCCTGGCAACTGTTTCAGAGTTAGAAGAACTGAGCTTTTTTTTACTGGGAGAGAGATTCTTTGCACAGGTGGCCTGACGCTCTTGGAGAAAAGAGGGTCTTTTCTTTTTTTAAATGGGACGACAGCAAAGTAAAGTCTAAATAAATAAAATAAAAAGCCAATTTACAGCCCAAATAATAAGTAGACTCCAGGAAAACTATTGCAGCTTCTCCAGGCTTGTCCTAACAGGCTTCCCTTCCCAGGGCGAGGAAAGCATAATGACAATGACATTCTGGGTGCTAACTCCAGCAGTCATCGGCTAAGTCACATATCAGATGGGCAGCCTATGAAACTGAACCGGAGACTTCCTGAGCCAAAGACACAATTCTATACCCTCATATGAGACTCGATTAGCTGTGAGTAGAGCTATAATCATAGCCGCATTAGGATATGCCAATTAAGCTACAGAGTCCAGCCATATGGACTGACAGCATCCAGCACGAAAGCTTTTCTGATTAATTGTATGCATCATGGAAGCACCGAGGGCCCCAAATGAGGAATCAGGGCCCCGTTTGCTAGGTGACAGCCAAAAGATGATCCTGAACAAAAGGTGCTGAAATTCCCAAACGTATCCACTGGATCGAAGGTGGGGAGGGGATGCAGAAGCAGCTTCTCTAAGACCAGTACATAATTCTGCTTCAGGACCTTGTAGACAATGCACTAGAAATTCTTCTTTGCTGGCCATTCTTTGTGCATGCCAACATTTTCAAAGATACAGCTTAATATGGAATCATTCAGGAGACTGAAGAGAACAATGACAGTTCTCCCTGCCCCAAAAAAATCTTTTGCCCATCGAAGTCCATCCCACCCTAGATCCACCACTAAGCAAGGAGACTTTCGGATGGAAAGGCAGCCTTGATCCTAGCAAATAAACTCATAAAAGGGAGCAGCCTTCCAGAGTAGCAAGCAAAGCAGATTCTCAAAGATAAATGCCTGCTGTCAACCTGTGCTATAAATCTCCCTCATCGTTCATAATACATCAAAGGCTTAACAGTTTGCAGGAGCCAATTCCACACCCAGCTGGTCCTCCATAGACTTCACCTCTGAAGTTCCATCCCAAACAAGGAGAGATTCTGTTGCAGAACATTTTAAAGCCTTCAGCCTCAGATGCCTGCAGAACACAACAATCAGCTGGTTTATCTCAGAAATGGGAGGCTTGAACCTGGAACCCTTCAGCTTTCATCCAGACTCAAGGCCCAGCAGAAATACAAATGGATGCTAAACCAGCAGCCAACAGAATAGCTGTAGGAGCTTTACACGTACAAGTCAGCAACACCAGGAAGCAACAGCATGCCCTGTCCTGCCGTGTTTGGGCTGGGTCTCATGAAAGCACTTGTACCGATGGATTTTGTGCAGTGAATTACGCCCCTGAACGAAAGTCACCCTGTTTTTCTCGTTTGACGCAGGCATAAAAGAGAGATGTTAACTTCCACAAAGTTGGTAAAACTAGGTGTAAGTAGTAAGGTAGCAAGAGGCATTGTCCTGATATGACTAGAGCAGACATACTTTGCCTGCCACTGGAATGCATGAAACAGCACAGATCACTATCACATTTAGTTTTTCAAAAACATTGCACATGGAAGCAGAAGTGGTGTCATTTTTAAAACCATTTTTAGTAGGTCCTTTAAGCTCTCTCTGCCTCTGGTTTCCCCATCCATAAACTGGAGATAACACACATACATCTCACAAGGGATTTTATGACTATTATTAGCTAACGGTTATTTGGCATTTTGAACACAATGAACAGTGAGATCTGTCCTAAGCAACAGACACAAGATGAACTGCATAACAGATTGGGCCTCTTTCTCAATTGCCCTGCTCCCGGTGCATTCACACCAGTACCAAGTGGCTGTCAGGTGCTACTGAATCACAATGGTATTGTCACAAGGTGACTGGCCCCTTTAAGGGGAGATAAGGCCAGCTCTACCTGTGACTAAATCAGCTGCCTCCCAGCTGAGGCTGTGGGACTAGGACTCAGTTGAGATTCTGAAGAGCACCTGGTCCGTAAAGGGTACGTCTACACTGACAACAAAAAACAGCACCAGCAGCAAGTCTCAGAGCCCAGGTCAACTGGCTCAGGCTCCACTCAGCTCAGAGACGCAGCAATGGGGGTGGGTCTCAGAGCCAGGACTCCAGCCTGAGCGGGAACATCTGCACTGCTATTTTCAGTCCGGTAGCACAAGCCCCAGGAGCCCAAGTCAGTTCCAGTGGAGACGTAACCCACAAAGGCTGATGGGGTGAACTGCAGGGAGCAGGTAGGCTGCTGAAGGATATCCTGGGTTAGACCAAGGAGCTGACTTGCCCGAAGTCAAATTATGGGTCATGTCTACTCTAGACGTTTGTACCTGCTTTAACTTCTCAGATAGTTAAAGCCACACAACCCCCTTGGCACGGCGCTCAGCTACGGTGTGAAAAATTCCCATTCCTGAGTGCAGTAGCAGTGGCGACCTAAACTCCAGTGCAGACACAGCTAGGTTGAGGGAAGAATGCTTCCGTCAACCCAGCCACCATTGCGCAGGATGGCAGGGTTCCTAACAGAGCCAGAAAACCCCCTGCCAAACCCACAGCATACCGACCGCTATGCCTACCTTCATGCCTCCAGCTTCCATCCCGGACACATCACACGATCCATTGTCTACAGCCAAGCACTGAGGTACAACCGCATCTGCTCTAACCCCTCAGACAGAGACCAACACCTACAAAATCTCCACCAAGCATTCTCAAAACTACAATACCCGCACAAGGAAATAAGGAAACAGATCAACAGAGCCAGACGTGTACCCAGAAGCCTCCTACTGCAAGACAAACCCAAGAAAGAAACCAACAGGACTCCACTGGCCATCACATACAGCCCCCAGCTAAAACCCCTCCAACGCATCATCAAGGATCTACAACCCATCCTGGACAATGATCCCACACTTTCACAGGCCTGGGGTGGCAGGCCAGTCCTTGCCCACAGACAGCCTGCCAACCTGAAACATATTCTCACCAGTAACTGCACACCGCACCATAATAACTCTAGCTCAGGAACCAATCCATGCAACAAACCTCGATGCCAACTCTGCCCACATATCTACACCAGCGACACCATCACAGGACCTAACCAGATCAGCCACACCATCACTGGTTCATTCACCTGCACATCCACCAATGTAATATACGCCATCATATGCCAGCAATGCCTCTTTGCTATGTACATCGGCCAAACTGGACAGTCTCTACGGAAAAGGATAAATGGACACAAATCAGACATTAGGAATGGCAATATACAAAAACCTGTAGGAGAGCACTTCAACCTCCCTGGCCACACTATAGCAGACCTTAAGGTGGCCATCCTGCAGCAAAAAAACTTCAGGACCAGACTTCAAAGAGAAACTGCTGAGCTTCAGTTCATCTGCAAATTTGACACCATCAGCTCAGGATTGAACAAAGACTGTGAATGGCTTGCCAACTACAGAACCAGTTTCTCCTCTCTTGGTTTTTACACCTCAACTGCTAGAACAGGGCCTCATCCTCCCTGATTGAACTGACCTCGTTATCTCTAGCTTGCTTACTAGCATATATATACCTGCCCCTGGATCTTTCCACCACATGCATCTGAAGAAGTGGGTATTCACCCACGAAAGCTCATGCTCCAAAATGTCTGTTAGTCTATAAGGTGCCACAGGATTCTTTGCTGCTTTTACAGATCCAGACTAACACGGCTACCCCTCTGATACTCCACAGCATCATGCCACCCCAGCTACGGGGCCAGCGACACTCTGCTATAACCCCTACCGTATAGACTGGGATAGCTATTGCAGAACCGGGGGGGCCACCCAGTCCACAGCCCCACTCACTTCTCAGCACGCACACACTTTAAATGGTGCTCACAGCCCTTGGCTATTGCCAGCTGGGAAGAGGACTAAATGTACCATACAGGATCTCTTTATACTGGTCTAACAGCATCCACTCTCGAAGCTGTGCTGGTATAACTAGACAGGTAAAAATCAATACAACATTCAAGGGCAGACCAGGTCTAAGTCAGGTACAGGGCCGACTCCAGGCACCAGCCCAGCAAGCAGCTGCTTGGGGCGGCCAATGGTGAGGGGCAGCACGTCCCGATATTTGGCGGCAAGTCCCTCACTCCCTCTCAGAACGAAGGACCAGATGCCGAATTCTGCAGCAGCAGCAGCAGAGCTGCAGATGCCAATCGCGGCCTTATTTTTATCCCCCTCTCTCTCTTCTTCTTTTCTCTTTTCACTGCTGGGGCGGCAAAAACCCTGGAGCCGACCCTGGTCAGGTAGAAGAACCAGAACCCAGGAGGAGTCCTGACCTCCTACTCCCCATGCTCCCTGGCACAACACCGCAGTCTCCGACCACTACCAATGATTTTAAATGATCCAAAGAGCAGCAGCTGACAGCGCCCCGCAGGCAGCCACACATGGAAGTTGTTAATAACTGAAATGAAAGCGTCCCCAGTGCTTTAATAAAGAAAATGAAAGTGAATAATGACTCAGCGCTAGTTCCAATTCAGCGTGAACCACTAAGCTTGGAAAATGCTTCAGTTCATGATAAATGGGTCATGGGGACGCAAGGCCTTTGCAAGCAGCGAGGCTGTGACACCCTGCAGGCTGGAAGCAAGCATCTGCCCTTCTTTCATTTGTTTTGTTAATACACTGAACTCAGGAAGTTATGGAGGGATCCTGCGTGGAGTGGAACTGGGAATCTCAGACTGGGAGCAGCAATGCAACGGTTCTGCAGTTTGCAGAATTTAGGTGCGTGATCCTGGCACTGATGGAGTTAAGGTTGCCAGCAGAGCAGATTTTCACTGCAAATCTTCCAACGCAGTATAAAATATTGACTCCAGGCTGAAACTTGGCACAAACAGCCTCAGCCCAGAGAGTGGGGAATTCTACAGTTTAAAATTAAAATCCGTTGGGCTGTTTTTAATTTCATGGCAGTACCAAAAAATTGAAGTTAATCAGTTAGCGCGCCTGTTGCTTATAAACTACTTAGCTTGTTTTTTAAAAAATAACTACACACACCAGTGATCTGTCCTATGTCCACTGTCATGCTGGTACTTTAAAAAAAACTATTCTTAAATTATACCCACAGAGTTCAGAGATATAGAAATAATGGATGATCTTATATACTGCACTACAAATACTTAATAAGGCTACACTACAGTGTTTGCTTTTAATTAGACAAGAAAGAAGACCCAACTCATAATTCTTAGAGAGAGTTATTTAGTTATACAGTTTCTGGAGGTTGTTGGTTTTTTGTTTTTGTTTTTTTAAAGAACAAGAGAAGTTCTACAACAACTGCTCAGAACTAGATTGATTTAAGAGCCTAGAACGTAACCATGTGTATTCCAGATCAGTGTTTCTCAATGACTGGTCCATGGACTAGCGCCAGTTACTGAGATCTCCCTGACACAGTTTAGGAAGGCAGCAAGCCAGTTCCTGGTATCATAAAGGTTGAGAAACACTGGTTTAGAAAGTGAAATGGATCAGTGCTACATCACAGAGACACTAGAATCATTTAGAGTGAAGTAGTTTCTAGAATTCAGAGCCACTTCAAACCGTGCAGATTCTAAGGGCCTATAACTCACTTTTAAAATGTGTTCTAGAACTTAGAACCAACTGGGTTCTAGAGCTAGATTTTTGAGAGGGGAGGGGATTCTACAACCGATCTGTTTAGTTACTAGACTACAGAACATTTTGCATATTCCAGTTCTATTTAGGAACAAGAGAGAAAGAGAGAGATTAACCTTTTCATGGAAAAATTATGCTTTCTCCAAAGACCTCTTGCAGATTTTGCAAATGTTCTCCCGGATATTGGAGTCTGAGGCTGTAGCAAGACAATCAGCAGGTGGACTATTTTGTTTTCAACTGGTTGACACATTGTTGGTGCTTTTGACACAAACTGTGCAAAACAAAAGTTGAGCCTTCCGTCTCTGGAAGAGTGCAACCTTAATACAGAACCAGTGAAAAACAGACGATGCCATTCACTTTGGGCTGGATAACCTTTATCTCGTGACTATTCATTTGCTCATATGCATGGTGCCATAAACTTCACTCCTCCGCTAACGGCCAGTGGGACTATTTTCCCAGGAGAATACAGCATAACCGCTTCCCGAGTCTCTCAGATTTATGGTGCTTCAGTTATCAAGAGCAAAGGCTTCATTCCCACCCCTGCTGGTAACAGGGAGCACACAGCATGCCAGTGCCAGGCCAACTCTAGTTTCCATTCAGCAAAGTCTGGAAAGAGACCTTCCCACCAGTACGCGGCTCCCTTCCTACCTCTGCCAACAGCAACTGCTGCTGCTTCTTTCAGTTTCTGCATGCAGCACGGCAGAGCAGCACAGCTCCAGGGAGCAACGCACTAGTCAATGTGAACCACTAGCTGGTGAGAACTCTGCACCTGCACTCCGAATGACTGGCTGTGAATGAGAAGTGATCAAAGGGACAGGGGTTATATGGTTATATGGACTGGCAAAGTGGAGGGATGTTGCGGGACCATCAAGAGAAGGAAACGCTGGAGGTACTATGGTAACACATCACAAAGATCCTTGGTAAGTTCAAGTATAAATGCCAAAATTTAAACCTCTAGATCTTCGGGTCCAGCTGAGCTCAGCTCAGCACAGGACCCAAGAGGAAGGACAGAAGTGACTCAACCATCCTTCTGCGATCCCAGACATGGAGCTGGCAAGCAGCTGCGGTGGCCCAGCTCCCAGAGTAACTTAGCAAAGCCTTAGAGCGGCTGTAAGTTACATCAGCAGGAACAACATTTCCCACTCCCCAGCCTATTGTGGCACGGGATTCCCTGCTGCCCAGGTCTCCCCTGCTGCCCTACTAGAGAAGAGGCAGGCAATTCCCTTCTATTCCTGCACTTGGCAAGGCAGAGTTTTTCCCAAGTAGAAAATCAACATGGGTTTCAAGATTTGGGGCCCCCATTTGAGGCTGGAAAAGCCTTTGCCCAAGGCAGAAAGACAGGGACTGAGGTGAGGTCTGCTTGGATTTTGCCTGCATTTAGCGGGAACCCACTTAGGATCAAAATGGGTATATCCTACACAATCTGTTTCCTGAGCTTGCAGCATGGCTTGGGCATTAAGGAAGGCTCCCATCACTACAGTGACTCCTCCCTTAATGCTGTAGTTCTGTTCCTGATAAATGCGACTTTAAGTGAAACGATGTTAAGCGAATCCGATTTCCCCATAAGAATGAATGTAAATGGGGGGCAGGGGGTTACACTCCGGGGAATTTTTTTTTTTGCCGTACAGTACAGTTCAGTACTATAGTTGGGAGGTGCCCCCACCTTACCCCATACAGGTACAGCTCACCGGCACTGGAGACAATGAGGCAGGCAAGGAGGCTGAAGATGCTGTAGGCTGGGAGAAGCACGTTGACCAGCAGCAGCAGCAGCTTCCCCTATCATGCAAGCACTAGGGGCGGGGGCCTCAACCCTCGGCCCGCCCACCATCCCCTTTCCCCAAGCCTCCATTCTTAACCTGCCTCTTCTCCCCCCGCTCCCCTTTACTCCACATGCCACGTCCTCGCTCCTCCATCTTCCCTCCTGAACGCCGCAAGCCAGCTGATTGCCGCGGGCAGGAGGCGGGGGAAGGTGCTGATCCGTGGGGTCTGCCGGCAGGCGGGAGGTGCTGGGGGTGGAAGGTAGGGGAACAGATGGGGGGCTGCCAGCTATGGACAAAGCAGGCAGCCAAACAATGTTATAGCAAAGCACTGCACAACTTTAAATGAAGCACGTTCTATAATTGACCAGGGACGTAAGATTGAAACAATATTAAGCAAGAGGACGTTAAGTGGAGAGTTACTGTATTATCCATCCACGCTTTGTAGCTCCCGCTCTTTGCCATTTTAATTGCATAAGTTACCCTTCATTTCCCTTAAAAAAAAAAAACATGCAGAAATTCTCGAGCTCAGTGTTTCCTTAGGGGAAATTCCCCACTGAGGAACAATGGGAGTTTGCATGAATAAGTAACAATTACAAGAGTAATCACGTTTGAATCCAAGACCTGAAGATCCATAGCAAAAACCTCTACCACTCAAGTTAGAAAAAATAATCCTTAGAGCTGGCAGCAATAGTAGGTTGTTATCTAGTGGCTGGTCCACAGGGAGACATGACACACTTTGCCAGTGTGAAATGTTAGGACTGAGCAAACATTGAGTAAGGTCTTTGCAACAGTCATAGGATGCCCTACAATCATAGGGTGTCACTGGTAAAGAATGACTGACTGACTGCCACTGGCTGACCCCAGGGGAAGCTGGTTTTCAGAGCTGGGTAGAGTGATCCTGGACATACAGCTTTCGGCACCCCGGGATCTTTTGGGATGGAAGCAGGCTTATTATTGTGCCACTTCTTTTTATGGATCTCAAAAACCTGGCAATTCTCCTTAAGCTAAATTTTAGAAGTAGGAAAATAAAACCAGTGATTCTAGGACACCCGCTCTCCTGGGAGAGAGAGAATCTTTTGCAGGAAGCCTTCTCCCCTGCCTTTACCACAGATGCATCCTCAGCTGCTCCATAAATCTCACTGCTACACCAGCACTGTCCCTTGCCCCCAGCCCCTCCATGTGCAATATGCATTTAATAAGCCTTACAACGTGCCCTGTAGTTTCTGATGTTGCCACTCAGAAACTTGCGCATTGACACTGTCGTATTGAATTTTTGCAAGCTTCTGAACACATCTGTTAAGATCAGAACATACATTTGCTCTGAAGGAGCTGAACGTCAGAGGGGGAAAATCGCTTTGGGATGAGGTGAAACCGTAGCAGTCCCATGACACTCATTTTGCTCCTCCCCTTTGCCTATAATATCATTTGACCTTTGTTTCATTTTTGATCTAACTGTATGAGGCCAAGACAAAGCAGAGGCCCCATGAAGCCACCCTGGATAGCTCACCAACTTGCAGGAACCGACAGAGAAGCTTACAGCCTCTTGCCACAAGCTACTTATATTCAACAGAATGCAGCAGCGTAAGGGTATTAGACGTCAGGAAAGCAAATTGAGAGTAATCAATAAATCAAATAAGAAAGGTCCAGTTGGAGGAAGTACTGAAACCCATCATCAGTATGGAAGAAGTCCAGGAACTCTTCCGAGATGCCATAATTAAAGGCATAATAGAATACATTTACTTCGAAATAAACAAGGAGGAGGAAGCGGCTAATGTGACTTCATGAGGGACTTCTCTGAGATCTAAGGCTTCTAGGGAACAGATACACACAGCAAAAAAAAAAAACCAGAAAGTTAATATTAGATAAAAGCATCCAAAGAACAATTATAAAGGGGCTTTTAAGCTATCTTGGGGGAGAAAGGCGGCCCATTAAAATATGAACAAGAACTCAAAAACTGGCTGAAAATCTGAAGTTCTTTTTTCAAAATCTGACTTTAACAAAAAGAAATAATGAAAGGCAGTTAGGAAATGAGGAAGGCCTTATAAAAACAGCTATTGATAAACAGCACTCGGGATTACTTGGAAATTTTAAACCTATACAACATGCATCTGGGGGGACTTAGGGGAAGTATCAAAACAATAACAAACCAACACCACCTAGCTCTAATAGAATGGTTTACATGCCATACAGATTTTTAAAAAATAATTCAGGGAGAACAGGGAGGTACCAGAAAACAGAAGGAAAGTAAAAGTGATGCTTCTCTTCAAAAAGCATTAAGTGGATAATCCTGGTAATTACCGTTCCATAATTCTAACTTCTAACCTTTGTAAAGTAACTGAACAAAGACTGCACTAGACTGCTAGAGGATCCTAACCTTAACTAGGAAAGATCTGATGCTCCGCAATCAACATGATCATGAGAAGTAGTAACCAATATGGATTATGAAGACCTGGCCTGAAAAACTTCATAGAATTTGGCATTTTTTATCTTAGGAGAACATCACAGCTTTTCCTAATTGTTGCCATGACAAAAAAACAAAGGGTACAACTAGGAGCAATGGGATGAAACCAAGAAAGGGAAATTTTAGGATAACGGTGAGGGAAAAAACTTCCTGACCATGAGAGCTATTAAAAACTGTGTAATAGGTTCCCAAGGGAAGCAGTGGATTGGAACACAAAGCTAATCTGAGCAAGACGACGGGAACTGTTCAACAACCTCCAGTTATGGTCACACCTCACAATCCCAAACTCCCTCTCCTGCCTCCCTGGTGGGGATTTAATTGCAAAGGCAATAATACAGGAGCTACAGGCCCAATGATATTATTCATTTTCATATTTAACTCATTTTAAAAATCTCAATTTTTGCAACTGAAATGAAGTGTTTCCAATCTGCCATATCAGAGCATTGAAAGGAAGGATAGGCCAGTGGTTAGGGTGCTAGCCTGGGATGTAAGGGACCAAGTTTCAATTCCCTGCTACAGACTTCCTATGTGATCTTGACCAAGTCACTTAGTCTCCCAGAGTTTCAGTTCCCATCTGTACAATGGGGATAACAGGACTGCCCTGCCTCTGGATAAAAACATTAGATTGCAAAGTGTTTGGATATTACTGTGACTGGGGGAGTGGAGATACATTATACAAAATAGATTTTAAGAGCAGCCCGTCACAGATCCTTGACAACAGGAGAAAATCCTGCACTGGGGAAGCAGACTAGATCCAACCGACCTTTTCCATCTCCAATATCTATTACTATAACTTTGCAAATCAAGAGAAGAAATGCAGAGAAAGAGACTGATCGATTTCTCACCTCAAACGCCCAGTTTCTCTTCAGGTAAGATTAGATAATCAGTTGTACATTTCGTCCGTTTGTGTGCTGTGGGTTCTCAAATGTTTCGGACTAAGTACCTTGTACCAATAGAAAACCAGTTTGGAAATGAAAGTCTTTTCCAAAGGTCTGTTAATTGATTTCATAGAACACAGCAGAACCCACCATTTGCCTCGGCCCAGGTTTTGGAGCATGTGGGTGTTGAAACCCAGGACAGAGCCCAAAAGAGAGCAGAGACCTAGAGCGATCAGATGGGACTGAGAGCCATACCCCAGCACTGAGGTCATAGGAGAGTCCCAGCCCTTATCCAGCTCTCCAGCAAGAGCCACACGCCAGCACCTCTCCTGAATCAATCACAAGATGGACCAAACTAATCCAAACTGAACCCGGCAAAGGGAGTAGCTGTCAAAGAAAGACAAAACCCAGCCACAAAACCAGATAAAGGTTTGCACTTGGAAAGTCAACTTTCCGATAAGCTGTCAATAACCACTAAGCTGCAGGTCAGTAGGTCACTCATGGATGGGGCAATGTTTAAATAGTTCTTTCACTTTGAATGTGGAAAATAATTAAAAAGAGTTTTCAAAGCAACGGTCACTATCGCAGGAAATAGTAATAATATCACTTAGGAGTCCCAGCTGTGAACCAGGACCCCACTGCACCAGGGCGCTGCGCACACACTTAACAAAAAGATGGTTCCTGGCCCAAACAGCTTACACTAAGAAATCACCATCAGTTTCACCAGGAAAATGAGACAGATGCAGCACCCGCTAAGCAGTCATGGAAATAAAGGAGATCAGCCATTCAGGATCAATAAAACCAGCCTGTCTCCATCTAATGCCAGACAAACCAAGCTAGCTATTCCCATCCACTTTCAAAGATTACAGCACAGCATCAAATCATGATCTGTCAATTGGTTTGTGAGGCTTAGTATTGAGTTTTCGTGCATGAGCAGGTGGGAGGTAATGCCCCTCGAAGTCATGAAGATACTTAAACACTTGGTGTTAAACATATTTTCCCTTATTAAACCATTTGTCACTGCAACTTCAATTTCATTTGGGAAAAAAAAACGTCCAAGCAACTGGCCAGGACTCATGACAAAGCAGAGCATGGCAAAATGCCAAGCCTGTTCTTTCTGTACGTCAAGTGAGGATAAATGTAAGGAAGAGAGTCTACGTTTTAGGGGAGAAGGAGTAAACATTTCACTGGCAGATTGACATAAATAACAAACGCAGCTGCCTGGCCCTACTCTGGGGGGTCAGAATCTCAGAAAGATGAATTAAGGGCAAAGATAAGATGATGATGCTATACAGATACTAAACAACAACAGTTAATAAGGGACGTGCAAGGCGAATGTGCTGAATTATAGTTCAGACTGCAAGGCGAATGTCATTACCCAGGCTGGAATGCAGCCAGGATACCAGGGCGGGTGTTCCTCGTCTGGAACATGCTCTTGGATCTTTAATGACTATACCAAGCCACAGCCTGAGCTGCACACGTCATCTTGGTTATCACAGCAGGTAGGAGCCTGACATGGAAAGGGCTGGGAGCTAGCGTTCAAAGGGATTGCCATAACCCAGACACGACTAAAGGCTCCATTTTGAGAATTTCAGTCAATCAAATCCACCATTGCCTGTCACACAAGCATTAGCCGTAGCTGGGTATTAGCAGGAACTCCGAAGGGATGGGCATTACTCATGTCCGCCTTTAAACAACAGGAGTTTGCCTGTTTCCCGATTTTGTGATAAATCTCCCCAAACTGCCCTTGGAGATGATAGATCATTAGAAACTGTGACCAAGGACAAGATCTAGGAATCCTGGCTGGCACCCAAAAGCTTTGAGCAGATGGCCTCAGTCTCTGACCTGTCAATTTCTCTCATTACCCTACAGCTCACAGTGTTGATCTGGCAGAAAATTCACATGAATAAGGGCCACTTACATATGGGTTTGCAGGATCGGGCGCCTGGATGCCATCCATGCAACACCTGTCATCTGCTCAGCTCAGCAACTGCTGAGTACCAGCATGATAGGTGCTGGGTGACCTTTCACCATAAATCCCTTTTCTCCTGACAGACAGCTCCATCTTTCATGGCCAGTGTGAGCACACCTCTTTACATGGCTAAAATCCAAAGAAGGCCAACGCATCAACCTTGCAATGCAGTCACTCTACTAATGCCTCGGCTGCTGCTGCAGCTCACATGGAGAGCTCCTCAAGAGAGCATTAAAAGGAAATATGACAAGTTTAATCAAGAGCCTGCCACTTCTATCCTCTAAAGGAGCAAGCCTGAAAGACCCAGTGCAGACACAGAAAGCCCAGACAGCAAGTCACAAGCAGAGCTTTAATTTACAGAAAGCATTTAAGAGGCACTGAAGCTGTGCTAAATAGTCGCCTGTGAATGTTTGCTTTGCTTGCTGCACCTGCTCCAGATCTGCAGTTTCTAAAAAGGCTGGGCTCACAGCAGAACACCAGGGCAAGTTAACAGTGTATTTAAAACCCTCCCGACCCCTGGGCTTTTCTTATTAACACCTTCCATTATTAAAACTGAAAGTTATAAAAGTCTCAATTCACTATCTGAGGTCACACAGCAGTTCAGGGGGTGAGCCAGGAATAGGACCCGTTTCTTGATGGCCAGTCCAGCATCCTAGCTGCAAGACGACACTGCTTCCCTGGGTTCTATCCCAGCCTTGAAGCACTGTTGGGTTTTGGCTAATTTACTTCACCTTTGTACAGCTTAAAACTTACACAGGCATAGCTGTCTCGGCTAGGAGTGTGAAACAAAAATCACACAGCCATGTCTATAAAATTCTCAGTGTAGACATATTATGCCACAGAATAGTGATCCTGTCGGCACAGCTAATGTTGTTCAGGGATGTGGCATTACTACACCAGCAGAACTCATTCTGTAGATTTGGACTTAACATCAGTTCCTCCATCTGTAAAATGGAGTCAATGATACTTCCCCTCCTTAGTAACAGGCTTGGAGACCCAGGGCTGAAAGTGGATATGCAGTTACTGTTAGGGTGACCAGACAGCAAATGTGAAAAATCGGGACGGGGGTGGGAGGGTAATAGGAATCTATATAAGAAAAAGACCCAAAAATTGGGACTGTCCCTATAAAATCGGGACATCTGGTCACCCTAGTTACTATTAATGATATTTTCACTTTTGTTTCTAGTCAGTTGCACCTTCAGCCATACATGCCTGCCCAATGGTGCAGTGCTCGGGTACACCAACCTCTGGAGCCAAACAAAACTTCCCTTTGTTTTATAATTGATCAAATCATTTCTATTAATATGAGGTTTTTGTTTGTGAGGTTTTGTGTTAAGCCCTGTTTTGTTTGAGCTCAAGAAACTCCTGTCCTTTGGTGGTGAGGTTAGGCACTTTATGGCCAGTTAAAGGGCTCTTATTTGCAAGCTGGCTAGCACATTCTTTCTCACACCCACAAATATTTATATATACATCTACTAAGGCAGTCCATTAATTGCAGTTAACTCACGCGATTAACTCAAAAAAATTAATCATGATTAATCAGAGTTTTAATAGCATTGTTAAACAGAATACCAATTGAAATTTATTAAATATTTTTGGTATTTCTGCAATCTCTTTAGTGTGAAAACGCAACTTACAAATGTGGGGGGGGGGGTTGGTTACATAACTGCATTCAAAAACAAAACAATGCAAAACTTTAGAGCCGACAAGTCCACTCAGTCCTACTTCTCATTCAGCCAATCGCTAAGACAAAAAGTCTGTTTACATTTTCAAGAGATAATGCTGCCCACTTCTTATTTACAATGTCGCCAGAAAGTGAGAACAGGTGTTCACATGGCACTTTTGTAGCTAGCGTGGCAAGGTATTTACATCTAGATATGCTAAACATCCATATGTCCCTTCATGCTTTGGCCACCATTCCAGAGGACATGCTTCCATGCTGATGACACTCATTAAAAAAAAACAATGCATTAATTAAATTTGTGACTGAACTCCTTGAGGGAGAATTGTATATCTCCGGCTCTATTTTACCCTCACTCTGCCATATATTTAACGTTATAGCAGTCTTGGATGATGACTCAGCATATGATCATTTTAAGAACACTTTCGCTGCAGATTTGACAAAACACAAAAGAAGGTACCAATGTGAGATTTCTAAAGCTAGCTACAGCACTCAAACCAAGATTTAAGAATCTGAAGCGCTTTCCAAAATCTGAGCGGGCCGAGGTGTGCAGCATGCTTTCAGAAGTCTTAAAAGAGCAATACTCGGATGTGGAAACTACAGAACCCGAACCACCAAAAAAGAAAATCAACCTTCTGTTGGTGGCATCTGACTCAGATGATGAAAATGAACATGCACCGGTCTGCACTGCTTTGGATCATTATCGAGCAGAACCTGTCATCAGCATGGACGCATGGCCTCTGGAATGTTGGTTGAAGCGTGAAGGGACATACAAATCTTTAGCACATCTGGCATGCAAATATCCTGTGATGCCGGCTACAACAGTGCCATGAGAACACCTATTCTCACTCTCAAGTGACATTATGAACTAAGAAGTGGAAAGCATTATCTCCTGTAAATGCAAACAAATTTATTTGTCTGAACGATTGGCTAAACAAGAAGTAGGACTGAGTGGACTTGTAAGCTCTAAAGTTTTACATTGTTTTATTTTTGAATGCAGTTATTTCTTTGTACATACAGGTAATTCTACATTTGTGAGTTCAACTTTCATGATAAAGAGATTACACTACAGTACCTGTATGAGGTGAATTGAAAAATACTATTTCTTTTGTTTTTTACAGTGCAAATATTTGTAATCAAAAATAAATATTAAGTGAGCACTGTACACTTTGTATTCTTGGTTATAATTGAAATCAATATATTTGAAAATGTAGAAAATATCCAAAAATATTTAAATGAATGATATTCTATTATTAACAGTGTGATTAAGCACACAGTTAATTTTTTTAATCGCTTGACATCTCTAACACATAAACACAGGCAGTGTTGTGCGTACAAAAATAAAGACACACTTCATAAATATGTAAAGAAAACAGACATTTTGGAATTGGGATCTTTGAAATAACCCATATTTTAAAATATAAAACAGGAAGTTATGGTTTCATTTTATGGATGTAAAATTTAATATTTTTTTAAGGTAGGTTTTTAGAAAAGGAAATGGGCCAGGGAGGAAGGGGAACTGATGGGTAAAGATAGCTCTGCTGCCGGGGCTTGGAGCAACTGAATCCTTAGGGGTATTGCCATTCATGATCATATTTCTTTCACTGTTTGACATAACGGAAGAGTCTCACTAAACACACTGTGCAATTGAGTAAGGGTTCTTGTCATCCTTGAAAAAAACACAGAGCCTATAAGCTTTTCATTTCATCATCTCCCCGGTCTTCACCTGCACAAATTATGTTCATTACATTAATGAACTGAAAGGCTTTTGCTCCTGTTGTACATGAACATTGTGCATTTCATACGACATATTTCCAGTTACCTACCTTGTTCCTGTATCTTCACCACAGGGCCAGTGGCTGAGGGGAGAACAGAGCCCAGGAACCCTGACTCTCAGCTCCAACCTGAGAGTGGTACGGGGGAAGAGCACAGATAGACTTGACCTTTTACCTTTCCGTACATAATCCAGGCATAAAGTTGCACACACCTCACAGATCAAACACAAAATATGGCCTGAACAGCACCACTGGGGATTTAGTTCTTTCAAAACAATCACGCTGGCTACAATGGTCCATTTCAGTCCAATATCCTGTTCCAACGCAGTGGCCAATGTCAGACTTCAGAAAACCCCCAAAAGAAAGTCCCTAGAATGCAGCTTAACAACTGTGCAATGCTGTACATAGGAGAGAAAATTCCTCCTTGACTCTAGCATGATCAGCTGATGACCAGAAGCAGGATATCTTACCATGCATAACCACAGAAGCAGTTACTTCTCCTACTACTACTACCTACCTCTCATACAGCACTTTTACCCATAGATCTCAGAGCTCTTTACAAAGGACGTCAGTATCATTATCACCATTTTAGAAATGGGGGGAAACTGAGGCCCAGCGAGGGGGAAGTGACTTGCCCAAGGTCACCCAGCAAGCCAGTGGCAGAGCCAGGAAAAGACCCCAGATTTCCTGAGTTCCAGTCCACTGCTCTATTCACTAAGCAACACTGCCTCCCCATAGGTGACTTTAGAGACCAGATCTCCTTTTACATCCCATTCAAACGTTTCTTTTCAAGGACCATTCAAGCTTCCCCATGATGCCTATTCAGAGGAGCTCAGCCCTGATCTGAAAGAGAGAGGAGGGGAACCAGTCAGTCTCCACAGCTTGTACAGCTCTCGATCTCTCTGTTGACACCACCTCCAAACATTGCCCAGCTATTTTTGCGGAGCGTGCTAACACCTGGGGGAGAGTTGTAAAGTCCGCATGTGGGCAGCTCCCCCCGTGGGCTCTTAGTGAAAGTATACGGTGAATACTTCACGCACTGTCAGGTTTTCTCCGTTACAGCTCCCTATTCACCTTCCCAAAAATAAACAGAGATCTCCCCACCTTCAGTCCTTGCAGATTCAATACCTCAAGTGAGATCATCCCTTCCCCTCTACCCCCTCGACTCAGAGAGCAGAGAGATCAATCCGTCCCCTTCTGAAAAGTTCTGTCCCTGCCAATATTACCAGGGATTGCCCTGGAACCATGGGCTGCATCCTGCCTGCCTTTCGCATCCACAAGTCAAGAGAAAAAGCAAAGGCTTTTCTCAGCTCCACATGCACTCGCACAGGAATGGTATTTGACACTCCCTCTACAGCACAGGCCTACAGGCTCTGAATACCAAGTGTCTGCCAAGCGTTTGACTGAATGGCATCAAAGGGCAGGCCGGACCCTCGACCTCTGCATTAACTAGCGCCTCTGCACAGCCAGCACCAAAAAGGTTGGGGGGTTATTTTTAAGTATTAAACGTGTCCTGGCAGATGCTCCACACTTATTCTGCATACTGAATGCTGGCGACGTCCGGAAGATCAGAGACAGCCAGTGTGGCTCCCCAAAGAAAATTCTGCCCCGTGCTTCGAGATCTTTCTGGATGAAAGGCGCTCTACAAGGATCAGCACAGACTTGCATACGTCTGCAACAGGGTGACCTAGGGTGATTTACAAGAATGGTGATGGTGCGAAGATCGAATCGGGCGTGGCTTTTGATATTAAAAAAATCAGCTTGCTTTCTGAAAAAGACAAAAGGTGAGGGTGTTTCCCCAGCCTGCGAGCCCAAGGTCTAAGGAACAGGATATTCCAGTTGCCAACTAACAAAGTAGAGGAACGAGTTGTGTTGCCACCAAGCATGAACAGATGCTTTTAAAAGTGTGTTAGCTGGTCATGGTTAACCCCAGGATCTTTGGCAATATCTTCACTACAAAAAGAGGTGTGTTTTTCCATGGAGATAGTGACCTTGCTGCAACAGCCTAGAGGAGTCAAGGCACCGGTAGCTAGTCAAGGTCGACCTTATACCAACCCACCAGGAGTTGACCTTAATGACTTACACTGAGATAAAATATACCCAAGTCTCCCTCTGCACTAGGATTTTATAGCGAGAAAGCGACCTGGAGTTAGCTATCGCAATGCAAACGCAAACCTTTCCTAACCTGGGGCCAGATGTTTAAAGGTATTTAGGCACCTAAAGATGTGGCTAGACACCAAGTGGGATTTTACAAAATGGATACCTACCTAATTGGCATTTGGACACTAGGCACTTCTGAAAATCCAGCCAGGCATTTATCTGCATCTTTAGGTGCCTAAATACCTTTTCAAATCAGTCCACAAGCTCCTGGGGCTGATGCGAGGTTTAATGAATAAATGTTGATAAAGTGCTTTGGCACCCAGGACTGAAACCCACTAGAGAAAAGAGTGTTATTTGTACTAGTGAGCAGCGGCGAACGAGGCACCAGTAAACCAGTTCATTTGCCCCTGCTGTGCAGCCTCCTGGAATAATCGCTGACTCTGTCTCACGCTCTGTAGCCCTTCAGATTGCTAGCCGAGTTGGCTCCCCTAAAAGCCCTGCTAACGCTCTCCGGTTCTCAGGCCTTTTGTCTCATCCTGCGCGTGCCAGAGAACTCTTCGTTGGAAGGTGTGTGCGCTTCTACGTCTGCAGCTCATTAGTTTCTCACATGATGTTTTCTCTGTCCTCCACTACCGGCTCGCAGCATCCATCATCTCCTCGTTCACTTAACCACGGCTCTCCTGCAACACTGGGGCTTCGAGTGCTCCCCCACCAGAGCAGTGCAATCCAGCTGTGCAACCAAGATTACACGGCCTCTTGCAATGGAAACACTGGGGGCCAAAGGTTTTTAAACTAATGGACCAGGTCCTCAACTGGTGTAAATCAGCATAGCTGTAGGCGACGATTTCCCCTCTGTCTGACAGGTGCTTGACCCCACCCGCCCCGCCTCTTCCCGTTCCGCCCTCACCCCACCCCCATCCTGCCCCTTCCCAAAGTCCCTGCCCCACCCTGCCTTTTCCCACCCCAGCCCCCTTCCCACACCCATTCCAACCCCTTCCCCCAAGTCCCCGCCCTGCCTCTTCTCCCTTGAGTGCACCTTGTCCCTGTTGGGCGGCAGGGGGATGGGAAGCGCTGGGAGGGAGCAGGAGGAGGGGGGACGCGGAGCTCGGGGGTGGGCGAAGGAGGTGGCGGGGGGAGCTTGGCTGCCGATGGATGCGAAACACTCGCTAATTTTTCCCTGTGGGTGCTACAGTCCCAGAGCACCCACGGAGTTGGCGCCGATGAGCACAGCTCTATTGACATCAACAGGCCAGATTCTTAGCTGTGTCTTCTTGGCATTCATGGTAGCCTAAGTTGACGACACCAGTCTCCAAAGTAGTGAAGAATATCACCATTAATTCAAGTAAGTCTAGTATCAGAGGGGTAGCCATGTTAGTCTGTATCCACAAAAACAACGAGGAGCCCAGCGGCACCGTAAAGACTAACAGATTTATTTGGGCAGAAGCTTTCGTGGGTAAAAAAGCCAATTCTTCAGCTGCAACGGACGCTCATTACAGACCACATGAGATATATTCAGGGAAGCAAGACAAAAAGACAGCAGAGAAAGTCATTGGAAGGCATAAGCATACAAGGAAAGGCTGGACAAGCAACGAGGGAAGAACATTACAGGAAAAGTGTAAACAAGCCAAGACTGCTGAGAAAACAGAAGTAAAAGCGTTACGCAAAAGCAGCGAAGAAATCAGATTTGGGAGTGCCCCTTTCCAATTCTTTATCAGCAGGTCACAGTTCTGTTCCACTGCGATTCTTCATTTTCTGTGCCTTAATTGAGAAAACCACTTCAACATCTAATTAACTTAAACTTGTGCTTAAAATCCCATTGAATTCTATGGGACATAAGCAGCCATTTAAGTGCTTTGCTGAATTTGGGGCCTTAATAAAGGATTTCACAAAATAAAGATCTTTCATCTACCTCCCTCATGCCCCGCTGCAATCACTTTAGGGCAGCCCAAATTATTATTCTGCAAGAAAGCATTTCTCACAAAAGATCTGGGTGAAAAAATAAATAGAATTTACATCCAATGAAATTTGCAGGTTACTGAAGTCCTACCAAGGATTTGGTCCTGCCCTGCTTGGCATACATTCACCCAAGAAAAGCCTCATTTACATCTGCATGCATAATTGGGTAGTATAAAGATTTCAGGGCGTTGTCTCCCAGTGAACTTTCCCTTCCAAACTATCCAGAGTCCCAGGGATAGAATCCAACTCTTTGCTGGACAAAAACAGCACCAGAACATTCCCAACCATTCCAAACACTATAAAGGCACTAGAAAACGTACTGCACGGGACAACCATGCCTGGCGAGAGGAAGATGCCCTCTAGGCCTTTTCCTGCAAGGTGGTATGTGCCTTCAGATCCATTTGAATCAATTTATATGAGGCAAGATTCATCCCTGATCAACCAAGCTGTACCAGGGCTGAGTTGGGCCCCGTCTGCCTCATCACAAAGTTCAAAACTACCTTTAAAAGAAAGGAGAACAGAACGTGCCATTATTATCTGATCACTACACAGGTGCACGGTTAAGTCTAGCTGGATTCAAAGGTATTTTTTGTGGCTGTTCCAGTCATTCCAATGGAAGCCTCGTTCCTCGGATTTCACCGGCTGCATTAGACACACACGCACAAGCAGAACAACGCTTTTGCTGAAGACAGAGAAGCCGGTTTGCAAAGTTATGCTAGCAAAGGGCTGGTCTAGAATAGGAAAATGAGTGGAGTTCAGAACCACGTAAGCATGGTCGGTCTAGGTCCCTGATCACTGTCTTGGTCTACAAGAGATGCTAAGTGCTGCTTAACCACATGCGAGTTAAATCCCAGTCATTTTCGGAGGCTAGGCCGCAGTTCGGCAAAGCACTAAAGAAGGGCTAGCCTGTAAGCACATGCTTAAGTCCATCCCTATTCAGTCAAGTTCTTAAGCATATGCTTAAGTCCCATTAACTTCAATGAGATCCAACATACATTATTAATATTAAGCACATATCTAAATGCTTTACTTAATCTAGGCCCTGAATAAACCCTTTGGCTACAATTTCCAAATCTTGGTTGCCTAAAATTAGCCATCTCAATTCATAATTAGACATCTAAGACACTGGCCTGAATTTCAGAAGTGCCGAGTCCCTACAATTCCCGTTGTCTTTAATTTACCAAAGGAGGTTGTGGATTCTCCATCACTTGAGTCTTTAAATCAAGACTGGCTGTCTTCCTAAAAGATACGCAACAGCGTAGCGGCCCATCATTGTGTTTGATACAGTAACCGCTGGGTGAAATTCTATGGCTGGTGTCAAACAGAAGGTCAGACTAGATGAGCATGAAGGTCCCGTCCAGCCTTAAAAAATCTATCAACAAGTGCTTTACGGCATTTCGTAAAAGTGCTCTGTAAACCTTAGCTAATCAGTCCCCCGGAGAAGCAAGCAAATACCATTGCACGGATTATTAGACAGAAGCTAAAAGATCAACTTTTCAAAAGCACACAACTCCCATTTTCAGAAATGCCTGATGAGCCTAAATCCCATTGGCTTTCAATGAGAAGTAGGCTCCCAAGTCAGATATGAAAATGGGACTTCAGCTCTTAAGTGCTTAGGAACCTTAAGAAGCCAGTGGCAAAGCCGGGTTTAGTGCCTCCATCCTTTCCTCTCTTGCTGTCCCAGACGCTCAGGGCTACTGGAGGATTTTGTGTCCAATTTATATTTGTAAGAAATCCCCTGCCAGACACTGTTCTGCATGGAAAAGCTTCCACTACCTCTGTGTCCCAGGCTGAGCATGACCCTGTGTCCTGACCTGCCAAGCGGGCTGCACACGTGCACGTCATTCACCAGAGCAGCTGCCTCCATCAGCCGCTAGAACAACTGCCTCGGTGAAGAAGTCTAAGCCAGCAATGCTGCCCTGTGGTTAGCGCTGCCTTTCCACCCACTAAGGCAAGGGAGTAGCTCCTAAACCTATTGATGCCACAACAAGGCAAGTCAACTCCAGCCCTAAAAACCCCATGTTGCTAAAGCAAATTACTAACAGCATCTCCATGCGAAGAGCAGCAAAGAATCCTGTGGCACCTTATAGACTAACAGATGTTTTGGAGCATGAGCTTTCGTGGGCGAATACCCACTTCCTCAGATGCATGACATGCATCTGAGGAAGTGGGTATTCGCCCACGAAAGCTCATGCTCCAAAACGTCTGTTAGTCTATAAGGTGCCACAGGATTCTTTGCTGCTTTTACAGATCCAGACTAACACGGCTACCTTCTGATACTTGACTCCATGGGAAGAGTGCAGCCGAGCGGAGAGGCCCCTCACACCGGCTAGGTTGAGAAAGAATAGACAAGAGAGCTCTGGGAAATGGCCAAGCCACGTGCCTGAGTCCGATGGGGCACCTGTGCTCATCCATCGCCACCCACTAATTTCACAAACTGCAAGCCGGACGTTAGTTCCAAGCCAGTCCCATGTGGCCCATGGCACTCGGTGCTTAACACTGCATCACTCTTCCGCTAGCATAATCCCACAAGGCTGACAAGAGCCAGAGACGCCGCGGGGGCTCTGCCTCTTAAGAGCCGCCCCCCCGCCCCTCCGGCACCTTATCAGCACCCCACGCCAGTCTGAGCTGCACGCCCAGTCTCCCAGGAAACGAGGTCTGCTTTTGGTTGATCACCTCCATGCGTTGTTGTTCTTCCTCACTTGTTTGACGGCGGGATGGGGGGAAGGAGTCAGAGAAGCACTGCCGCTGCATCCTTTTCAATTTTGCATGCCCCAAATTGTGCATCCACTCCGTGCCACGTTCCACACACAGCAATGACTGCACACGGGTTAACTGAGAGCACGGCTAATGCTAGAGCATGCACTATTGTACAGCACAGAAGATAGCAGCTCTACAGGTCAGAGTCCCCATGGCCCATTCCTTTGTCAGCAGACTCAAAAAACCAGCAGAGGCTCCAGTTTTGCGGGGTGGCTTTTGATACGTGGAAACTCGCATCCACTGGGAGCCATAGGAAGTTCGATTCGTTCCACCCAAGCCAACAGGCACCACAGGGCAACGACCACCAGTTGCAATAATGGGGCTGGATACAAAGCGGCGGCACCTAGCGGTGAAGGGCTGTTTCATTACCAGTCGCGTGGACCAGCCACTTCCCTGCAGTGTTACGCCGTACAGGGAGGTGCCTGCTCCCAGAGGCAGCAGCCCCTGAAACGCTCCCAGCACCAGTGTCATGCACCCCACTACTCGGCGATCCCTTCTGCGGAGGCAGCGGAGCCTTCCTGGGACAATCGACTCTCACGAGACGCCGTGTCCCAAGGATATTTGCACACGTGCTCCAGCAAAGCCTTTGGCACTGGACTTCCGCCACAGCATCCATGTTACAAGCCTGGCACATTTGTTTGCCAACAGTAACACTTTTCTCCCGCAGCTAACGGCAAAGAAGGAAGAGCCCCAGAGACAGTGTGGACACAGCAGCAGGTTATTGTGATTATGTTCCTGATACAACAGCAGAGCTGATTATCCACCCCCAGCTTAATGAAACGTGATTAACTGAGCAGCAGGCAAAACCAGGATGAGGTCATACTCCAGGATGGAAGGTCCCATCCGCCGGTGATTTGAGGTACAGGCCTCCCCCAGCTGTGACTTTCCCACAGAGAATTTCATATGCTTGGGGCAGAAATTCCTCATTCAGCCTCAACACACCTGAGTAAATGGCTGGTTATTTCAAAACCAGGACAGTGCTGAGAAATGACGGACTCGGCCACTTGGCTGGTCCCGAAGCACAAGAAACTACCCCATGTCCCACCAATCCCAAGGCCAACCCCAGCGAGTCAGTCTCCAATGTGAGGAACCCGGACAAATCAGCAAACCGTTCTGCATTACCAGAGGGGATTTCATCTTTCTGAGCTGTAGGTGGTGAGGGACCCAGTCTGGGGACATTCATTCCCCTGGGAGCGCCACAGGATTGTTGTGTGTATTACCATAATGCCAAGGACCCCAACGCTAAGAAAGCAGGACCCCACTGTGCCAGGTGCTGTACAAAGACACAACAACAAAAAGACAGTGCCTGCCTCAAAGAGCTTACCAACATGGCTGTCACGTGGCTGCTAAGGAGTCCAGCCAATAGTGAAGAACTGGAGCAGGAGGTATCTGAATTACAGACCCCATGAGCCACTGTGGTGGCATTTCACAACTGCCATTCCACTGCAACACAAATATCCCTATGTGACAAACAGCTGGTAGGTTTTTAGAGGGCATCTAAGCTGCCCACTCTGAGCCTTCACTGCCCAGGCCAAACTCAATCCTGCAGTGAGCTGGCCACACACAGCGCCAAACAACGGCTGGGAGGGACAGGGAAGATGGGCATTCAGGAGATGTCTTCACAAGAGACAGAGGTGCCCTCACAAACCAATAGAACTGGAAGAGAAAGTGATTCCCTAGGAACCTTGTTGGGGGTGGTATATAAAGAAATAAGTGGACAGTGCCAGAGAGAGAGGATTCCTCACGCTATACATGAGAGACATTTCAGACTTGAGAGAGAAAGATAATCTAATTGAGACAGAAACAGACTGATTTTTCAAAGTCTCTGGCAGGCTAAGAAACAAACTCAATTTGCGTTATCGGTTTCCTTTCTTCTCTTTAACTTTCCCGGCCTGCCTGTGCAGAAAGGGGCAAACTGCTGCTGCCGTGTCTCTCCCTTTGCAACGTGCTGCCTGGCCTCAGCCAGACAGGTGAGACGGCCCAGTCGTCACGTGCTAGCCTGAGATGCGCGAGACCCAGGCTCCGTTCAGACTCAGTTTGATCGCCTGGCCTCGCTGTACCTCAGGGCACCATCTGTAAAATGGGGAGGAGAACACTACCTTGCAGGGGTGGTAAGAGAAACACACTGGAGACTTGGCAGTGCTCAGATACTACAGTAACGGGGAACAGAAAATAGATTAAGACAGATGGACATTGGGGCCGTTTATGGCTCCTGAGGGGCTGCACTGCTGGTCTCCTCCTGTACACGGGCTGCACACTGCAACATTTCCCACAGCAAGGCAGGCTGGAAGCAACTTCTGCTACAGCTTCCTCCTGCCTTTGGTGTTTGTACATCCAGCCCCTTCAGAGGCTGCTGAGCTATTACTACATCTCCCTGCTCAGATGCTGATTAGCCAAGCCCATAAAAGTCCTCCCAGCCATTGTTGTTTCCTTTTTCTGATCTCGCCTCCAACTGTCAACATCTTTTCCCAGTGACAAGTGGAACACTCCAGAGAAGGCTGTGTTGGAGTCACATGGGGAGTGGTCATCGTCTTCCTGCTCTGTGTAGGCAGCCAAACTGTCACTGCAAACTGCTGTCCGTTATCTCCCCATAGGTCTCTCTCAGGATTATTGAGCATCGTTATTGCTCCCTTTGATAGATCTGTTTCAGACGTCTGATGGTTTGTATAACAGAAGTGGCTAGAGGGCCCAGCCAAGATCAAGGCCCCACTGTACTAAGTGATGTACAGACCCACAGAGAGACGGACTGTGAGGTCTTTGGGGCAGGGGCTAAGTGGACAAGGCAAATGATGGTAGAAAAAAAGCCTCATCTGCACGTTACAGATAAGGAAAACTAGGTCACACAGTCCATAATGGACTCACCTGAAGTCTCACAGGGCATCTGGGGCAGAGACAAAACTTCAAACTAGATCTCCCATGTTCCAGCCCAGGGGCTCAGTCACAAGACCAAGCTTCCTTGATTTCTCCCAGAGGCACTAGAGGAGCACATCCCATGCAATCCCAGAGGATCATTGCTGGAACACAGAGTTCCAATGGATTCCCTGCCAAGCGTCCTGTTGAAAATCTGTGCTCACAATAATCTGTTCCTCTGATTTATGTACTTGTTCTGCAAATTAATCCAGGGATAGCTGGGTGTGGGTGAGAAAGAGAGACTGAAGATGGGTCTGCATTTTAAATCTCAATCTCTCTCTTTCACACATACACAAGATTTTAATCCCGCCATCTAATTACAATGTAAAGTATCGTTTAAGAAATCATAAATATAGTTAAGAAGGAAGAAACGTCTTGACAATTTGATGATAAGTGCAAGACTTCTCGAATGCAACTCACTCCTTCATAAGTTTAGGAAATGAAAGTGTGTGTATTATTTTACAGATATTTATCTATTATCTGAATGTGATTTGTATGTGCAAACACATATTTAGAGGATACCTGTATCACTATTAAGGTGTTATCATTAAGCAGCACGTAAATAATTGGAGTGACCTGAGAGGTCATTGTTAGTGACATTCACAGAGCTAACCTGAAACAGAAATATCCCCCCAGTATTCCTAAATAGGATGAATTCCGCTCTCTGTTACAGCAGTGTAAACCCAAGGTAATGCCACTCTAATAATACCAGGGTAACTGTGTTAGCTCCACTGGACGGAGAGCATAAACCGAATTTAACATGGCCTAAACGTGAGTGGAGTGAAAAATCAAAGCAGCTGAACAGGATATTTTAAAATCATGTGGTTTTACAGCCACCCTGATGATTTTCAGAGGTCTGACTCATGATTTTGAGCCGTTTGGTTGGCATTACTGGACAGCTATTAGGAGCCATTGCTCAAGATTTATGTGCATCCATGTAATCAGATGCACAACGCAGAGTGGCCGCATTGGGAAATCAACTCTGCATCCCCACAATTGGCTTCCACACCGGTTTGCAAAACCACATCCCTAAAGTAGAGCAAAGAAAGCATCAGAGGCCTAGTCCGGTTACAGCTCACTTCCCCCAGATCCATCAGTGCTTGGCACATGGCGATCGGAAGTGAACGCTCATTATTTTTATCGTGAGCAAGGAGACTGGGTACAGCAAGTTTGCCCTGCAGGGTTCCTGCAGAAATGGCATTTTATCCCTGTCTCCGGGCCCATCTCTAGGCTCCCTTTTTTGTGCCCTGCGACAGCCTTCCCCAAAGGGAGAATTTGCGAGTAAATGCAGTCGCTGCCAGAAGATGCATTTGATTGACACGGTGCGGCAAGATTGGAAGAGACTTAAAAATGGTTTGCAGGAGAGGATTTTTACTCATTTATTTCCTTAGCACCTTTGGAGGATGGCAGCTGATGGGCAAGAGACGAAAGCAGCACTAGCAAAGGGTTTCTCCCCTCCCTCCTTTTTGATTTCTTACTGTCCGTATTTCAGGAAGTTAATCCAACCAGAGATCTGCTTTACAGCTGTTTGAACAGAAAAGGAAATGGCTTGTTGGCAGTCCAGTCCTTGCTTCAGTGCACAAGGCTTTAGCATGTCACCGGTAGCCCACTAGACTCCTGCTTCTTACCCCATGGGGAAAAGGAATGAGAATGGAAAGCAAACAGCCCCCCATCAACGGAGAGGACGGTGCAGGTGAGTGGACACAGGAAGCAGAACACTGAAGCTTTGCGCTTTCAGCAGCCCATCGGAATAACATGGAGCAAATCAGAGCCACAGTTATTCATGACAGTAGCACCTGCTGCAGGCACCAAGCAAGATCAGGGATCCTTTGTGCTAGGCGCTGAATATATAGGGTACGTCTACACTTGCTTTGGGGGAGCTAGCTTGCTAAAAGTAGCCGTCACATCGTAAACCGTACAATCCTGCCCGGGACCCTGGGTATGTTCTCAGGCAGTTAACCTATCCTGCCACTCTCACAGCCACTGTTACACAGCTATTTTTAGCATGCTACCTTCAGCAAAGCTAACTCGGGTTGCTGCAATCATGCCTGCCCATTGCTGTGCAGCCAGCCCAGAGTGGGACGCAGTCCCTGCCCTGAAGCATTTACAACAGAAAGGGGAGATTTTTCAGAGGCACACATGGCATATTGGCACCTAATTCCCACCAAAACCCAATGGGAGTTAGGTGCCTACCTGCTCTTTGTGCCTTTGAAATTCTCCCCCTAAACAGTTCAAGGCCGGCAAAGTATGGAACAGAGGAAATATTGTCACCTCTGTTTTACAGGCAGGGAACTGAGGGAGAGAAAGAGTAAGTGATTTGCCCGTGGTTACATGAGGAGACTGTGGTAGAGTCAGGAATTGAATACAGATTTCCTGTTTTCCAGCCTAGTGATTCAACCACAACAGCATCTCCTGCTCACAAACACTGCAAAATGGGCAGTCTTCCATGTGCCATTCCAGATCTGATATCCCCTTCTCGTACCTCCTCTTAGCATTCAGGCCCAATCACCACTGCCATAAGCAGGTGCACATTTGCTGAGGTCAAAGGAGCTGTGCCTGTATTCACCTGTCGAGGCTCCTTTTTAAGATCCTTGCAACAAAAAAGCCGAACAGGAGGGAACATTACAAAGATGAACCACAGAAGGAATCAATGCGTCTCATTAACACAAGCTCTGTCCTTCCATGGTGCACTTATGTATCTGATTAAAAGCTAAGTTTGTAATTTGAAATAGGAAAAAAGCCCAGACTAATACGGTGTAATTGGTAGAACACAATGTACCATTCCAGCTGTGGTCACAATACCTGAAATAAACACCAGGGCAATGCTGAAAGCTACAAATGCCTCTCAAAAGCCATCAAGCACAACCCAGTGTTCAGGGAGAAAAATGATCTAAAGAGCAGCTATTTCTCCAACTCAACAGGCAGACGGTGTGTAATTTTCCTTCTAGAGCCCGATACCTCAATAAGGCGCCAATGTAATAATGTATTGATTTTGTCTGCAATATTATACAATAAAATAGTGATGCTGCCGAAACCTAACGAATGGAATTGCTGAGGTCTTTTGATGTAAATGAAGATGCTTTCAAAACAACCTGAGAAACATGGGGCACCGACTGAGACAATAATGGACCAGACCCTTAGCTGCTGTAAACCGACTTCCATGGAGCGGCCCCGACTGAGGAGCTGACCCATGCTCAACTTTTCAGCTGCCCTGCTGGAACCCGTCACGGAGCTTGACTTGAAGTCATTGTGTTCTGGGTGGGGATTTTCTTGCACAATCAGATGTTTTTATTTCCAGTCTTACAATTCAACCATAGCTCCAGCTCAGCTTTCCCTGCAGAAGGCCGCTGGGTGCAACCCGTGCTAAACAAACCCCAGCAACCCAGTAGAGTGCAGCACAACGTACCCGCATTAGCTACCACCAGTCACAGCTTACCAAGGCTTTTGGTGAGGACAGTAGGTGAGCTCTTCGAAAGCACCCATGTGGCTTAGAAGCAGGAGTTCTGTTGACAGTCCATGGACTCCGTGCTCCTAAGTCACTGAGGGTGTGTCTACACTGTAGCTAGGAGTGTGCCTTCCAGACTGGGCACACAGATGTGCTAGCTCCATGCAAGCTAGTGCACTAAAAATAACCGTGTGAATGTTGTGGCACGGGCACCAGCGGCTTGGACTAGCCACCTGAGTATGGACCCAGTGCATCAAGACTGGTCTTCGGAAAGCAGCATTCACACTGCTATATTTAGCACACTAGCTCAAGCAGAGCTAGATTGTGTCTGTCTCCTGGACTAGGGTGACCAGATGTCCCGATTTTATTGGGACAATCCCAATTTTTGGGTCTTT
Organism: Gopherus evgoodei; assembly: GCF_007399415.2. Taxonomy (NCBI): domain Eukaryota; kingdom Metazoa; phylum Chordata; order Testudines; family Testudinidae; genus Gopherus; species Gopherus evgoodei. The sequence goes on from NC_044338.1 coordinate 12,544,857, forward strand.
TTCTTATATAGCCTCCTATTACCCCCCCACCCCCGTCCCAATTTTTCACATTTGTTGTCTGGTCACCCTACCCCAGACTAGGAAACATGCCAGCAGCTTCAGTGTAGACATATCCTTGGTCTCTTTCGAAAACCCTCACCCTAACCACGTATAATTCAGCAAAGGGGTGACTAAAGCCCTGAGCCTGCAAAGTGCTCTGTGCAGGACTTCAGTAAGAGTTCTACCCACACAGAGTAACTTTCAGAATGGGAAAAGGAGGATCCTAAAGGGGAGGGGGGCAGGGAGGGAGTCCATGAACACAGCCCTAGTTCAGCAAGCCATTCCTTTTCAGCAAAGCACTTAAACACATGCTTAACTTTAAACACATGCTTATGTCTCCTTGACTTTCATGAGCACAAGCACCAGAGACAGGGAACTATTTCACACCAGTTCCAAGGTTGACACCATTTTTGCAGGAGGCTTCAGTCCAGGGCCAGCTCTAGCCATTTCGCTGCCCCAAGCATGGCGGCGCACAGCAGGGGGCGCTCTGCCGCTCGCCGGTCCCGCGGCTCCGGTGGACCTCCCGCAGGCGTCCCTGCGGAGGGTCCGCTGGTCCCGCGGCTGTGGGGGACCTCCCACAGGCGTGCCTGTGGATGCTCCACCGGAGCCGCGAGACCAGCGGACCCTCTGCAGGCACGCCTGCGGGAGGTCCACTGGAGCCACCTGCCGCCCTCCCAGCAACCGGCAGAGCGCCCCCCGCGGCGTGGCGCCCCAAGTACGTGCTTGGCACACTGGGACCTGGAGCCGGCCCTGCTTCCATCTAAATACATACAGCACAATGCACTCTGCTATCACTCCCAGCTCTCTCAGTGCTTCGGCATTTCTATTACTTGTTGGCCTGGTTCAGCCATAGACATGCCAGCATATGTAAGACCTCTGGCACTGTAGCAGTTGGACTTCTATTCCAGGAGAAAAACAGGCTCACTCACGCACACTTACACAAACTCTGGCATTAAGAGCCAGATAACCATGCTTAACCAATGGAGCCTCATTCGTAGCACCCGGCACGGTCAGATTTCTGGAGGATCCCATGAGCAGAACTGTGCCTTCCTGCAGCACTCCCAGCCCCTCATCCAAGGACTTAATAGCTCCACTACCACCCCTTTTCACAGCAGCTTCCCACACCTCCCTCTGTGAGGATGTCAGAAAGGCCAGATTAGTTGCCCATGATTTCAAGCCCAGTCCAAGTGGATTTTCCCCTCCTCCACGCTGTCAGGCACAGTTTTAGTAACTGGATCTCTTTTAAACAATAAGCTCATGTTCAGCTTCCAACCAATGCAAGGCAGTGAGCAGTTCCAGCTGAAGGCATTAATCTCATTTACACGGAGGCCCTGGGACTACAGAGGGGACGTAAAGTGGGTTTCAGTGTCATTTACACTCATTTTAATGCAAGGCCCCTTTACACTGGGAAAGGCAAAAAGGGGCCTGTGTGTAAAACAAGGGACTTCCCAATGGGGATGATAAGATCGTTGGGCTTTTTTTAAAAAGCAATTAGCACAAAAATCTATCATTTGCAGCTGAAAGCGCTACAAAAAAGCCATTCAATTTGAACACACGCCATATCCCAGAGCCCTATGTGAAATTAACAGGAAAAATTCTATTTACCCGTCTGATTAAAGGGTTCCATTCAATTCAAAGGTCTACTCCCTCCCAGAGCATTGGCAGATTGGCAGGCAGGCAAAGTTAGGCAATTAGTATATCAAATTTCACTTTAATCCCTTTCCTGGAAGAATGCCTGGACAATATAACAAACCGTCAACAGGTTCAAAGCTCCCTGCTTTCTACTCTATCTCGTTTTTTAAATTAAATCACAAAAGGAGTCAGAATTTGAAACCATAAACAACAGTTGTATGGTTTACGCATTCCCCCACTCTGAATACCATTTTGTTTCCTGTTCTGTAGCCGGACAACGGAATTACTTCTCTCGGAAACTAATTCTCTATCCCCAAACACCAACCACAAGAAGAATCAAGCGGGATCCCAGCACACCCAACACCAGACAGACACACGCATGTGTTATGGAAATTGAGCAATTGAGAGAGATTTGTCCAGGTGCTGAGCTGAGCAAGGAAGCATCCAGATTAAGAGCGGTAAATGGAAAGAAACCAGGACACACAGATGAGCATTCACAAGAAAGCAGAGCTACCTTAGACTTTGTTATCTATTTAGCACCATGGGAACGGCAGGCACCTATACATATGAACACAGGGAAGTTTAAAGATGCTGTTCCTGGGAGATGTACACACATGCTTAAAAACAACAAAGTCCGGCAGCATTTTAAAGACTAACAGATTTATTTGGGCATAAACTTTTGTGGATAAAAACCCCACTTCTTCAGATGCCTGCATCTGCAATTTTCACTCCATGCATTATGAAGAGACACATGAAGAGAAGGGAGTTACCTCACAAGTGGAGAATCAGTGTTGACAGGGCCAATTCGATTAGGGTGGATGTAATCCAGTCGCAATAACTGATGAGGAGGTGTCAATTCCAGGAGAGGGAAAGTTACTTTTGCAGTGAGCCAGCCACCCCCAGTCCCTATTCAAGCCCAAATTAATGGTGTTAAATATGCAAATGAATTTTAGTTCTGCAGTTTCTCTTTGAAGTCTGTTTCTGAAGTTTTTTTGTTGAAGGATGGCTACTTTTAAATCTGTTATAGAACATCCAGGAAGACTGAAGTGTTCTCCTACTGGCTTCTGTATGTTACCATTCCTGATGTCCGATTTGTGTTCATGTATTCTTTTGTGTAGAGACTTTCCTGTTTGGCCAATGTACATGGCAGAGGGGCATTGCTGGCACATGATGGCATATATCTCATTGGTAGATGTGCAGGTGAATGAGCCCCTAATGGTGTGGCTGATGTGGTGTGTAGTTGCTGGCTACCTACTCTGTCCCCATATCTACCCTAGTGACACCATCAAAGGACCGAACCACATCAGCCACATCATCAGGGGTTCATTCACCTGCACATCTAATTTGGGCTTGAATAGGGATTGGAAGTGGCTGGCTCACTATAAAAGCAACTTTCCCTCTCCTGGAATTGACACCACCTCCTCAATTATTGGGAGTGGACTACATCCACCCTGACTGAATAGGCCCTGTCTACACTGGTTCTCCACTTGTGAGGTAACTCCCTTCTCTTCATGTGTCACTGTATAATGCCTGCAGCTGTAATTCTCACTCCATGCATCTGAAGAAGTGGGGTTTTTACTCACAAAAGCTTATGCCCAAATAAATCTGTTAGTCTTTAAGGTGCCCCCGGACTCTTCGTTGTTTTTGTGCATACAGACTAACACGGCTATCCCCAAAACTTGGCACAAGCTTAACTTCATTGATTTAACTTCAACGATGTATGAAGTTCTGCCCACGAGTAAGGCTTTGTCTACATTACCACTTTTGTCAGTAAAACTTTTATTGGTCAGGGATGTGAAAAAAAAACAAAACACACCCCTGACTGACAAAAGTGGTGACATGGACAGTGCTACACGGCCTGCTGACACAGCTAACGCCGCTCATTGGAGATGGTTTAATTATGCTGGCAGGAGAGCGCTCTCCCACTGGCAAAGAGCGGCTACACGGGAGACCTTAGAGCAGCATAGCCTAAGTCCATACAGGCTCAGGGCCCAACTCTGGTCATGACACAGTCATTTTGCCAGGGAGAACAAAACCAAGCGTGTGTGTGAGCACAAACACTGCCTTGCATCTTCACTGGTCATTTACCCCTGTGCCAACAAGAACTGGGTGGGAAACTGTGTTCCCATCCAGGGAGAATTTTCAAGACTTCAAAATGGTTTTTCCTGACCCAAATAAGGGAGAATTTAAAAAAAAAAACTACAAACCGAAAATATGAGGAGGGAAAGGGGAGACTTTGGCTCAATAATCAAAGTGTTTTGTTTCGCTAAATGTTCATTTTGATCTTTTCAAAGAAAGTTTTTGTTTGATCTTAAATGAACTTAAAGTTCAAAATTAAAAGTCATTTTGAACCAAATTTCATTTGTCAAAAAAAAATAAAATAAAATAAAAAACCCAAAAAACACCCCCATCAACCCAACATTTTTTCAGAAATGAGAAATGTATTGAAACAGACCTTTCCCGACAAACAGCTCTGGTTTCGACACACTGGCATGTCACGATAAACCATTTCACTGAAAACTTCCCCAAACAGCTCCAGTGCCGGGTGAGTGCAGGAAAGATGCCCTGGCTGGCGATAGTGGTGGGGGAAATGCCGTTCTGATTGCATTTCAGACCTACTGTGCGCAGATGCAAGACAGTGCAAGATCAGGCCCGAAGTGTTCCACTCTTCTCCGATACTATTCTGCATTGCCAACCTCAAGCACCCAGAAATCATGAGTCAGTCCCACACAAATCAGAAAGTTGGCTTAAAACTCATAAGCTTCTTTAAAACAGTAAACTGGGAGGTGGGATAGATAGAAGTGGGGGTTATTTACCTTCTGGCTTTTGGGCCACTGAGGTGCACTCAGGTCCCATTTTTGAGCTTTTCTTACCATCTAGGAGGGTTAGAAACTTTGTGGGTGAAGGAAAGCTGAGAGTCGCACATTCACCTGACTCCTGAAGCTGGACTTCAAGGAAAACACCAAATATTGCAGGTTTCCCAAGTTGGCAGCACTGTCCTGCATGGCACTTTGCAAACACTAAGCGATAATGAATGTAAGCACTCTTCAGACTCCTGCTACGCTGAAGAAGAGAGTGTAAGTGACATGTCTAAGGCCACAGACAGAGACCTGCAGATGTCACAACCTGAAGCTCTCCTAGTTTCCGATGCTCAGACTTCACCACTTCCCCATTCTCCAGTCACATATACCCCCCCCCCCGGCACTCACATTTCCTGTCTGAACAGAGACATTACTGTTAACCCTCCTAACATTCACCTTCTGCATTTGCGAAAACCACCAGCTGGTATTCGGGGGCTTTAAGAGGTTTTTCTACTAACTCTGCTAATGAAACGACTTAACAGCAACTTTATTATAGAGGAAGGTAATTCAATTTCTCAACCCCAACAATCATTCTCAGGATCACATGCCCCTCAGCTACAGACTGAACTTTGCAAACCTTTAGGAATTAAATGAGTAGAGATCTCCCTGATTCTCTCTCTCTCTCACACACACACCAAGATCCTTCAGTGACCTCCACGCAGCATCTCCAGCCTAGAAATACTTCTGCCCACATGTAAATGGATGTCACTTCCACAGCCCAGCAAGGGCATGCACATCTGCGGGTTCTATGCTTTATTTGACCATAGAAAACTAAATAGACAAAGGGGAGGGGATGGATGGGAGAACTAGGGTGGTGCTTTGTGTTTTTTTATTGAAACAGTTGTTCTGACTTTAAATTATCCAAACCACTTAAAAGTGGCCCTTCAGTGACACTGAATCAGCCTTGGGCAGATGCAGATGGGTCTCATTTTAGGATCCCGCTCCAAAGACGGTTACTAAATCCAAGTATTCATTGGCTTCATTCCAGCACCACTGCACTCCTAGAGCATGTCCCATCCGGAGAGCTTTAAGGAACTCATCCTCACAGCATCCCGCAGGCAGGGAAGTAATATTACCCCCCGTCACCTGTTTCACAGCTGGGAAAGCGAAGCACACAGGTGCAAAGGGACTCGCCCAAAGTCACCCAAGTATGTGGCAGAGCTGGGAATTAAAGCCAGCTTTCCTTAGTCCTTGTCTTAGCCTTTAATCACACTAGCATCCTTCCTTTTTCATTGTACCGTCCTCAGCCATAACACAAGGACCTTGCGTCGGCCCTTTCTTTACTCAGAGGGGATTTGTTTGTTTAAATCCTCTGGCTTATATTTCACAAAGCTCCTCCCCTCCCCTCCAGAATCCCTTCAAACCGGGGCTTTATTCCAATGGCGTTCGCTCAAGTCATGCGAGGAACTAGAACTGTGGATGTATGGGAGGCATTGCCATTCGGCACAGGATATTATAACAGCAGAGTGCACTGGGGCACTATGCTGTTTTCTTTTAAATGCCACTGATAAGTGGCCACCTGTTTGGTTGCAGCACAGCCAGGTCAACCACAATGGAAACAGGATGCCCTTATATGACAAGCCCTACAGAACTTTAGAGTAATGGCATCAAGCCCTGTGAGAGCACAACTCTAACCCTATGGCCTACAGTAATTACTCTAGACTACTGGAGTATTTTTCTTTGAACTAAGGGTGAGCCGAAGGCATTATCTCTGACCAAGTCTTGGGATTCAAGCACCAAACTGGCAGTCAGCAGAGATGGGATTGGTTCCTGACTCTGCTACACGCTCACAGTAGGACCGTGGCCAAGTCCCTTTGCCTCAGTTTCCCCATCTGCAAAATTGAAAGAATGATTTATATCCATTTCACTGAAGTTTGCAAAATGTTGCAAGACCTGCAGGTAGACAGCACCCTAGAAGGACAGCACATTGTTGCTCAGGAACTCAATCTTCAGGAAGTGAATGGGATATGGTCATATTTTAAACCATAAGGAATGTGTTCTCCCTCATATTCCCAAATGGCTGAACCATTCCTCCCCCGCCTTCATTTCCTTTTTTGTGACAACTTTCCAAAAGAAAAAAACACTTGACAGACAGATCTCCAACCTCCTCTTCTACGGGGGGGGGGTAAAGGGGGGAGAGAGAGAGAAATGCTGAAGCATCAGAAAGTAATTAATTACCAGCCAGGCCCACGAGCAGGCTTAGTATAAACATCCCTGGAGAGGAGAACTAGTGCTACTCAAGCTGGAAATCACATGCCTGGCTAGCGTGACCAGATGTCCCTATTTTATAGGGATGGTCCTGATATTTGGGGCTTTTTCTTCTACAGGCGCCTATTACCCCCCTGATTTTTCATGCTTGCTGTCTGGTCAACCTACCCCCAGCTTCAAGTGCAGCTGTAACCAAAGGGAATTAGGCACCTAAATCCCATTAAACTTCCTTTGAAAAGCCCAGCCAGAAATCTTACCTCCTTGGGGTAGACACTGACAGTCCCTGCATGACAGTAAGATTTGCCCTAAGTCTCCCAGTCAACATAACCTACCCTTTCTCATGCATGTGCATTTTGGCTGCTGTCCTCCACCCCCAGAAGTGGCTACATTTCAGTGGTGTTGGTCTGGGGACCCATTAGGCCCTGTATTCCATGGGATATTATCGATCTGAAGCCAGGGGAAATACGCTGTATTTAAAATACACTGTCACTTCCCGGTTCCAGCCCAGCTCAGACTCCCCCGCGCAGACACCATCTGGCTGGAGACTTCAAAGGAGCAGCAGCCGCCACTTCCAAACTGAAGAGGTCGAATTATGAAGGCAGTTCCCAGAGGCGACGACACCCGCTTGTCAAAACAGCTGGCACACACCCACACACTGAAGGAAGAGGGAGCCTCAGTTTGGGGAAGGTATTTCCTTTTGAAACAACCCCACAAAAATCCCCAAAAGGCCAGCTTCTCCCTGAAGCCCATTATGCTAGCATAGGTTATGCAGACATGCAGCTTTGCACTGGCAACTCCACAGGTATGGGCACACAGGCCTTCCATAGGCACGGAGGACACTGCCCAGTCACGCTCAGTCTACAGCAATGTGCACACTTTTAGGATGATCACAGCATCCTCAACCATGCCAGCTGGGCACCATCATCTGCTGCTGTTCCTCCCATGAGGAGCCTTGTCAGTATCAAGGGTAGTCAATGGTAGCAGACAGAGATCCGTGCCGGGCAGTTAGCCAACCAGATGAAGAAAGGAATCTCACTAATCCTTCCCAGCCAGCCAGCTATAATCCACCTGGATCAGCCACCGCCATGTGTGACCCTCACCTCCCCTTCTTGTTCCCCCACACACAGCTTAAAAAAAAAGGATAGATTTATACAGTAGCAGCAGGTTCAGTTTTCTAAGTTCATTCACTCAGACACCACTAAGGCACGATGGGCCCATCTCCCTTCTCGGGCCCACTGAGGAACAGGAACAGCAGGAAGTTATACACGCTGAGAAAAGGAAGAGGCAGAAGAGCAGGAGCACAGAGAGATACAAGCGAGAGCAGATCTTCAGAAGGTGGAAAGAGAGATAAAAGGGCCACCAGCTCGGCATGATGGCTGACACACCACTGTCAGATGTGGCCTCGTTAACATTCATTTGCTGGCAAACTTTTCCAGTGTTCTAAGGGTTTAAAAAAAAAATGGTGGCGGGGAGGGAGCTTCTGATGGTTGTGCCATTCCAATGCACCCCAGGAAGCCAATTTCTGGTCTCAAACTCACAGCACTGACCTTGGGTGTAACTCATACTCCCCACTTTCTTCCCCACGGCCCCATTGTGCACACAGAGCAGATGTCTGGCCTCAGCCAGCCTTCCCCATTCATCTGTAGGAGGCTCTCACATGTCCCCGTCAGCACTGAAGGGCACACACTCTTTAACCGATGACGACATTTGAGCAGTGCCCTCTTGAAGACGCACACCAGGCCCGCAGGGAGATGCGGCCCTGATAGTCTCTGACCCTGCCTGTTGCTTTTCCCTGTCTGCACAGAAAGACGGGCAGCTCTCGCGTGGCAGACAGGATGCTGCATATGAAAAGTCGCACTTGGGCCGCCCTGACGGGCCAAACGCAGCCCACAAACCTTGGTAGTGCAGCCCACAGCACCTTTCCATTTAGCACCAAGCTGCAGCCCATGCAGACTGCGGTTGCTGGTGTGCAGCGTTCCAAAATCAGGATGCAGCAGGACAGGATCACGCCAGTAGCCGATCCCAGGGCACACGGGTTGGGTCAATTTTATGCAAATTAGCTGCAGGCTTCGAGCATCTAGCAAACTGGCAGAGGGGACCCAAATCCAGTCAAGCATTTGAGCACTTTCAGTTGCGTAAAGTCTACATATTTAAATGCTCTGGTGAATAGAAACACTTACCAATTCAGCCAGAGATCCCTATTCCGCAAAGCAGTGAAGCCTTTTAATTAACTTGAGTCACATGCTTCAATGCCATTGAAGACAACAAGATTGATGCACATGGTTAAGGGCTGTGTCAAATCGAGGCTGCAAAGCGGTGAAGTTTACGGGCAGAGGCTCTAAAGTTATCACAGCGACTTTGTAAATGTAAAATGCATGTTGTGTAACAATAGTTTGAACCTGCCTATGATGTCACTTGCCGCTGGACAATGCAAGTTGCATGACTCACTGTGATTTACTTCTGCTCCTTGTACATCAGTATCCATGAGTACCTTGCATTGGAACCATAGTGCATTTAGGGAAATCTATTGTCTCAGAGCCACTCCTAAACATAGGCGCCGACTCTGCAGGTGCTCCAGGCTGGAGCACCCATGGGGAAAAATTGGTGGGAGCTCGGCATCCACTGGCAGCCAAGCTCCCCACCCCAGCTCACCTCACCTCTGCCTCCTCCCCCTCCCCTGAGCGCTCTGAATCCCACTGTTTCGTGGTGTAACAAGCTGTGGGAGGGAGGAGGGAGGAGCGGGAATGTGGAGTGCTCAGAGGAGGAGGTGGGGCCGGGGCGGGGATTTGGGGAAGGAGTCCAATAGGGGAGGCGGAGTTGAGGCGAGGACTTTGGGGAAGGAGTTGGAATGGGGGCAGGGCAGGGATGGACTCGGGGCAGGGCCAGTGGTCGAGCACCCACCGACGCCAGGAGAAGTTGGCGCCTATGCTCCTAAATACATGTGATTGATTTGATGCACCTAAATAAATTGGTCCTGTTTTGAGCAGGGGATTGGACTAGCTGACCTCCTGAGGTCCCTTCCAACCCCTATATTCTATATTGGTATAAAACGTAAAGCACTTCCTGCGTGACCAGGTTACCTCAACCTACAAGGCTCCATTAAGTACACAGAGTAACTGGGAAGGTTTAAATTACATGTTTACAGTGACTGCTCCCAAAAAACTTTTCAGACATACCACCACCATCTAGTTTGGAATGTAATGGGATTCTGTCCAGCAAATGTGTTATTTGCAGCTCATAAGAACTTGCACTTACATACAGCCGTTTTCATCTCCCCCCTCTCAAAGCACTTTTCAAACATAATGAATTAAGTTTCCTAAGAACTCTGTGAAAGTTACATAAACTGGGGCCAAGAGATGAGCAATTCACCCAAGGCCAGACAGTCAGTCAGTGGCAAAGCTGACACTAGAGAACTCAGGAGTTCTAACCACTAGATCCTTCTCTCTCACACACAAACATCTTTGCAAACCAAAGCGCTCAACCAGTTCCAACGCTGCAAGGAATAAGATCCAACCTTTAAGGGTAAGACTGTATCTTCCTCAGGTCTCAAACAACTGTCACAGGAAAGAAACTGCCTGCCCAGAATCCCCTGACAATTGAAAGGTGACCAACCAAATAGTAAACTGCTACTTAAGAACATTAAAGAAGCAATACACCTCTTTCTCTTGAAAGGCGTTCCATTGCTTCTGAAAGATGGTCACCTCAACACTATCACAACACACTGCTCTCGTATCTCAAGCCAGGTGGATAGAAATCAAGTTTGGGCGTTTTTTGGGGGGAGAGGGAAGGAAATCTAATTTTTTTAGTTGATTTCAATTATAACAGTCCTTTAAATCATAAGTTTTTCTTTTTCAAAATAAACCTGTTTAAAATTAAATCTGAATTTAATACAAAATATATTAAGGCGCTCCTCACACCGGCCTGGGCCAAGCCCCAGCACTTCCCCCCGCTTCTGCAGGGTGTATCATCAGAAGCTGCGGTTCAGACCCACCACTAGCACAAACACAAAAGCAATGAGCAGGGAGATGTTAGGGGAAAGTTTGATGCTGCAGGTCTTCCACATATAGGCCACTACAGCCACCACCCTTCCACGCCCTATACCAGGCAAGATCCCCCTTCCCATCACCCTACCCAACCCCCTCACCCTACTCCCACCCCATACCATGGCCAGGGCCCCTATGTCAAACCACCATCCCCAGCCCCCCACCCTACCCAGCCCCATACGATGCAAGGTCCCCATAAAAGGAACTATCCCGGCATCATTGTGGAAGCCTAGGATGCCCATGGCATGCAGCAGATTACCATAAATACTGTTACCGGGGTTCTTCAAATTATAGACAAGCATTATAGCTATGTCTGTACATTTCCATTCATCATCAATTTGTTGGTCTCACTATCAAAAAACAAAAGATGCCTCATGTGCAGCACCAACTGGGAGCCGCCATGCCGGATGCAGAGAGGAGATGCTGATTTCCAGGGAAGCGCACACTCAGAAGGAGAGAGCACAATGCTTCTTTTTAGGATGTTAGCTTTACAAGCGATGCTTCAGGCCCGCTCTCGGACTCGAGGCAGTCGATGCTATTAACAGAGCAGAAGGAAACAGCAGCAGAAGAGGTTAACACCAGCTGAAAGAGTCCGTCGCAAAATTAGGCTGTCTGTGCAAACAGCCAAGGCATGCTCTTTAAAGACGATGATAGGATCTGGAATGCAGCAGTAATACCAAGCTGATTCTAAAGAGAGGTAAACACCTACTGCATTTCCCCTGGGGAGCAGCCTTGTAACAAGACACTCTAAATGTACTCATTTGTCATTTATTTTTCCCCCTCAACTTCTTTGTAAAGCTTGCTTCACTTCATAACGCTGAGCACTTGCAGAGCTCTTTACGTAGTCAAGGTTCTTCGCAAACACTGACTGACTAAATCTTGTAGCAATCTACAAACGAGGTAAGCATCACTCCCACTGGAAAACTGGCATAGGCAGAATGTGTGATTTGCCCAAGGCATACAGCAAATCAGTGGCAGAGATGGGTATAAAAGGCAGACATAGTGATGCTCACTTTAGTAGGCCGTCCTGCCCGCCAGTTGGTGTTTTGTTTTCCTGCTGCTGTCTAGAATACATAACTTTTCTAGGGATGCTGGCAACTGTGGGAAGACCCCAATCCAAGTTTCGGGGCTCTCTTCAGGCAAAAAGCACTGCCTGTAAGCGGACACACATATAGGGCCGGATCCATAGTCAGTGAGTGTCCCTCTCTTGACTTCTGTAGGCTTTAGATCAGATATCCATAAGAAGCATGTACAGGAATCCTGCAGATCAATTCAGCACACAAGTCTCATACAGAAAAACATGGAGAACTGCAGCTACTAGCTTGGTCTTCTCCTTAGCACGCTGGGCCTGATCGAAAGCCCACAGGAAACAATGGAAAAATCTGCCAGGGATCTCAATGGAGGTCTCTCACTGGGATTTTCAGTGGAGTCCAAAGGAGTTATGCACCCAGATCCCATTGAAATCTGGGCATTAACTCCCTTAGTCTTCTGTAAAAATCCCAAATGCTGTGTTATCACCCATTACTATATATTACTGTAGCATCTGGATGCCCCAACCAAGATCAAGACCCCTTTATGCTCAGTTCTTTATAAAGCTCAGTGAGGAGGCGGTCTCTGCCCCAAGGAGTTTGCAATCTAACGTGCCACCAAACTCATTTCTCTCAGCTGAAGGAATCTCACCCCCACGCTCACACTTCCAGACTAAGGCATCATTGGAATTCAGCTCCCAGAGAAGCTTGCTATCATTCAGTTGCAATTCCCATCTTAAGAGTTAACCATGTTCTCTCTCTGCCACTTACCACAGGGTGAGAGCTCAGCACTAGCACCAGACTGCCAAGATCCCTGAAAATTAAATTCTTTAAGCCACAGGAAATCAGGAGTTTGGTCAATGGGGCTCTTAAGTTCTTAATTAGGTGGCAGGGAATAATGCTTGTGAATGGCAGGGAATAATCAAGTCTATTACAGTATCTAGGACGAAGTGTTCCCTATTATGACATATCAAGATATACTTTATCTGAGCTCTTCTATAGAAATCTCCGTTTATAAAAGACTCATCAGACTGTAACAGGTTCCTTGCCTCCTCCAGCATTTTGAAAGGAATTTCTGGCTCCAGTGGATATGCAGTTTTTCCCCGGTCGTGGTGACAGGACACCCTGGCAGCAAGATTCATCATAAGGGCAACCACTGTTAAATGTCACATTTCACTCAGATTCTCCACCTCACTGATCCCGAGCAGGGAAAGAGGCGGGGAATCTCCAACCCAAGCTAGGAGAACAGCTTCAGATCGCAGCTGCGAAGCAAGCAAGACTCAAGCGCTTTGGGCATTGGATGACAGAAAACATGGGAACAGAGCTCCGTGATACTGCACAGACAACAAGCCTTCTTAGGAGGGGAATTATTGCTTCCACCACCACTCATTTTGGGCCTGACCAATATCTACTGAAGTCAACAAGTGTCTTCCCATTGACTTCAAAGGCATTAGATCAAACTCTTTACTGCAAAGCTTTGACCTGGCCTATCTGGTGTTTTGGGGCAGCAATTTAGAACTTGAATCATTATCTCTTTCAAGCCACATTCCTCACCCAAAACCCTCACTGACATTCACTGGGAGATCTGTGCAGATACCCAAAGGAGAATACACATGGCCTTTAATAACGGTGTTATTATATCACCTGTAGAAATGGGCACTATGGTTTGGGGAAGGGAGCATTGTCTGTTTTCACCTCTAGATAACTGGGGAGCATGGTAGGGAACATGAAAAAAACCCAACACCTTTCTTCTTACAGCACCTCCTCCATAGCTCTCAATTTCTACTCCTAAGATAGGTACAAGTCACACAACCTGCCCTCTTGGCTTCAGTGGGAAACATCTCTGGCAGATGCCTGTGAAAGGGAAGGGGGAAATAACAGCAGGACAAAAAAAAAAGAAAGGCAGAAAACAACGCAGAACAAGAGAAGAAAGGGTGCATTTTTGCACAACAATTCTAGCGAATAAGAGGAAGCTACTGCCGTACAGAGAAAACCTGAGCAGCTTTCCCTGAGGTGGCACTGATCACTCCCATTGCAAGGTACATCTTGCAGACCTCAAGAAACAAAGACCTTAAAACAAATCCAGTCCGGTGTGGATAGGTCCATTTTCACTTTCACCTTGAAAACTGATTAACACATCACTTCCAAAAAACAAAAAGCCTCAAAAGTTCCCATAGCACTTCGGTCTTTTATTGTCATCTGATACCTCAGGAAACTGTGACTCAGTTTACAGAACAATTTGTTTCCTTCTAAGAATTCCCCCAAACAGGGTCAGTCCCACTATAGCCTTTTACTTCTGAAGCCACTCTTCTTTCTGCTTTTGTTTCAGCGCTCTAGAGAAGTGGCTCTCAACCAGAGGTACCCCTGGGGGTTCACAGAGCTCTTCCAGGGGATACATCAGCTCATCTAGACAGTCGCCTAATTTTACAAAAGGCTACATAAAAAGCACTAGCAAAGTCAGTACAAAGTCAAATTTAATACAGTGACTTGTTTATACTGCTCTATAGACTATACCCTGAAATGTAAGTACAATATTTATATTCCAATTGATTTATTTCATAATTCTATGGTCAAAATGAGAAAGTCAGCAATTGTTCAATAATAGTATGCTGCCCCACTTTTGTAGTTTTAGATCTGATTTTGTAAGCAAGCTGTTTTTAAGTGAGGTGAAACTTGGGGGTACCCAAGACAAATCAGACTCCTGAAGGGGGTACAGTAGTCTGAAAAGATTCAGAGCCAGTACCCCAAAGGACAGAGAACATTGTTCTCTGCCTGTATTTTCACTTGCTCAAACCAACCTTTCACTTAACACATGACTGGAACAGATTTTCAGTTGAGGGGCATTGATTAAGATAGTATATTAATATAATAATTCCCTCTTTTCACATAGCACCTTCCATCCTTAGAGATCCCAAGGTAATTTCTACAAGCCTTAATTAAATAGGAACTAAACTCCGTTTACTGGTATGTGACAGAAGAGTAAGATATACATATGAAGCTGCCGATAGTTCTTTCTTTACAATATAAAAAAACATGAACAAAGAATCTTTGAGACAAAAGGCGGATAGGTGAAATTGCCCGAAGACTTGTGGGTGCCATAAAGAGCTGTTTACACGTGAATTTTTTGAAAGTGAAATGGGAATCTCTCATACCAGGCATTTTTATTTTGGACTTCAAAGCTATCATTGGAAGCAATAAAAGAGAGAAAGATGCTTTCTGAAGCCTTCTATGTTGCATCTATGTTTGCAAATGAAACAACTGGGTGAAGTCGCAATGCTTCTATAAGTTTTTGGACACAATGATCACACAACAGTTACTGAGATTTCTGAACCCTTTCCCATAAAGTCCTGCGATAGAAGCTAGACCTGGAACAGCTGTGTAATAGATTACCCAGTCCATACCACTGACCAAGGAGAGATTGCATCCCATCTATTAGCATTTTACTTCCCATATATTAGCATTTAATCCTGCCTAGTTTAAAATGCTTTTCCAATACCTTGTTTGCCAAGAACTTGCTAGGATGATCTTTCCCATTTACACCCTATGCTGGACCCCAACCTTGTTACCATCCTATGTGCCATCCTATGTGCCAACCTCTAGAGCCTCCTCACTCACCTGCCGCAGGTGTTGCAGCAGTTCAGTTGCCTCATCCTGTTTCCCTTGCTTCACTAGCAGCAGCATGTCCTGGATCATACTGATCCGCCGGTGATAAGGGGGCAAGTTGCCACCACCCTTCCCAAACTTATCACTGGACTTCACCATGAAGGATGCTAGGAAGTCTCCCCGGTTCCTAGCTGGCATCTTCTTGCGGGAGCTTGGATTGTGCGACTGGGGGCTCTCCCCTGCACCAGGAGGCTGGCATCCTTTGGTCTGCTTCGTGCCCATGGTGTAGCCAAGCCACCAGGAGCCTCATCCGAAACACCTGCCCCAGGCTTCATGCAAAAGCGTCTGGTCTGGGTGGCCCCTGGTGGGAAGCGATGTGGCTGGCAGTAGATCTCAGCGGCTCCCAGGCAGGGTGCCCCCCCCGTTCCCGCCTCAGTGGAAGTGCAGACCCCCAGCAGTCTGGGGGTCGCCCCCCCAGGGAGGCAGAGCTGGAGGACTTCGCTCACCAGTAAGAAATACAACCGGCATCGTCCCTCATTGCTGCCAGCAGGAAAAAAAACAACCAGGATTCGACACAAAATCCAGGGAGCTTCTTACCAAGGGCCCAGAGCAGGGGGCTGGCCCCAGGGGGCTGATCGCAATGGGTAGTGGCTTCTCCCCCAAGCCTCGCTCTTCCCACGGAGAGTTGGGCAAAGCCAGCAGCCCCACTGGCATGATCCAAAGCCGCTTCCCCGGGACGGTGCTGCAGACACACAGCCCGGGCGGCTCCGGGCAGCGGATGGTGCTGCGGAGAGCGGTCAGCCCCCACCCGCCCTGCCAGGCCCCCAGCGCTGCCCGGGGGCACGGGGCCGGCAGCAACTTCGGGGGAACTGTTGCATGTCCGCGAACAAAGGCAGCGGGCGGCGGCGGCTCTCCCGAGCCGGCCGCGCTTCCTTCCCCGGCAGGACTCAATCCCGGGCCGCCGCCGGGGCTCCGCAGGGGGCGGCCAGGCGCGGTCCCCGGCCCCCGCCCGGGGCAGGGCGCAGCTCGCTCGGGGAGGGAGCCAGGCTGCGGGTGGCCGCGGCAGGAGGGAGCCAGGGAGGGCTCGGCGCGCCGGGGCCGGGCTGCGGGAGGAAGCGGGATCCGGACGGGCTCCGGCTCTCCCCCTGCTGCCCGGCTGGCTGCGCTGCAGCGGAGAGCGAGCGCCGGCCCCGAGGAGACCCGCTGCTGCCAGCCAGCCTGCCCCGGCCGGTCCGGGAATCCGCCCCGGAGCCGGCCCCGCCTGGGCTTCCTCCCAGCCCGGCCCCCACGCGCTCACTGGTACCCGGGACCCGCAGCCTCGCCCTCCCCAGGACGCCCCTGCAGGTTGTGGCGGTTCCCCCTCCCCTGGACCCTGCTGGAACCAGGGCTGCCCAGAGGATTCAGGGGGCCTGGGGTAAAGCAATTTTGGGGGGCCTTCCATTAAAAAAGTTGCTATACTATAAAATACTATATTCTCATGGAGGCCCCTATGGGGCCCAGGGGCTGGGGAAAATTGCCCCACTTGCACTCCCCCCAGGGGCAGCCGTGGCTGTAACCACTACCCCCTTGAGTGGAGGCAGGTCCCGGTACAGCAGAAGTTGTCCAGAGCCAGCAGCCTAGTCCCTAGAAGCAGGGCTGAGCAAGCCAAGCAGAAGGGGCAGTTTCAGGTATTAAAACAAAGAAAAGAGCAGAAGAGAAGCACAAGACCGCAGGCCCGGCCTGGGATTTAATAAATATTATTCATATTTCCAATGACACCTCCACCCTTCCACACACAAACCGACATCCCCCTTCCCGAGCCTACCTGCCCGACCCTTTCTATTGTTTATCCTACAAGGATCAGTTCTTGCTCAGGTCCTAGTCAACATCTACCTGCACCTACTGGGGAACCGGTCAGCCAACATGGACTCAAGTGCTAGCATCACATCGGTGACAGGGTTCTACCACTCCTTCACCACCACCACCACCACCACCACCACCACCCCCTCATGGCCCAGTGCTTGGCAGAGAACAGCTCACACCTGAAGCTGAAGCCAGGCAAGACAGAGGTAATGCTAATGGGCAGAGGAAAGTATTTAGAGGAGTTTGCAGCCACAACCCCGTCTCCTTGCACTGAAGGTTCACACCTACAGTGGGTCAATTGAGTCAGTAAGTCCAGGAGGCTCGTGAATTCCTTGCTGATGCTGAGCTCTCACCTAGCAGCACTTGTGTGTAATGCTTCCTACCAGCTCCAGTTGGCTAGGAGACTCCGTCCCACTCTGACATGATGGCCTGGCCTCAGTTATTCACATCTTCATCAGTTCTTGGCTGGACCACAGCCATCCAATATAGCTGGACATGGAGCCTTCAGCACTTTGGAAACTCCACAGTGTAGAGAATGGGAGGAGAAACTGCTTTTGTAGTTGGCAAGCCTGTCACAGTCTTTGTTTAATCCTGAGCTGATGATGTCAAATTTGCAGATGAACTGAAGCTCAGCAGTTTCCATCTGAAGTCTGGTCCTGAAGTTTTTTTGCTGCAGGATGGCTACCTTTAGATCTGCTATTGTGTGTCCAGGGAGGTTGAAGTGTTCGCCTACAGGTTTTTGTATATTGCCATTCCTAATATCTGATTTGTGTCCATTTATCCTTTTCTGTGGGGGACTGTCCAGTTTGGCCGATGTACATAGCAAAGGGGCATTGCTGGCATATGATGGTGTATATTACATTGGTGGATGTGCAGGTGAATGAACTGGTGATGGTGTGGCTGATCTGGTTAGGTCCTGTGATGGTGTCGCTGGTGTAGATATGTGGGCAGAGTTGGCATCGAGGTTTGTTGCATGGATTGGTTCCTGAGTTAGAGTTACTGTGGTGTGGTATGCAGTTATTGGTGAGAATATGCTTCAGGTTGGCAGGTTGTCTGTGGGCAAGAACTGGCCTGCCACCCAAGGCCTGTGAAAGTGTGGGATCATTGTCCAGAATGGGTTGTAGATCCCTGATGATGCGTTGGAGGGGTTTTAGCTGGGGAGTGTATGCGATGGCCAGTGGAGTCCTGTTGGTTTCTTTCTTGGGTTTGTCTTGCAGTAGAAGGCTTCAGGGTACACCTCTGGCTCTGTTGATCTGTTTCATTATTTCCTAGTGCGGGTATTGTAGTTTTGAGAATGCTTGGTGAAGATTCTGTAGGTGTTGATCTCTGTCTGAGGGGTTGGAGCAGATGCGGTTGTACCTCAGTGCTTGACTGTAGACAATGGATCGTGTGGTGTGCCCAGGATAGAAGCTGGAGGTATGAAGGTAGGCATAGCGGTCGGTAGATTTTCAATACAGGGTGGTGTTAATTTGACCATCACTTATTTGCACCGTGGTGTCTAGGAAGTGGACCTCCCCTGTAGATTGGTCCAGGCTGAGGTTGATGGTGGGGTGGAAGCTGTTGATCTCTAAAGACTAACTAAACCCTGGGATAAAGAGTGTGGTTGCCAATTTTGCTTCTCAGGCACAACAGAGCTGTCTACAAGGGTAAGGCCCATCTGTGCAGGAGACAGAACTCCCTTGGAGGCCAGCCCAAGACTGTCAAATGAACTTCCCCAGGACCTAAGCACCTATATTACTACAAAACAAAAAACACACTCCTCTGCACACCTCTCTTCCCCTGGGAGGGTTAACTTCAACAGGACTCCATGTGGCCACAGGGGACCATACTGTCAGATCCACGTATGGGCTTGAAGTCTAAATCTGCCAGGACAATGCATTTAAAAAAAAAAAAAAGTACTCTTGCTTTCTTTGACACCTGTAGTTTAGTTTTGAATTCTTTACAATAATTCAATCAGGCCATGCCTGGAAATGCACTGTAGTACAGTTTATAAAAATCAGACACATAGTAAAGTGAGACTTCAGCACCATATTTGCTATTAAATCTAGGGGCAGGGGGGAGACGAGGCAGCTACGTTTTTAATATGGATTATAGAACATGTGGGCAAGTGACATAGGAATGAATGAGATTCTGCTCCTAGCTTTGTCCAAGCCTCCCTTGGCCTAGAGAGTTAGATTCTAATTTTGCAAGCCATTATGTGCAAGAAGAGCCCTACAGGGAGACTGCCTCTGGAGCAGGCTGTAGGAGTCTTCTTACTACCCCTAGAGCGGGTTCCTGCACCACTGTAGACAATAGGAGCAGAGTCCCTGTATACAAAACTTGCCATTGTTGGATAGTTTTCCCATATGAACCAACTGAGCACAAAATTGTTTGTTGAGTCACAACAGTGCGCCCTGACCCCGTCGATACACAGCCTCTCTTTATAACACAAACTAGCAGCCAAGAGACTTCCAGCCAAAAATGCTCTGGCTGGACCCAGAGGATGGTCCCATTTCAGTGCATGTTCCTTCCAGAAAGCTATAGAACCATTAGCTTCTTTCTCCACAGAAGAAAAATCTATTGCAAATGGACCAGCCAGAATCAGCTCATCCCTCTGTAGGATATAGGAAATGAGAGAGGGAGAGAAAAAAAATAAACACTGAGGTTGAGATCCAGGGCTCCTCTGAACCACAGGATTTCAACTGAGAAGTCAAGAGCAGTGAGCTATGCATTATACTGAGAGGAGTCAGCAGGGCCGGGCAAGCCTTTTCCAGGGAGATGCTTTTGACTGGAGTAGAAATTAAAGTGTCCCCAACCAAAAAGAAATGGTACAGGTTCTGCTGCATTTCTTGTTAAATGAACTGATGCTTGGTGACAAGGTCTTGCACTGATGGCCCAGGAGACCAATTAGCCACAAAACGGTGCAGCCTGGCCTAGGTGCAACTCAAGCTTCCAGTGCCAACACATTGTTCTGGTCCTTCCAGATTCAGGATTGAGGCAATCAGGCCCAGAGAACTTGTTATGTGCACAGGCCCAGATGTGTGCCTGGTGTTCCACCACAAGCAGACATTGCCCTGCCAGCAGGAGATCCTGTCACCACCCCATCTTCCTCTATTCTGTCCTATGGGCAGACTCAGCCATTTAAAGATCCAGTCTTTTTATAGGTTCTCTCTCTTGATTGTCATAACAAGCTAAACAAAGGATAAAGGCAAGACACCCAGTGCGCCAGATTTTCACAAATCGATCCTGCAATTGCTAGGGCACATTGGCCACATGAATAGCAAATATTCAGTTAGCGTGTGTGGTATTTTCTATACACTGAAATTGTGCCCAAATGTGCACATGCAATTGATAGTGCCTAACTGCAAAAAATATATATATCTGGGGCTCTCGCTTTCTCTCTCACACTGGGAGCCATGTATATCCTGCAGTCCTCAGCGGGCCTGATCTTCCTTTGTACCTGTCTGACTGATGATATATTCTGCTATTCACTGATTATAGATCCTCAGCCATTGAGAGATTTCTCTTAGTACAGCTGACTGTATCCAGGTGTGCAAACTGCAAGCTCGTCAGCATTTCCGTAGGAGAGCATTCTGGCTTGGTTAATGTGCCTCAGCAGATCTGGTGCTGGGGATTGGCTAGTTAGAAATGTCTAGGATTCAAAAAGGATTTTAAAATGTCGATACTGAGACTATAGAAGAAAAAACAGACTGGTTAGACTTTTGTCTGGCCCAAACCCTGGATCTGCCTCCCTCCACCTGTTGAGGAAGTTCAGATCAGGTCTACACTCTGCAGCCAGTCTCTCTCTAACAAATGGAGCCAAAAATCCAGAACCTAAATTCCCTTGGTGTAGTGAGGCGGAGTGACCTCCCTCCCCACGGGCGGGCGAGGGACCATTACACTTGGACTTCAAGGACATTTGGATGCAGATGAGAATTTTGCAGGCCAAGATCCATTACTAGCTAGGAGACGACAGACTCTGGAGCCGCAGCATAGAGCATTCTCAATGTTGGTCCATCCTGTAATGGGAATTCCAGATACCCAATTTCCCCACGCACAACAAGCTTTTCACATCCAAGCCACCTGAAAAAGGATCCAAGTTAACTGGGTTGGATTTGCTTTCCATCCCAGGAAGTTGCCAAGATGTCCAAAACTTAGAAACAACTTGAACTGAGAAGTCAGCAAGCCAGTATCAGCTCATCACTCTGTAGAGTATAGGAAGTGAGAAGGGAGAGAAAAAAATTAAAACTGAGGTTGAGATCCTGGGCACCTCTAAAATTGCAGAGCTACCAAGTTCAAGAAAGCATCCAAGGTCACAGCGACTCAGCAGCAGAGCCAGGAATAGAACACAGGTGATGTGGATACTGTAGCAGACTTTTCTGCTGACCAAAATCAGGTCTACACTGAAAAAAAAAAAAAAAAAAAAAAAAGGTTGGTGGTATAACATAGCTATGCCAGCAAAGGGGAAACAGTCCTGGAGCTGACCCAATTTATACTGGCAATAGCACTTTTTTGCCAGAATTGCTGCTTCTACACTAGGGTTTTTGCCAGTATAAAAGAAAAAAAAAATACCACTAAGTAACATTATATAATCCGCAAAAGTTTTTAGTGCAGACCCGGCCTTATTGTGGGACAATCTTGGGCAAGTCATTTCAATTCTCCGTGTTTCATTTCACTGCCTGCAAAACAGGGAAAGTTTTGTTATCCACCTTTGTAAAGCACTTTGATTTTATCTCAAAGTATTTTTGTATCCATAATGCACAATTATGCTCTTCATTATCCCATGACCAGAAGCAGCACTCTCTCCTTTCTCCTCCTCAGAGGGGAGTTCTCAGAACAACCCAGGGTTCCAGTGAACATCTCATTGGTTGCTTACTCACTGAGGCTTGAAAAGAAGAAAACTTAATATTGACCATGAAGGAGCCCCCGAATACACCAGGTTACTTTTACACCTCAAGGAAGCAATGGGCTGCAATAAAAGCAGGTGTCGATTTTTGGCATTGGCAAAATGGTTGATTCTTATCAGAAGAATGAAAAGATCTCTTTAATTTAGACAGCAGGGAGCATTTGTTCAAGGCAAGTGGATTTACCACACTGGCGTAACTCACACTGGCATTTCTTAGGGGCTATGAGGATTAACCCCTGTGCATCAGCCTACTGCCTTCTCTTTCTAGACAGAGTAGGGACTATTCCTCCTCTTCATACATGCTTAGGTTTAAAAATGTGTGTGTTGATTCTTGTCAAGAGATACATCCCCAAAGGGGTCATCCATTGCGTTCCAGTCTCTCAGAGATCATGTAGATGCCGTCTTCTGCAATAGCACAAGTACCCACTGTCCCTGTCCTCCCACATTTCCCAAGCAAAACAAGTCCAAACTTGCAAGCCCTGGAGGAATACAAAATTGCTTAAGCTGACGGAAGTGATAAATCTTCCTTTCATGTGACCGCTTCAGCTTTTTTCCCCACTCAACAATTTAGATGCAGTGTTTATAGAAGCAGAAGGCTCTGTTTACACACCAGCCAAAAGTTGTTTAGACAATTCAAGCCAGCAGCAAAAGCTGCCAGGAGGTCCCTGCTAAATATTTCTGAGTCTTTTTCTTTCCCATATTTTATATATGGGAAATAAATATTTGTATAAATAAAAATAGGAATGGGGCTTAGAGAGTGTTGTTGTTTTGATCTGGAGGAGAAACTACCCCAGTTAGTTAGTAAAGTGTCTACCTATGTTTTTACTGAGCATTATTCTTCTGTTCCAGGGGAATTTTGGTGCTAGTAAGGTTTGTCATGCTGACAGGGCCACCCCCATACAGAAGTCTTCAAACATTCTGCAGAATGGGGACATGATGAGCAGCTTCCTTCCAAATCTGGCAGTTGGGGCGAGAGACTAGCTAAGCGTCCAGGGCCTCTTCAATCTTTGGCCTCCAACAGGAGGCGGAGGAAAGGTAATTTTGTTAGAGGTCTTATAATGTGGCCTCATATCCACTTGTGACTTGAACGGAAACCTGTCTATTTCATGTCTGTATCTACATATTCATCAGTACCACTCAGATATGCTAATTAGAGCCTGATTAAAAGCTCAGGGAAGCCAGTGGAAAGATTCCCATTGATTTCAATAGGGTTTAGATCAAGGTCTTTATCATCCCACATACTAAAGAGAAGTCAGATGGATAAAAAACAAGAGTCATGCACTCACTAGCTCCCCAGCAGGGCTGGATTTGAACTGGTGGCCAAGCGTTAAAACGCGTATGCATCAGCCAATCTCCAAACCACCTATGGGTAAACTTCTGACCCCACTGAAGGCAAAAATCTCATTTGGCATTGACTTCAACGGGATCTAGATTTCCCTCTATGTTATTGCAAAGAGAAAATCTACATAATACTGTTCTAAAACCTTCCAGGAGACGCACTGAAAACAAATTAAATACAATAGTGAATCTCAGCTCCATGCAGGAAAAGGCTTGGAAGTTAAAAGAAAAAAAAAATCAGATCCGATCCAACATATAGAAAGAAGCCATTTACTTTAGCCAGCAAAAGCAAACATGTGCAGCTAATAAATAATGAACTCTCAAAGAAAATACGCAGTAGATAAAATACAAGCTAGCCAACGGAGTAAGACAATTTTTCAGGGACCACTATTAATGGAAGGGCTGATTTGCATGAAGAAAGCTGCTGCATCATCCCAGTGGTCCTCTTCTGGAGCCCACAGCAGAGTTTGCTATGGACTTGGATGTTCACAAAGTAGGTGCTAGAGAGGGAATATAAATTAGTGGTTTGAATGTGGGCTTGAAAGTCAGGATTCCCAAATTCTGTTCCTGCTACTGACTCCTCCATGAACTGGAGCAAGTCACTTAAACCTCTGTGCCTCGCTATACCCATTCTCAAAATGGCATTAATACTACTTGCCAACAGCATAGTGATCATGCAATGCTTGATTCATTAATATCTGTAAAGTGTTTCAAGATTCTTGGATTAAGAGTGCTATAGAAAACTGAAGCATCATTCTATCCCGTGCAAGCCCGAAGGCTCACTGATGCCCAGGAAGACCTATACATGATTTGCAGGAGCGAAAGACTCCAGGGGAGTTACTCCAGATTGCAGGCATGAAAATCAGCCCTCTGCTTGGAGGAGTGCACTGATCAGATCAGCTGGAACACTTCAGAGGGCAGA
This sequence comes from Gopherus evgoodei, assembly GCF_007399415.2. Classification (NCBI taxonomy): domain Eukaryota; kingdom Metazoa; phylum Chordata; order Testudines; family Testudinidae; genus Gopherus; species Gopherus evgoodei. The sequence continues at coordinate 12,569,258 of NC_044338.1, forward strand.
GAAGCAGGCTGCAGGCACTTGCTCTCTAGTAACTAAGAAATAGGCAGAACCCCAGGAGATAGCAAACAGACACTCCCGATTCTTTCCAGATGTTTCACGGCATCTAGCCATGACACGAAAATGAATGTTTTGAAGCAGCAAACTCCATCCATCCATTCCCCTTTTGAAAATAAAACAGCCCAACCCCATTGGCAGCTAACTCTTGAACAGTAAATCATTCGTCGTTCAACATCACATTATCAAATCCATCTTTTGTGCGTGCGTCTCCAGATTACGTATTTCATTTATTTACTAGCTGATTTCTTTCAAAGATTAATGCATGTTTGATGGAACTTGTCGAGGTGATAAATGTACTGCTGCCGAGCACCAGGCTTAAATGGGTTTTGGACATGGCTGTAGGCCATTAGGCATTGAACTCGGATCGCTCACTCACTGCACGCAGCCAGCAGTCAAGCATCTGAATTTCGGGCATTAGTGACCCATTCCTGATTTGAACCAGTGACTTAAAAAGTAAGGGCTGCATATGTCATTAGTACCAATGCCCCCAAGCCATCTATACCCCTGCATTGCTGCAGTCTGACCTTAATGCTTTCCTGCATCTAGAAGTAACAAGTGAGTCAGATCGAGCTTACTGTTTCAGATCAAGTGTCTGCTATTCCACAGCTTTATATCCGTGTCTAATCTCACTGACGGATGGATGGTAAAAGCAATGCCAGCCAGATTACATTTGCAATTTTTCACAGTGAACTGCTAAGCTGAACTCCTGATGCCTTTTGTTTAGAGGGGAACAGAACAGACATTACGCTCTCAAACTCTCAGGGAGATGGAAGGGGAGTTGAATTGCGAGTTTGTCTTTCAGAAGCAGATCCTACTTGTGCAAAGCTGCTTAAGATCTTGTATTTGTAACGAACACAAAGTCTTTTTGCTTTGCCTGGTTTGTGAATATTCAGTGATAAGGGTCAAAGTAAAAAAAAAAAAAAAAAAAAAAAAGTCAGGTTATAAACTTGCTCATCAACCTTGGTGGATGGCCGCCATTCATACCTACTGGTAATTTCACACCGGTTATAAATATACAGTTCCCTAGGCTATATTAAAAAAAATAATAATCTAGCCTTGGCTTCCTGCAGTTTGATGTGCCCAAAAGATAAATAAATGCAGGCAGAATAAATACATTACAGCTTTCCCTTGGATTGTGTAAACTCAGTGTCTAGAATCCAGTCACCAGCTAACCTAGGTGTCATTACTGCCTTTGTCTTTTATGGCGAAACTAGTCTCAGAAGTTCCAAATAAGTAGGGAACTTAGGACTGAATTCTCAGTTACATGAAGCCCATTTATGGTACAGTTCTGCCCACTTTACCTCAAAGCAGAGTCAAGTGGTGTTTAATTGCAAATTCAGGTCTCAGTCTTCACATTTTAACTTCATTCTCCAAACGGAGCGTGCAGTTTGCTCAGAGAACAGAGTGATTTTTAAAGAGGGTTAGGACCCTTGCCACAAACTGGTGTCCGGAGCTGAACTTTCCCAAAGTTCAAACAGGATTCTGAGCCAGGGAGTGTGGTTGGACACCATCTCTAGTTAGGAGACATTCAGCGTCCTCTTTGTTTGGTAGGATCAATAAGCAACACTGTAAATAAATTGGATCCTACAAGGTATTGACTAGAGCGGAGTAAAATTCACAATTTCTAATCCTCGGGAAAATTCAACAGTTGCTTCTGTCCCAAATTGGGATGAAAAATTGAAATAAAAAACCAATAATTGTGGAACAGAAATTCTGAATATAAATTTTTCAGAAGTGTCAAAACATTTTGACATTCCTAAAATTGAAATGTTTCATTCCAATTTATTGAACTGATCTGAAGTGTTTCATTTCAAGTCAGTTCAATATCAAACATTTTTTCTCATGCATCTGAGGAAGTGGGTATTCACCCACGAAAGCTCATGCTCCAAAACGTCTGTTAGTCTATAAGGTGCCACAGGATTCTTTGCTATTTTTTCTTAGTGGCACACTGACTCACAGGAGTTTTATTTCTAGACCTTGATGCCCTCACACTTGCTTTGGGGCAGGCTCCCTGGCTGGACTGCATTTCCCAAGATGCACGCAGGATCATGTCTCCCTCATGATATACCGCATGGCTCATTCAAAGGGAAATATGCATAGTATTATAGGAGATATCCTCTGGGGAGTCCTGCCCCTAAGAGAGAGTGGGGGCCCAAAGCACAACTCCCATAATGCAGTGCACTGATTGGGAAATGCAGTTTAATGTTTCGATGAACTGATTTTAAATAAAACATTTTGAGTCCGTTCAATAAAATGGAATATTTCAGTTAGATCTGCCTGGATGAAAATCAACCGTTTTCAGCAAAACTGAAAATTATTCTGATGGAAAATTCCCGAGCAGCTCTAGTGTTGAGTGCCCTCGATTCCCAGTAACTTCAGTGGGAGCCCAGCACTTGATACGAGCTGCTCAGGGCTTTGGAGGGCCAAACCCAATTTCAGATTACACCCAAGAATGTACAGGCACTGAAGTATTAGCACTGCATAGAGTGCAGGGGACTGGACTGGACGACCTCGAGGTCCCTTCCAGTCCTAGGAGTGCCTTCAATTTGCCTCAAAAGGCAATCACAGGCTATGGAGTTATGCTCCAAGACGGGATGAAGCTTGACTGTGGACTAACTGCAGCAAATCAGAGTTTAAGTTATGCAGACACAAGGAGTTTACTTTTAGTTGGCTCAGCTAGGAGCCCGGGACACAGGGCAGAGCAGTGTGAACTGTTGAACGTGGCCTCTTTCCAAGGAGCTCATCATCACGGGGAGAGAGAGAGAGAAAAAAGAAAAAACACACCACCGTGAGTCTTGATGCAGCTCAGGCAAGGGTTCCTTGCCCTCAGCAGAGAGGTTCAGTGTGTCACAGCAGTTATGTTGTTGCTGGCAAGTGTTTATGAACTACTTGAGCACTGAGCCAAGCACAGTGTTTGCTCACCTCCACCTGTTCAAAGCATGCACGCTGCCCTGGCACCATTACCTCCAGGAGTGAAGGAACAGTTAAGAGCAGAGCTGAGCACCCACAATCTGTTTCTTGCATTGAGATTCTTTTTTCTTTCACATGCTAAACACATTAAATGTTAGAGCAGAGGCTGTTACTGACACCAACTGTTTGCCCATTTCATATACATCAAAGGTCAAACTTACCTGTTATTAACAACTTTGGCTGGTGCATAGGGTCTCATGATCCAGCCACATGGCCAGGTTTTAGAACAAACATTGGCTGCTTTGACCATAAAGACATAATTGTGATCAGAACAAATTAATGGGTCTCAACATCCTGGATCTAAACTCAAGGGTGTTTGAAACTTGGATCAGCACTTTTCAGCCTGAGTCCATCTCTGGAGACTTGTTACACACCAGAGAAGGGTCAGGAAAGTTTACCAGCTCAGGCATAGCAGGTGACAATGAAGTTAATGAAATTTTACTCCCTCATCCAAAAAGAGGGGGAAAAAATCCCACGACTATCAAAGAACCTTCACTCGCCCTTAGTGACTGGGATAATCAAGCTTTGAAAGGCTGCTTCACCTGGTTTATTTTAGTCTTAAAATATCAGAAAAGTTGGCACCTTTAAAACAGTCTTTTCTCCTGCTAAAGAGAAGAGCCACTGCAATGGCTGCCATCTTAGCCGATTCAACTGGGGACCTCCAGATCTAAAAGCAAGAGTCTTTACAACTGGAGCTGAAAAGCCAGGCTCCACAATTGGGAGCTCCAACAGGTACTTCAGGCTTGTCTGACTGTACAGTAGAATCCTCCACCCCAGAATAATGAAGCACAAGGTAGGGAGACAGTGTACCACCAGTGCTCACTTCCCATTCCCATATACATGGAGCTGCTCCACATCCTAGTTCCCCGTGATCTCTATCTAGGTCAGGGGTAGGCAACCTGTGCCACGTGTGCCAAAGGTGGCACGCGAGCTGATTTTCAGTGGCACTCACACTGCCCGGGTCCTGGCCACTGGTCCGGGGGGCTCTGCATTTTAATTTAATTTTAAATGAAGCTTCTTAAACATTTTTAAGAATGTAATTTACTTTACATACAACAGTACTTTAGTTATATATTGTAGACTTATAGAAAGAGACCTTCTTAAAACGTATTACCGGCATGCAAAACCTTAAATTAGAGTGAATAAATGAAGACTTGGTACACCATTTCTGAAAGGTGGCCGACCCCTGATCTAGGTAGTTACATGGCCTTCATCTCACAGTATTATCTGATCATCACCTTTTTTCTTCAGTACAACCCAAGCTCCCATTAAAAGTTAGAGTTCCTGCTGCTGAATGGGAGACGAGAGGATCTGGGCAACACAGACAAGGGGCTCGATCCTCCATCACCCGTGTGCACAATGAGTGTAACACATTACCATTCTGCTGTGGTGGCATTTTGTACCCATCTTGCCTTGGCCCCAAATGGTGCCAAGCAGCAGAGAATAAGACTCGAGGTTTTAGTCTAGTACAGTTTGGGAACCACCATATTAGGATATCAACATGCTGCCTATCCTTAGACACAAGGGACAGAAAGTATTCAGACTAAGTGCTACAGTCAATGAGCATGAAACAATGTCTTCCCAGAGTCTTCTGAATCTTCACTGGTGAGAGTGTCTCCTGAACTTAATATTTCTTCCCCATCTTCCATCATGAACTGGAGCCCTGTGCCATACCATACAGAAGGCTCGCCAGGTTTGTCTTGGGGCCTTGTCCATACTTGATTGTCCAATTCACATTGTTAATGAATCAGAAGGTGAAGGGAAGGTAGGATTGTTAATTAACCAGAACTTAAAGGCTGATGATACATTTGTACATGAAAAAACTGGTTTCCTGGAGGAGGGGGTGGGGGAAGTAGTTTGCAATTCCCTTGAGGTGGTCTGAATAATACAGCACAGATGGAACATGTGTTCACAAAAGGAAGATGTTACCGCATATTAAATGCCAAACTACTGTGTGGAAATACGAAAGGTGGGGGTAGGAATTCAGCTGAAACAGACAAGGCAGTGCTGGTCACAGCTTTCACAGAGCAGATGTTATGTAATCCTTCAAAATCACCAGGAAAAAAGGTAGCTACAATTGTTCCTTAAGAATATAGGAGTATTTTTCTTGTCTTAACAGAAGAGAGAGGGAGGGGGGGAAATAAATTCATGAATCCTTTAAAAAAAAATACACATAGGAAATTCTTTGCCTGTAAAAAAAAAAATCAGCCAGTTTACAGTGGATCAACTGGGGCAGATGGGGATAGTTAGCACTTGGTCTGCTTATGATAGTCATTTTAACATCCCAATGGGCACACGCACACATATGTGTGTGTGTATGTATACACACACACACACACACACACACACACACACACTAAAAGTTTAGGATTGAGCTTCCCAGCGCCAACATTGGGGTTTAGGCACACAACTCACGTTCATTTCAGTCTCAGCTCAGACATATTTCATTGTATCCCTTCTCCCACATTCTTCATTACGTGTCTTCTGCATCAGCTCTTCGGGGCAGGGACTGCATCCACCTCTGTCTCTGTACGTCACATTACATAATGGGACCCCAGTCCTCACTGTGGTCTCTAGCCTCATTGCAATATGAATATTAATTTTTAAAGAAAGATCGTGACACTATAAATGGGTCCCAAACCAAAACCCCAGATCCAAATCTGAACCGCCCTCACCCTGTCATGTAGGGAAAATGCAGAACCAAGGGTGAAGATTGTGTGTTTTTAATTCTCATTTGCACAAAAGTCTCTTTACACTGCCAGCATAGTATAAAGGGGCCTCAGCGTAAATGAGGCTCAGGTCCTATAGGTAATTTTCTCTCTTACACACAGACACACACAATTCACTTTTGGAAAAATCACGGTTCCCACATTATCCAATAGCACAGTGGTGGGGATGGGATGAGAACCTTAGAGAGAATCAAAGGACCAAACAGTGTTAAATTCCTGAATGTAGTCACTGCGTCTGTGTAAGTGCTAAAGGCCTAATGCAAAACCCACTAAATCAGTGTAAAGTTACCACTGACTTCAACAGGCTTGCACTCAGACTAAGAAAGTCCCTCAAGGATCGGTTTTGGGACCAATCTTATTTAACCTTTTTATTACTGACCTTGGCACAAAGAGCGGGAATGTGCTAATAAAGTTTGCGGATGACACAAAGTTGGGGGGTATTGCTAACACGAAGAAGGACAGGGATACTATTCAGGAAGATCTGGACCACCTTGTAAACTGGAATAGAGTAATAGGATGAAATACAATAGTGAAAAGTGCAAAGTCATGCACTTAGGGATTAATAATAAGAATTTTAGATATACGCTGGGGACGCATCAGTTGGAAGCGACGGAGGAGGAGAAGGACCTTGGGGTATTGGTCGATAGCAGGATGACTATGAGCCGCCAATGTGATACGGCTGTTAAAAAAGCAAATGCGATTTTAGGATGCATTAGGCGAGGTATTTCCAGCAGGGATAAGGAGGTGTTAGTACCGTTATATAAGGTGCTGGTGAGACCCCATCTGGAATATTGTGTGCAGTTCTGGTGTCCCATGTTCAAGAAGGATGAATTCAAACTGGAACAGGTCCAGAGACGGGCTACTAGGATGATCCAAGGAATGGAAAACCTGCCTTATGAAAGGAGACTCAAAGAGCTTGGCTTGTTTAGCCTGGCCAAAAGAAGGCTGCGGGGGGATATGCTTGTTCTATATAAATATATCAGGGGCATTAACGTTAGAGAGGGAGAGGAATTATTTAAATTTAGTTCTAATGTAGGCACGAGGACGAATGGGTACAAACTGGATATTAGGAAGTTTAGACTTGAAATTAGATGAAGGTTTCTAACCATTAGAGGAGTGAAGTTTTGGAACAGCCTTCCGAGGGAAGTAGTGGGGGCAAAAGACTTATCTGGCTTCAAGACTAAGCTTGATAAATATATGGAGGGGATGTTATGATAGGATAGTTTAATTTGGGCAATTGATCTTGGATTATCACCAGATAGGTCTGCTCAATTGTCTGCGGGGAGATGTTGGATGGGATGGGAACTGAGTTACTGCAGAGAATTCCTTCTTGGGTGCTGGCTGGTGAGTCTTGCCCACATGCTCAGGGTTTAGCTGATCGCCATATTTGGGGTCGGGAAGGAATTTTCCTCCAGGGCGGATTGGCAGGGGCCCTGGAGGTTTTTCGCCTTCCTCTGCAGCGTGGGGCATGGGTCGCTTGCTGGTGGATTCTCTGCAGTTTGAGGTCTTCAAACCAGTTTTGAGGATTTCAATAACTCAGTCCTGGATTAGGGGTTGTATAAAAGTGGATGGGTAGGGTTCTGTGGCCTGCCTTGTGCAGGAGGTCAGACTAGATGATCATATTGGTCCCTTCTGACCTTTGAGTCTATGAGTAAATACACACTAAGTAGAATACATATGGTATATACTGTAACTACACAAACAATTATATTGTGCCTGGTGCGATAATCCCAGCTACCGGCACTAATAGATCCCAAGGCCAGAAGGGACCTTTATAATCATGTAGTCTGACTGCCTGTACAACCCAGGCCAGAGAACTTCTCCCAAATAATTCCTAGAGCGTATCTTCTAGATCATCCAATCCTGATTTTAAAATGGTCAGTGATGGAGAATCACCACAACCCTTGGTAAATTGTTCCATTGGTTCATTACTCTCACTACTAGATGGAAGAGCCCATTATTAAATATTTGTTCCCCGTGTAGGTACTTACAGACTGATCAAATCACCCTTAACATGCAATTGAGCATCTAAGGTTGTGTAGAGTTTTGTGGAAGAGAGTTATATTTTAGCAGGAAATGCAGAATTTGTTTTTGTTCAGAATTGGAATGAAATGTACAATATCAACCTTTCCTGCTAAACAAAAAATTTGTTTTGAGTTAATTGATATCAATTTTTTAAAATGTTTATATTACAATTTATAAATGTATTAAATAAATTTTGAAATGAAAAGTCATCTCGAAAAAATGTTCCATTCCATGATCGAAACACTTTGCTTAGGGTCTTCCCACTCCCAAAAATGTTTGTGTTGAAATCAACATGTCCCAACAGAAAAACGGTCAGTTGGAAAATTTTCAACCAGTGGTTACCAGTCAGCCACAGATACTGACCCTCACAGCCATCTTGCCACATGGTTGGTTTCCCTTTTCCTCCAAACACACCACCATGCAGGACAGGGGAGATCCAGGCAGAGGGTCCCCTTCATGCCAGTAATTCCCAGGGGTAAGAATCTGGCCCTTAATATTTCACCTCAGTTGGCATGAATTCAGGGCTAGTAAAAGACACCACTGGGCTGACAGCTCTGGAGGTGGAAGAGCCACACAGCATAGGCAGAAGTGCCACATTTCCCCATGCTGCCATGCCAACACACCACGTTTCCCCGTGTGGCCTTGTCACAATGCCGAGAGAGGAAGCCCTTGTAAGAGCAAGTGGGGAGTTCAGTTTGCATGTCCACTCAGCTACTGACTTGGCTGCTGAAACATTCAGTCCCTGCTGATTTAGTGGGGGAGGGAGCAGGAGCTGAATGCCTTGATGCCCCAAAACCAATCTGCTAAAAACCAACCCTTGGAAGGGAAGTGTCCCCAAGGTGTAAGATGCCACAGCTTCATCTCTCTCTGCCACCTTTTCCATTGAAATAATCAAGAGGCATCTTAACTCCTAGCTGCCCCCACACAAAATGCTTTGAAAATGTCTTTTTTGTGGTTTTAGATTTGGTCTATGCATGTAACAGCTGGCAATTACAGATCTAACCCAGAGCACTGTCTGAAATACCAAATACTGCTGGTCTTAATGGTGCATCTAGAGACATTTGTAATTCAAACTGCCCCACTGTAAAACACTCCAAGAAAAGGAGCCTGCAGATCTGACAGATGACAGCGCATCTCAGTAACACACAGAGGCATCACCCGATTACTATGTGGATCTCTTGGGGATACTCAGACCACAGGGGTTCAAGGAGCCAAATTAGTGATCCACATTACCCAAAATGTCATATCAGTGCATTGTTTCATTTCCTAGAGTACTAGATAGTCACTTTTAAACAGTATGATGGTGAAATATTTAGTATTCTCACTGCAAAACGACTGACCAAATGTTATTTGATGAAATACAATTGGCTAATAACATAGTAAAAGCATTCTAATTTGTCAATAATTAAATTACACAGTGTTTTAATATCACGTGCTGCAAAGGAGACATTAAAAAGAGCCACTTGCAGCTTGCAAACCTTAGAGTATCACTGATCATGAATAGGAGAGACAGATTAGCCCTACGATAGGAAACTGAGGCACAAGCTACACATGTCCAAAATCAGGAAGTCTGTGGCTGAGCTGGGATTAGAACCCAGGGTCCTAGTCATGTGCATTATCCATCATTTTTCCCACAGAGGCAGACCTCGCTGGTTTGAGCATATATTACAATTACATTTTTTTAAGTGAAATCTAAGAAACGCAGAGATAAAGCTGTGCTTTCCACACCAGCCTGCCTGTTCATGTTACACACACAGCTACACACTTCTATTTACTGTGTCAGAGAAGCAATTTCAAATTCTTCTTGACAAGTGTCTAGTCCTTTCACATGTCTATTTTGTGTTATGAATTTTGATAGCAAAAAATTAACCATCCCCCAGCACTGGAGGTACTTACACAGGTTGCATGATGGTGGGGCGGGGAGTGCTACCGTTCTTTAACAGGAACAACAGATCATGGTGAAGGAATCATTTTGTGGTGGGCCTTATTTCATTTCCTGTAAGTGGTGAGGGTCTAACCGAAGGGGTTTTCTTCTCGTGTCTAGTCGATCATAGAGAGATGTGATGAAGTGACATTGTTTACTTCTTAATTCACACCCAGATCTCTCAAGTCATATGTGGTGCATCAGCACATGTCAAAACTCCAACAGTTCCAGAAAATTGTGATTCTGTCTGCAAACACCCACCCACACATATTATGCACCCACACGTCTCCCTTCTGTTTCTTGTTCTGGCACCCAAGAGAGACAATCCCATGTACCAGAATTAGGACTTGTTGTTTAAAACACTGCACATTGGCACAAAAATGAAGGCACATCAGCCCTGTTCTTGGCTCAATGTGCCTCCTGGCTGGTTGGACAGAGGGCAGGTCTACATTGAAAAAGCTGTGTCCGCACAGCTGCACAGCCAGAGCCCATTGGTGAAGACACTGTACGCCAATGGGAGAGAGCAGAGTTAATCCACCTTTGCGAGAGGCAGTAGCTCTGTTGGCAGAAGAAGCTCTCCCACCGACAAGCACTGACTGTGTTGCTCAGGGGTGTGGATTTTTCACACCTTTGAGTCCCGCAGTTCTAGTACAATAATTCCATAGTGCAGACTTAGCCAGAGATGGGATATTTCTTCTCCATGCCGACACTGCCTAGCCTGCCCCTTGGTAAGAAATTTACCCAGCTGTTTCTTTAACACAGTCTCTAAAAATACCTTTTACAATACTTCTGATTTCTGCAAAGCTGTTCCGTGGGGATCCAATAGCATGACCAAGATGTCATGCGGGTTTCTCGTGGGGAAGGCGTTAGCATGTTCCCTTAGCAAAGCCATCGAGATAGCAGGCAGGGCACAGTTGGGAAATGAGGTTTTTAGCGAGTCTTTCAGGCTGTTTCAGAATGAGATGGATTTAATCTCTCTCCCTTTCCTCTGAGCAGAGGATAGTGCCTCAAAATGGCACCGAGGAAGGGGAAATGTACAACTAATAAAACAGTGTCTGGGGCCCTGCTGGGACAGGTGGGGTACAAACTGGTGGGTTTCTAGGCACTACGACAATAGAAACATTAAACAATAATAATAGAATTCTAGACACTAAGGGACTGTCTGCACAGCAATAGACACCCGGGCCAGCCAACTCAGGCTCGCAGGGCTTAGGCTACGGGGCTGTTTCATTGCTGTGTTGACTTCCAGGCATAGGCCAAAGCCTTGCAAGGGCCTCAATCCTAGGCTCCAACATGAGCCTGGAAGTCTACGCAGCAATGAAACAACCCAGCAGCCTGAGCGGGCTGGCATGGACCAGCCGTCGGGTTTTCTTTGCTGTAGAGTCATACGGTGAGATGCGGAAACACGGCTGGATGGAGAATCGCCGAGACAGGCACGTGACCCCGATTACACGTCCTCACAGGACTGCCCTTGGCTATTGACCCAGGAAAGAGACAGACAGCTCGGCAGCAAACTAATTCAAGTGGCTCCTAAATCTGTGCAGGGTAATCAGGAGATATAAGATGGCTCATTCCAGTCAGCATCAGCATGTGTCACAGCTCGCTGAGCAGAGCAGTAAATGGGTTGCAAGCACACTAGGGGAAGTGATAAGTTTCAAGCAGACATCTAGGACACTTGGAGAAGGGGCGGTAGCATGTCGTTTTGGGGATAGAATGGTCTATCTGTGCTGTTCTAACCCCAGACCTGCTCTGAAGACACTAGTGGCCTCAGCATATCCCAGGGAGAGCGGTACAGTAAGGGAGCAGAGCTCACTTGTTTAAGCTGCAACACTAGAGGTTAGCACAGGAAGTGAAAACAAATCCGTGATGCCTAATTGAAACCACACAGGGAACTGCAGGATGCCAGAATGTAACTGGCCTGCAGCACTAACATCCCCACTCCTGCAAAACCCACAGGGGACAGTGGTGGTTTTAGAGTTAGTGGGGCTTTGCGCACAGCTTCATTTTGACACACACACACACACACACACACACCAGGGCCCAGCCAAGAAAAAGAACAGTCTCTCATTTCCTCCCCATTTTTCATTCTTTTTTTCCTTCCTCCTCCTCTTATAAGTAATGGGAAGTAAATGAAAATAAAGTGAGGTACCTTGATCGGGGCAGAGGGCTGAGGAGCAGGATGGGGTGCAGGGGGCAGGCTATGGAGGAAGTTTGGGTGCTGGCGCTTACCTCAGCGCCTAGGCAGGGGGGCAAGGGGTCTCCATGCACTGCTGCCCAAAGGCACCACCCCTGCAGCTCCCAACCTCCTGCCTGACCCAAGGAGAATCCCACCCTGAGCCTCTGTTTCCCTCCTACTGGTCATCTGTTTCAATTGTACCCTCCTCTGGGCAGTCTCTTACTCTGTATGTACAGCGCCGAGCACAACATGGCCTGAAATAACATCAGACAGATCATTTTGAGAGGCACAGCAAACCATGCAGCAAGCAGATTAGAGAAGACCCATCAGCCAGCGAACCTACCCAGCCCAATACAAGAAGGCAGCTGTCCTGAACTACTGCTTACAGCTCAGAATTTACACTGCCAGCCCAGAGGCACCTAATAGAGCCCTACCGCCACCTACCGGCCATGAAGCATAAACTCCCCCCCCCCCCCCCCCCCCATTAATACAAGACAGAGCAGCAATGCAAGAGATTTCACCTCAGAGAACCAGTTTCAGAGTGGTAGCCGAGTTAGTCTGGATCAGCAAAAAGAACGAGGAGTCCTTGTGGCACCTTAGAGACTAACAAATTTGCATCTGACGAAGTGGGTTTTAGCCCACAAAATCTTATGCCCAAATAAATGTTAGTCTCTAAGGTGCATCAAGGACTCCTCATTCTTTTCACCTCAGAGAAGTTAGAGGTGAAAGACCCCCACTGGATCCTGTTTAGTCCAGAAGCCATTGCAGCACTGCTCCTTACTGAACATTTCCTCCCGGTTTGTCTCTCCTCTCTCAAGGGTGATGTAATGGTCCCTGTCTGAGACCATTCTGATAGGCCCTGACTGTCAGGAGCATATTCCTGACCTGGAGACATTCCCCCCCTCTGTTATATACATTAGAACACCCTAAACAGCTGAGGAATCCCCTAGTCACTGCTTAGCCAGCCTATTATCCGATTTCTTTTAATCTCTTCTGAGAAATGAGATCATCCAGCCCCAGCGATTGTTTCTGCTGCTCTCTGAACTCCTGTCTGCTGGTAGACAGGTGCCCAGGACCGAATTCGATATTCCACAGGCAGCTACACTGGAGCTACATGGGGAAAGTCTATGACTCCCCTGCTCTGGGATATCATCCTTGTATGCAAGCAACCCAAAGTTGTACCAGCCTCTCTCGTTACCATATTGCACTATAAAAAATAATATCTAGTTTGCAACCCACTCTCGTTCCTGCATCACTACTTCCTATGTCTCTCCCCTGCCCACCATTGGGGGTGGGGGGGTGTTTGGAATTAGTTCCCCACAGAGGTTTCTCCCTAATATGCCCCCCTCCCCTTATGTTTCTGATGTCTCTTAGTCCTGCTAATCTAGTTCTCATCTCAGTGACATTGGAAATTCCCATTTCCTCTACAGATTTCATTATCCGGCTGTTTACTCTCTTCCAGTTCATTAATAACGGTGGTCAATAAAATTGGATTGAACATTAATCCATATGATACACTGGCTCCCTCACAATTCAGCTTCTCACCACCGAGCATTCCCCTTTGGTTAGAGCAGGGGTTCTCAAACTGGGCAGCAGGACCCTTCAGGGGGTCATGAGTGGTCAGCTCCCACCCCAAACCCTGCTTTGCCTCCAGTATTTATAATGGTGTTAAATATATAGAAAATGAATGTATAATGGGGGGGGTGTCACCCTCAGAGGCTTGCTGGGTGAAAGGGATCACAGTACAGAAGTCTGAGAACCACTGGGTTAGGGACCGATCAGTTTTCAGTCTACTCGACTGCCCTTTTAAAGCCCATTTGACTTCATTTTGAAGTACAATCTTGTCAAAACCACAACAATTGCGTTCTCCTGAGCTCCCCACAGGCCCGCGTAGAGGAACTCACCTCCCAGGAAGCTACAGCCTGTAGCCAGCTCAGATGTTGGGAGAGGGAATCCAAGGACTCCATTTCCACCAGGGTGTTTAATGCTGCTTTGCTGGGCTACGAACTCCAACCTGAGCCAGTTCACTTCCTGACCCACCCTGGGAAAGTTTGTAAGGAAAACAGCCCCATAGCTCTGCTAAGGTTGTGAGCAGCTTCCGAGTAACCAGCACCCAAGAGCTCAGAGGCTCCATAGTGGGCAGCTCACCCAGGTGCTGCTCAATTGGTGCCCTCCTCCCTGTCAGGCGGGCCTGGGTGCAATCAGGGGTTATCATCCACACCTGTGAAAGAGGCAGTTTCAGTCTAACCAGCAGCAGCCAGGGCCCTTGACTAGCACTTGTGAACTGCTGCACCGTGACTCAGAGGGGCCACGTTACTGTTCAGACTGAGTGAAAGCCCAAATCTCTCTTTGCTAGAGCATCTGTGTGTGTCTTTTTATAGTGCCTGGGGAACCCAGACAAATAGCAAAGGGCCACGTACACGGGATAGGATCTTCCAAAGTGCTCAGCGCTGGCCTAACTGCTGCTCCCGCTGAAATCAAGGGTTTGAGCCCCCAGGGAACAGTGAGGCCACTGCTGGCTGCTCTTGAAAATGCCACCCAGGATTTTTAGTTGTGGTCCCTGCAGTAGGCTGACGGCAGCTGGGGTAACCGGAGATCTACACATCTAGGGCCAGGTCTTCAGCTCTGTTGAGGCCTCCTACGCCACCCTGCTTTAGCCCCCCCAGGATAGTGCGGGTGCCTTGGGAGCCCCTGCACCCAGCTGATCCTTGCTTGGCAGAACTGCCTGCTGCTCATTTGCAGCCAGTGGAAAACACTAGGCTTCTATTGCCTGTGCTGGCCTAGCAAGGCCAGGAGCAAGGGAATGTGAAGATGACTCAAAGCCCCCTTCCCCCAGACTTGTTCTAACTGCAGCTCTGGCAGCCCAGATATCCTGAGCCTATGTCTGTAGCACCTAGAGGACCTTGGGCCACAGCTTTGAACAGCTGGAGTTGACGCGGCCCCTTCAGCACTGAAGTAGGGGGTCTCTGGGATGAGACAGAGACAGGGACCTAAGAGACTGGGTTTGCCCCCACATCGTTTAGCCCCAAATCCCTCATATCTGCAGCATGCTTGGCCCCCTTCCCCTTCAGCAGTAGCTGTGTCACACTGGTAAGGGAGGGGATTCCTCTCTGGGATGGGTGAGGAAAGGGTCCTCAGGGATCTCCCCCTTCCAGCGTGATAGAAAGCTCAAGCAGAGCCCACTGCAACTCATTCATCTCCTCTTGAAAAGCAGTGCAAAGTGATGTCCAGCAGGTACTCTCCAAAGGGGCGGGAGCTCACTCCACAGCTTTGTTCATGCTCCCCACTATTTCTTCATATTTACACAGTTCAGCCTTGTCTGGCACTTGGTTAGAGCAAGGTGCATGAGTCATGGTACAAGGGCAAATACAAGCTACAGCACAGGTGAAATAGGACCCTGGGCCTAGGGTGACCAGACAGCAAGTGTGAAAAATCAGGACGGGGGTGGGAGTAATAGGAGCCTATCCAAGAAAGAGACCCAAAAATCAGGACTGTCCCTATAAAGTCAGGACACCTAGTCACCATACCTGGGCGCCAGCCAGAGGTGATAGTATTAATGTCTACATAATAAAAGTTTTACTTTCTGGAGACCTCTTAAGTGGGAAGCACCCTGGGCCAGAGGATTACACAGAGTAGGCATCATAAAACCAGGGTTTTGAAGCTGAGAGTGTCTGTGAGCATAGTAAGCCACTTCACCCAAACTTCCTCGGCCTTCGTTTCCCCATCCACAAAACAGGGACAATGGTGCTTAGAAGGCTTGGTAAAGTGGTTCGAGCTCTATACCTGAACAATACTCTAAGGCCAAAGCATTATTAAAGATATGCAGCAGACATTAACAAGTGCAAGGTGCATAATTCCACCTCACTCTTCTACAGCACTTCTCTTCCGTAGCTCTCAATGCACTGTTCAAAAGCCAGTACCGTCATCTCCATTTTACAGATGGGGAAACTGAGGCACAGAGCAGTGAAGTGACTTGCCTAAGATCATGCAGCTGGTCAGTAGCAGAGCCAGCACTAGGCCCCAAGTCTCCTGAGTCCCAGTCCTGTGTACTATGTACTAGGCCCTGCAGAGCCCGTGGACAAGAGATCACAATTGGTATTACTTTGGTTTGAATTGTAACCCAGATTTAGACACCTACATCAAAGGCCTGAAATTTCAGAGGCGCTCTGTGGGAGCTGCAGGTCAGGTCTCAGCACATCTGGAAAAGCTGCCTAATTTCAGGTCCCCACATTTGAAGAGTTTAAATCCTCTCATATAGCATTCAACCCTTCAGTCTTAGATGATTTGCTTGTCCTCTGAGGCCACTCTACAAACAGTCTTTATGAACTCTGCAGCCCAGGCCGCTAAACCAATCTGAACATCAGCAAGTGCAAACGGATCTGCTGATGTCCAAGTGGGAGGAGAGTGGAAGGCAGAAGGCACTTGCTAAAAAAAGGCCCTGTTGTAAAGAGAGACGTAGTCCTTGTCTTCAATTTTCACAAAAGTATCAAAATATTGGGGGGTAAAATATTCGATTATGGAAACGTCCTGGCTGGTGGCAGATGGTGCTTCTCCTTCACCGGTGGAACAGCTTGCTAATGTTTGCTGTAATCGGATTGTAAACATGGCTTTGGCATGGTTTCCAGATGAGCAAGCATTGCAGGATTTCTCACTGCTCTTAGTGGGGCTTCTTATAAAACGTTCATAGCCTGGACACAGCATCGGGGTTAATTTGTTACAAAATGAATCCCTTTTGGAGCCGGCTTCCCCACACACCCTTTCCTCTACCTGTCCCACTCCAGGGGGAGCCCTGGTGAATATCAAGAGCAATGGAATATGCTCCCCATCTGATGCTTAATCCAGTATGTGCCAGAAGGAGGCAGCCTAGGGGCCTACATTAAAATTCTGCCTTTCTCATGTACTGAAACAAACCCTTCTTACAACAGATCAGATTAAACCATGGGTCACGTATTTTTCCAAATGCTTGCTGAGAAATACAGCCCCTCCTGCTCCCCTTCCAAGGTTACACAAATGTAATATTATACTGCGATGTTTGCAAACCAAGGCTATTTTTCAGGAAGCATAAGCCTTGCCAGGAAATTCACTGAGTAAACGTGCTCATTTGCCAGGTGGTATTGCTTCCTCCTTTGGTTACAGAAGTATGTTTGTTTAAAGGGAAAACAAATGAATACGTGTCCTAGAGCCTTGCTTCCCCCACTCCGCCAGCCTAGGGACAAAGGATTTAGCATGGGCTGAAGGAGAAGATCTTTTTGTTATAACAGTGACCAGCCTCGCACTAGATGAGGTAGGTGTTAGGGCTATAGGCGAGGACAGTGACACTAGAATCATACACCACCTAGGCATCCCCCAGCAGGACAGCTCTAGGAAACCTAATTCTTTTAGAAATTTAGAATACCAGGGTTGAAAGGGACCTCAGAAGGTCATCTAGTCCAACCCCCTGCTCAAAGCAGGACCAATCCCCAGACAGATTTTTGCCCCAGTTCCCTAAATGGCCCCCTCAAGGATTGAACTCACAACCCTGGGTTTAGCAGGCCAATGCTCAAACCACTGAGCTATCTTGAGTGTTCTTGCTACAGTTATTAGACCTTCCTCTCCCTGAGACTGATGATGGCCCAGCTCTTTAACATTCTTTCACACAATACAGGGGGGTTACATTCGCTGATAGCTTACGTGCAGAATAAGCCAGAGCATGACAGCTTTTTTATGCCCCACTCAAGCAAGATGGGCTTTACTGTGCTCGTCAAACATTCAGTGCCTGGGCTTTGGTTGATTGGATGGAGTCCCTTTTACCCTCCACTGTTGTCCTAGTGTGATGCCCAGCTGAAACACGAGGTGCTGTTCAGTCTTCCCCTGCGCCAGAGACGGAAAAGAGGGTTTTGCAACTGGTTCCAGGCAGGCTGAACAAGTTCTTTGCTCTAGACCCGTATACATCAACAGTAACCAACTGACACAGCCATTTCCATTCTTCCCTCAAGTTTCCTGGAGCCATGCTGGGAGCAAGGTCTCACTCAGTTAAATAATTTAGGCCATGCCTATGGCAGGGAGGCCTCTCTTAGGCATTCAGTTACGCAAGCCGCTCACTGCCTAGCAGTGGAGATTACTGCAGGGAAAGAGAACAAGCCACCATCTGATTCACAAGGTGGAGATGGAGGAGAAACAACCAAGAGTGTATCAAAATATACAGGCCTGGCCTTGGAACTCAAAGGCCAGACTCTGGTTCTAGGGGCCCCCAAAGGGAGGGACACTACCAAGGCCTGGTTGACACACAGGAGTGACAGCAAATGAACTAAATGAGTGCAATTGGGGTGTGTAGATTAGCCCAGAGAGAGCCCGTCTGCCAGCTCTCAAAACTGGAGCCCCAGAAGCCAGTAAGAGAACTCCAGACGGTTTTAACTGCAGTTCTGGGAGTATGAAGCATGCAAACTGGCTCAAAGAGATGTCTGTTCCTCACCAAATCAAGACATGCTCTCAGTTAAAGCTTCAGGTCAATAGAAGTAATTCAACAGATTTTAAACTGTGTTACATTGTGACAGAAGTTACTGTGCAGGTAGTCAACATTACCCAAAATTGTAGTGTATGAACAGGCAGCAAATCCATATAAAGGATCATTTAAAGGAGAACTTTATTTTATGCCAAAAGTTTTTCTCTTTTCCCTCTCTGGCAAAAGCAAAATCTCCCCTCTTCTCACCCTCATCACCACAACTAACTGATTAGCCTCAAATCCTCAAAATTCCACTCCTTGGCTCAGAACGCTTCATTTCAATTTTTAGTCAGATCAGCATTTCCCCATCCTCCACCTCCAATATTAGCCTCATTTATAATGGCATAGAACAGTGGTTCTCAAACTTATCTGAACACACTCCCCTTCTGTTAGTCTGTAGTAGTTTACGCCCCCACCCTCCTGCCACACAAAGTACATAACCCAACATGCAACTCTCACTACATGTTAAAAATGGTAAGGCCTTGTGTCATAAACAGATAGTAGGAGTTAATAGAACAGAAGTACTTTATATCTCTTTTGCCTGTAAAGGGTTAACAAGATCATTGAGCCTGGCTGTCATCTGACCTGAGGACCAATCAGGGGACAAGATACTTTCAAATCTTCAGGGAGGGAAGTTTGTGTGTGTGCTGTTAGATTTTGGTGATTGTTCTCTCTGGGTTCTGAGAGTGACCAGACGTGCAACCAGGTTTCTCTCCAATCTCTCTGATAACAGTCTCTTATATGTCCAGAATAGTAAGTACTACATAGATAAAGTGAGTTAGGCTTATGTTTGTTTTCTTTATTTGCAAATATGTATTTGGCTGGAAGGAGTTCAAATTTGTATTTTGCTGAAAGGATTTTAATTTGTACTTGTATACTTAGGCAGGGAGGGCATTCCCAGTGTCTATAGCTGAAAGACCCTGTAACATATTCCATCTTAAATTTACAAAAATAATTTTTTACTGTTTTTCTCTCTTTAATTAAAAGCTTTTCTTGTTTAAGAACCTGATTGTTGTTTTTTATTCTGGTGAGACCCCAGGGGACTGGGTCTGGATCCACCAGGGAATTGGTGAGGAGAAAGGAGGGAAGGGGGAGAGAAAGGTTAATTTTCTCTCTGTGTTAGGATTACTTTCTTTCTCAGGGAGAGTCTGGGAGGGGGAGAGAGAAGGAGGGGGGAAGGTGAATTTTCCTCTCTGTTTTAAGATTCAAGGAGTTTGAATCACAGTGATCTTGCAGGGTAACCCAGGGAGGGGAAGCCTGGGAGAGGCAACGGTGAGGGAAAGGGTTTACTTTCCTTGTGTTAAGATCCAGAGGGACTGGGTCTCGGGGGTCCCTGGGCAAGGTTTTGGGGGGGATCAGAGCGTACCCAGGCACTGGAATTCCTGGTTGGTGGCAGCGCTGCAAGTACTAAACTGGTAATTGAGCTTAGAGGAATTCATGCTGGTACCCCATCTTTTGGACGCTAAGGTTCAGAGTGGGGAATTATACCATGACACCTTGATTCAAACAAAGCCAACAATCCACTGTAATACGAGCACAAGCAAAATCACAATTGTAGTCGATGCTTATAATTAAACATGCTGTGTCATAGCAAAACGGATTAACACAGAGATGGCAATGACTTTGTATAATGCTATGCAAGCTTAACAGAAATCCGTCAAAATGGACAGCGCCATCTGGGGACCTGCAGGAATTAGTTTTGCTAGTTATTCATTGCTGTGGGTAAAATAGTGTGCATTAATTCCCTCACCCCCGAGCTTCTCACGTCCCCTGCAGAATACATTCCGTGCTACCTCCAGAGGGGCCCTCCCCAGTTTGAAAACCTCTGGCATAAGACAAGTGAGCCGGAAAGAGTATAGCAAAAAGCTGCAAAAACGTTTATAGATGTGCAAAAACATAGCGGCAAGCATGGGTGAAGGGACTAGACAAAGTGCTCATGAATGGTATCGTTTGGATGTCGAGGTTTTCATTGCCGTTCTTGCCCGCCAAACAGCACATCCATGCGCTCGTGTATGGCTTGAGAACCAGACAGTAAAAGTGACAAAAGGGAAAATGACCATTTTGGCTTCATTGTCCCAGCTGTTAGAGATCTGAAAAGGAAGTAATCTACAGTGCTACAGGAATACGTAGCCAAGGAGATTAACTTTTAAAGGGAAACTGTCATGACAAAAAAATTCTTACTGAGGCGTGAAATTGTCCTGTTTTGCACTAACTATATCTCAAAGGTACCTAAAACTATTTGCTTCCCCTCCCCCACCAGGCATTTCTCATCTTAGCCCTCGTTACCTTTTCAGTGCAGAAATCTGTACTGCGTGTCTGAAGCTTGCCGATCTACCTTTAACTGCAGAGCAGGACACTGGAGCTTCAAGCACAAGAGAAATATCTGGGTTGGATGGGTTTCAGTGTCATGAGTGCTGCATTTTATCATGCTGGACATCAAAACAGCCATCTCCCCTCCTGCACGACACACATTTTTAAAGTCTAAACTGAAGTGTTTATTGAAGCATATGCACAGGACAGGGTTTGAAATTCCAGACTACTGTGCACTGTCAAAACAAATTCCCTTGTGTTGCACACAGCCTAAAGAGAGATGATTTATGAAACGTCCACAAGGAATTGGTTTGAGATAGAGAACGGAATAAACATTTTTTTTTATTCTGCAAAGCAATATGCACATCTTATAAACACAAAATTAATATAGGAGAGAAGTGTCATTACCAAATCAGCTATTAACCATCATGCAACAATACAAGTGAAATGTTTTTTTTAAAAAATACCATCTTAACCCTACATCACCTGCAGAGGAAGGCTGTAAACCACGGCTCAGACTTTCTATGTAATGCCAAAGAAAAATGCAACAGAAATGGCAGCTTTCTACCAACAAGAAAACACTTACAAATAGAATCAAAACTGATTCAAGTCATAGTTAAAAAGAAAAAGAAAACAAAAAGGAAAGATCAATATGATCCGAACAACCACTTTAATATTAAGTTTTTACCCTTCTGCTTGGCTGCATTTCATTTTTGTACGCTGGGCCTAGGTACAATCCAACACTCGTAAGTATGACAAAGTCTCAGCCTACTGGGTGACTATGGGCTGCAATACCTAGGTACAAAGGGGTAAGTTAAGAATGAAAAATATGCCCTTAATGCTAATCTCCTTGCATTTGTGGGTTGCAATCTGAGCTTAATGTTTGTTGCAGTGCAGTTGTTTGTGGGGTTTGACTATGTGTTTTTTAAGCTGGCCCCTCTAATTACCGAAAACATCTTCTATAAAAACCTGTTCCCCCAACACACACAATTGTGTTTGACTGTCTAGGTAGTTCTGTTTGGCGCTTTTGGGGTTTGACAGTTTGCTGAATTAGAACATGGATTTTGGATTTATTTAAAATATCTTTACATGATGATGTAAGTGTTTTCAGGGCATTTTTTGGTACTTACTGTACCAGCACCAACCTCCTTCCACAGTTATCAATTTTGAACTAACCCCTAGTCAGTTTCAAAGACAAGTACTAAATAAAAGGCAGGGAATGCATAAGTTAGGGGCAGAAGAAGAGATTTTCATTTTAAGCTTTCTCCATATTTGTATTCAGTAAATTTACTGCTTCGTTGGTGGAGTTTTACCAGTGAACAGTAGCTTCAACTGAAGATTAGAAGCCTTAGTTATTTCATTTCTGGATTTCAAACTAAATGGCTGTCTCTAAAGTTTAATCTTAAGGTATCTAAAGAAAACACATTTTAGTGAAGTAACCAATACACCGTGTAAAGCAATCACAATTATATGAGGAACTATTTTCTGAAGAAAAGTCTGGATTGTTTTGCTTCAAACATTCTAAAGAAACATATGAATCCTCAATACATTAAAGTCCTAAATCAATTTTATACAATACATAAAATGGTCTTCAGAACACAACAGTGTGCATTCAACAGTGTCTCAACACAGAGGATTTTATGCCAACGTATCAGCGATTACAATCTTTGAATTGGATTTATGGTTTCGTGTATCACATGGCAGTGTGAAACTTATGAAAGAAAAATGTACACACACGTTTATAATTGCACTACCTGACAGGAAGGCTGAAAGATGACATGAAGGGTCATTAAGGCAACCAGTGAGATTTTAAAAGCCGTGGTGGAAGTGTCTATAGGAAACTTCTGTCTTACAAGAATTAAAAACCTAACTGGAGGACAGGCTGGAAAGAGACTGAATAAGCCAGAAATGGGAAAAAACCCACAGAACAAAACCACTCAAAAAAAATCAAGTCTGCTCTGATTTTAAGAATGGACACAAAGACCAATACGAATTTCAAGGTTTCCCTCAATTTACTCACAACAGGACTAGCCCACTAGTTGTCAACTTCCCCTCAGTAGACAATAGTAGATAAAAATTGAACAAAGCTAATAAAAACATGTCATTTTCAGCTGCCCTTTAGAGTTGGGTGGAAGGTCCAAAATGAAGCACATAAGTTACTGTATCTTCCTTTTCCCTTAGTTATTTGCACTTCACCAGGCTACTTGGAGCCACAACTGACTACTAATAGAATGCATCTTTTTTTTTAAATCCACTTTTTAGACAGGTTACCAAAAGCTATTTTATTCCAAGGAAGTTCCTGGTTTAAAGCCTGGCGGGGGGGGGGGGGGGGGGGGAGAGGAATAGGAGGCAAAGTGGAAAGCTTTGCATACAACCCCAATGCTGATCAATGCTCTGCCATTCCAGCAGGTCACATGAAAAGTGAAACTTAGCACTTTGCAATAGAAAGGATTTTAAAACAAGACTTTGCCTTTTTTATTAAATTCTGGATAAAAGCACAAGTTTGTCCTAACTACAGCAGTATTAAAATGTGAATATGTATTTCTCTTTAAAAAAAATAATCTAGAAATGTTGATATCTTTTCTTGCAAGCAAGGAGAAAGTGGAAAAAAGTATTAAGCCATATACACACATTGAATTTATGTAGATGATCAGTGGCTTTGGAAATGCAATATTATATCAAAGATGCATACTGTTTCAAACACGCTGTATATATTATTGGGCAAAAACAAAGGGTTTGTATTGTTTGAGACATTTGGAAAGGCATCTTAACATGCCCAGATGCAGCTAGACAAAAATATCTTGCTCTGACTACGTGATCCTTATCACTAAACATATCTATTATCTACACAAACATTCAGCTATGTCCACAGGTAAAAGTTTTAAGATTCTCGCCGCACAACTATGCGGAACAAGTGCATCATCTGAATATACTTTTATAAATATGTACAAATCAATTACAGGCACTTGAAATGTCTTTGGTTGGAATAAACCAACATTGCAAGATAATGTATTCACAAAGTCTTAAGACCCAGTCTGGGTTCAGCAGGCAATGATTATGGTTCTCAGCCATTTTCAGTAAAAGGAGGAGATGGATTATGCTTCTGACAAAGCAACCTAAAAGTAAAACAAAAAAAAAATTCCAGAATTAATAGCTTGCGTATAACTGAAATCAATTCTATTTGCACATTACTTATCTCTATGCAGCTAGGATGTCTGTCATTCCAACCCTGAGTCCTCAGAATGGCAAAGACCAAAATATATCTGAAGATATTTTGTAATTGGTATTTATAAAATATTCAAAGATATT
Organism: Gopherus evgoodei; assembly: GCF_007399415.2. Classification (NCBI taxonomy): domain Eukaryota; kingdom Metazoa; phylum Chordata; order Testudines; family Testudinidae; genus Gopherus; species Gopherus evgoodei. The sequence continues at coordinate 12,593,239 of NC_044338.1, forward strand.
CAACTCTTGGTAGGAAGTTTCCCTAATAATGAAGGATAGTACATTGTAGCTTTTTGTTACACAGTTAAATACATCCAGATTTAATCCATTAAGCGGGGGGGGGGGGGGGGGGGGGAGGAGAGAGAGAAAGTGCATATATATAATTAGTCTAACTGCCCTTAAACCAACATCAGCATTAATTTTCTTTAATGCTAATTACAACCACTAGAACTAGCTGTGATAGCAATATTTTAATAAATGTACTCTGTCTTCTTGTAATAAGAGAATTTAACACTATTTCAAGCTGTGTAAGCCAAACTTTATATAAGCCAAAGTGCAAATAATATACGGTATTGTAAATAGTTTACATGACGTTACATGTTAGTGGTATTAAAAACACAAAATCACTTCCTCGTTTACTGAACTATAACGAATACCCTACATTTACAGAATAAGAATCTATGATTGAAGGATCTATCAGCACTATATACATACATACTTGTTAAGTTCCTGAGCACCCGCAGGGCACAGAGGACTATTGTACGCCTTTCAAACAGGAGGCAAAACAGAAGCACAAAGCAGCTAAGTGATTTGTTCAAGGTCTTAGTGCCAGTGGCTGAGACAAAAGAGACTCCAGTAGTCATGATTTTCAATCCTCTGCTTTAGCCACAGATTACACTACCCTACTCTTAATCAAGGCATTTAATTTCTGAATGGAATTGTCTACCTTGTTTCTCCACTACATCCAGGGGCTGGATACAAAGACAACAAGTCACCTTTGCAGTGCCATTATTTACTGTCCTCCCGTGAGATACTAGGTTGGGAGAGACGTGAATCACCATTGTATACCAAAAATAATGTAAACTTTGTATATAAAGGGATCTTTTCTACTTTCCCCTCCCCTTCATCAATGCTATATGTATTATCTTAGATAAACTTACTTTTTCAGGGCAGAACTCTGTATTGCTTTGCCTCAGTTTGCTTGGTCTACCTTTAATAACTGCATAGCAGAACATTGTAATCACCATCACAAAAAGAAAATAACTGGTATGCATGAGATGCAAGTTTATTAGTGAGCGATCATCCTGCACAGAGAAATAAAACCGTTTACTGATGCTGTACATAGAGAAAGCATTTGACAGTCAAGCAATGTTCAGCAGATTAGCAAAGAAGCCACTTTCATAACCTTGTTTCTTCTTAATGTTAATGCAAAACTTCTAAAAGTTGAAGGGAGCTCTAAGTTTTGGCAGTAAAGGATAACTTACAGATTTTCCTAACAATATTTAATTTGCACTAGTGACTGCATTTTAATTCATTATGCTACTCTCGCACTTTATATATAAAGCAGTAGCAGCTTTAATCAGAGGATTTCAAATTACAAATCTTAATTACTGAAGCTATGAGGCACATTGAGATATATGGGGACCACCACACCCACCACTGAAATGCAGCCACCTCGGACATAGCTGCAGCAACTATTTAAGAAAGACAAGGTGGGTGACGTACTCTCTTTTATTGGACCAACTACTGGAGGTGAAAGACAAGCTTTCACGCTACACAGAGCTCTTCTGCAGATCTGGGAAAGGTACTCAGTATCTCTCAGCTAAATACAAGGTGAAAGATTGTTTAGCATAAAAAGTTAAGACATATTCTAAGAGACCATTCAAGGTGAGGTGACCTGTTAACACCCCTGCAATCATAGGACAAAAAGGGGTTAGTGGATTCCAGATTGTAATAAGCTATAAATCCAGTGTCTTTATTAAGACCATGATTTTCCAGTGTCTAGCTAAGATATGAATTTAAGCTCCCACGCTCATCTTTTGCAGGTGTTGTGCAGGTTTCTCAGACCTGAAGAAAAGCTCTGTGTAGCTTGAAAACTTCTCTCTCTCACCAACAGAAGTTGGCCTAACAAAAGATATCTCCTCACCCACCTTGTCGCTCTAATATCTTGGGACCAACACAGCTACAACAACATTGCAAGCAACTATTTAAGAAAGCAGTACCATGCAACTCTTTTAGATCAGCAAGAGAAGACTATCTTATTCAGTTCAAATCAACAGAAGGTATTCAGTCAATGGAACACAGTAAGAGCATTAGCACTTACATCAGGAACTATGACAGTTAGTTTGGGATTTAAAGCATGATAGACTTTTCCAATGGCTCCTTTGTAACACCAGAAAGGGTTATAATCTTGTGCATATTTTGTATTTGAGTCCCTGGCTGTAGTGAAGATCTTGTACCAGAGGGTAGCATTGCTGTACGTCTCAGGAACACAATGTGGTGGCTGACTGAGGATTTAAAAAAACAAAACAAAACAAGCAGATGAATTGCCATTTTCAGTGTCCTGTATGGCTGACTCTCAGAACATAGTAAGGGTCATTCTCTCTTTGAGCAGTGTAAGCAGTGTCTTGGTTTATTCAGGATCATCCATAGTGTAATGGCAAAATATAATACTAAAGTAAAAGGAAGTCTAGAACCTACAGCAACATTAAACTTGCATTGCAATCCATTCCAAAAAGTCAACCCCCGCGTCATTTAACGAGAGGAGTATGTACTAGGTTTCAAAAAACTTCTGATATTTTTAATACAGCTTTCAGGCGAATGCACCCCAAGCTCTAGAAGACAAGGGGGATAAAGAATAATAACTTGGTGTTCCTGATCCATAGGTGTGGAGAAAAGACAAGAGCAAAGTCTGTTACCATCAGGAACCCACTAGTGTGGCACTCACCCCACCCAACACCCCGCCTGCTTTGGATTTTACTGTTTTGAGGGTGTGATTTTGTTAACTGAAGGATTCTAGCCAAAGAACAGATACAGCGCAGGCAGTGGGAATGCAGCAAAGAATCCTGTGGCACCTTATAGACTAACAGACATTTTGGAGCATGAGCTTTCGTGAGTGAATACATGCACGCATCTGACGAAGTGGGTATCACCCACAAAAGCTCATGCTCCAAAATGTCTGTTAGTCTATAAGGTGCCACAGGATTCTTTGCTGCTTTTACAGATCCAGACTAACACGGCTACCCTCTGATACTTGGCAGTGGGAATGTTAGCTTCCCCACACTGACCTGGCAATGCCACCTCTATGCAAGAGAGGCATTCGCTGGCCAACGCCCACTCAGCCTTGTCCTCTTGACATGGTTGTGGAAGAAAGTGGGGGAGGAGAAGTCAATCATGATACCGTTTTTTTTTAAAAACGCTTCTATTGCTGAAGAGGCTGAGACCAAACTCGTTTGATATAGACCAGTTGCCAGAAAGAATTAACCTTTGGTCACCAATGATCTGAGCTTTGATCAAGCTACCAACTTAGAGATAATAAATACCGCGACACCCAGCTTTTATATAGCGCTTAAAGGATCTATATGCCATACCAATCCCCTGAACCAGCTGTTTCCCCACAGTATATCACTTTAAATGGAACAATAATATGGTTAAAGATATTACAGTTTAAAGAAAGTTTTCAGAACACATTTCTCTCTCTTACATCATCTGCTGTTTGCTTACGCTGCAGACGGCCAGCACCATTTCTGAGACGCTTTAAAGTAGACATGACTCAGGCTAAGCTGGCTCTGAACTGGAGAGAGAAACTGGCCATTTTCAGCAAGTTAGGGATGCAGAAGTCCGGAAAACCCTTGAATACTTTTGCACTTTTAAAACCAAAGTGATAATATTTTGAAACGAAGGAAAAATTGATATTAGGACATCAAGTATAACATGAAACTTTGCAGGTGAACACAACTAGGAACACAGGAACTGCCATACCAGATCAGACCGGTAATCTACTCAGTCCTGTATCCTCCCTCTGACAGCGGCTAGAACCAGACAGTTCACAGAATGGAGTAAGAACCCTACAGTAGACATATATGGAATAATCTGACCCCATGTAGGTCTCAGTCTGGTCCCTAATAGTTAGAAACTGGTTTAATCTTGAAGCACAAGGTGTAAATATCCCTTTCAAAATGAGAGTCACGTTTAAACAGTTGTAACTTAGATGCACAGGGCTTTATCAGGATAATTTCAAGACTATAAATTCTATAATTCCTGTCCACATTCCCTGGATTGTGGCTAGAACTCCATCAGTGCACAATAAAATGTGGAGAAAGAGCAAGTAAGTGCACGTGAGATGTAGCTAAACAACATCCAGGGAAACTCTACTATGTTAGTAAAGACAGCAAATGTCTTTTAAAAACAAACTGGACTTTATACCACTAAAAAAAGAGAACGTATCACTTACTTCCAAAGTCAACGTTACAGCATCATGGGGAGCATAAGAAAAGCATCCAAAGCATTAAGAGAGTAGTGGGTACATTTGAGGTAACCAGCCTAAGAACAATTAAATAGAAAGGCACTTACATTGTGACAGGAAACACACTGCTGGCTGCTGTGACAGTCATACAGGTTGTGAATACCACCTGCTCACAGTGACCATGGAGAACACAGTCATCTGAATTCCAAGCAGCAGGCAGGGTGAACGTAATATTTATCTCCTCATGGGATTCTCTGCCTTTTAGAAAGAAAGAAATTGTTGGTATGCTGAGCAGTAACAGCAACAAGTAGTAGGAAAAGGTGTGTGGTCGACTGCATTTTTGTGGGGACACAGCTTTGTGCTATCATTGTAGGAAGCAAAAAAATACCAGGAAAATTACAGACTCCTGTCCTTGCCCCACCCCCCACTTATTAGCACGGATGACATTTTGGACCTGGTCCCATGACCACTGGGCCTTTACAAGCTTTTGAACTTAGAAAACCTCTCTATACCTGTGCATCATCTGGGCCATTGTCTGCAACAATTTTATCAGTAATTACATCTTAGAATTTTAGCCCTTCCCCTCCTAAAACCTTAGTTCATCATCTGCTTTTTCTGCCGTTTAATTTTTACTATAGAGAAATCCATGCAGATATAACTGTTGAAAAGTGCCTTAATATGCACAACCTCATCAACAGATAAAACTATAAGAGACAAGACTAAACCACTGGGTTCTCGAAATGATAAACTTAGGGTTCCCAGGGATAAACCGGATTTGATATTAGGTAGTTTGACCAACAGAAAATTCCTGAACGATATAATGTAAGACTAGAGAAATTTGTGTAAGCGGCAGTTTTCACTTGTGGCATATGTTTGCTACAGAATATTTCAGGTGCAAGCCACACTGATGTTATAGCACAGCACTGTAAAATTAAACATGCTGAACTTTAACTCTAAATAGTTACTGTACATCACTTCTGCTAAGTCTCCACAACCCACTGACCTGTCCCTCTAGCCAGGCAAGGCAACAGAATAGGTTAGGACTCTATCAGCATCTTAGCATCACTAGAAAGTTTTACAACTGTTGCTTCTTTTCAGCAGCTTTATTCTGAAAGCGTTTGTATTTTAGATTTTAAATCAACAAGAGATTTTCAGTTAATGTACAGCTCGATGATTAATGCAGAGGGATTCACCACCACCAAAACTGACTGACTGATCAGCAGCCCTCAAGTGTACCCTGCATAAGCATGCAGCAGCTTTTCAAGATCAGAAATTCGTTTTGAAAATACTTTGAGATGAATGTGACTGGGCTGATGGCTCTTTTTTAGACTCCAAAGTAGCGTACATGTATGACTGTACATACATGTTCCCTATTACCCAAATAAGGGAAAAATGACTCTTTGCCGAAAAGAAATCTCACAGGCTCATTATTGTGAAGTCCTGACAATTTGAGCAATGCACATAGTGCCTAAGCAAATGATTTACCTGTTTAGTGACTACCTAGATTTTTCTATTCCTTTTTCAGACATTTGTAATATTAAGAGTGTAATTATTATTCACTCTCGGAACAATCACATTTTGCATACCTGAGAGTCCAATCTGATGCCCCAAAATTGTGGAACTTAGATGTGTGACATTACGGGAATACCCGCCAAATGGTTTGAGTGGGTCCAGTGTCAGAGTGATGGTCACAGAGATGTTTACTGGACCAGAGTCCTCAAGAGTCTGTGGCGATTGTGTAGAAGATCTGGCTTGTCCGCTAGTCACAGTACTTTCTGGAGTTGTGGTATCATTGATGAGATGTTTTAAGGTTTCATTCTCTAATGTACAGAAGTCCAAATCATTAAACCTCAGAAGGAAAGTATTCCAATCCTTTAAAAAGTGAGACAAAAATCTAGATTAGATGACACATTAGATTAGCAAAATTATTCTGTGCTGTCACTTCTTCAAAGAGCAGTTCAGATTTTTAATATCTAGTTTTAAATATATATGATTCCATGTCACCAAGACAAAGTCAATCCTACCCTCCATTGAAGTAAGTGGCAACACTCTCAATAGGAGAAATATCTGGTGCTTGTGTTTGCTTGTTTTTATATATCAAATGCCAAACTGATTCCCACTTCATCCCCACTGATCAAATACTCATTTTCAAAGCTATAAAGAGCATGGTAGAATACAGAGCTACAAATGAAATTAATAATGTTGGTGTACTTACACTAACTTTGTCTAGTGAGGAGCCCTGGTCTCTCTCATACAGGTAACTCCCAATGAAGTTTAGCTCACATACTTTTATCAAAATGCACTTAAACTATGGAAGAGTTTTGCAAGGTAAGTTACAACAAAGATCAGTAGAATTTCCATGAATCAAGCCCTTTGTCAGAACAGAATAAGGTTGGGAGTTGGAGGGGGGAGTGTTACAAACACAATTTCCTAACGACAGAACATTCATGTCCCCCCTCCACCCCCACCCCGGTCAAATTAATTGTATCAAGATTATTCCTTACAAGATAAATGACCACTTCTAGGCTAGAGATTAAAATACAGTAATGCAAATGAAAACAATCAGGTCCTATGCACTAGCACAGGAGAAAACTGTTAAAACTAATGCTGTGTATGCCTGTTAAATAAGCATGTCCCATCACAAAAGCCAGGAAGTGTGTTAGTGCAGGATGTCAGTGTACATATCTTATTATACCATACCTCTGTCATTTCCGGTGACTTGATCTCCTTGATTTTAAAGAAATAACCCAGTGTCAGAAAAGCTATTGCCATCGCGCTTACACTGATCATAAAGACCACAAGAGGAGGGCGACTGCTGATGTAAACCTTCAGGTTCTCCAAAGGGTTTATGTTGAACATTATTCTGATTAGATCCACCTGAAAGTAGAGAGCATTAGAACAGAGTGATACATGAGAAGAACATGATTTTTTCCAAGAGATAATTTAAGTCAATCAATCAACAGAAAAATGTAGTTGCGGACTGAACAAGTCTAAAAACATTTCTCAAAAAGATGCCAGATTTTGTTCTCCCAACTGCTACAATTGCCAGAAAGAACGGAATTAAAAGAAATATGCCACAGCTTGTAACAGAATCGAACTTCCTATTATTGACAGCCAATGACAATCAGTAGTCCATATAGTTCTTTATTTTATTTCCTTTACTAGTCACCCAGCATAGCATACACAGCTGTATTTGGATTCCATAAGAACAGTACTTGAATTAATAAGGTTACAATGGAAATGTAGTTTCAATGAAGCCCACAGATAAGGTCTGCAAATTTCCAGTTGAATTATTGTACTTCTAAACTTAAGGCAAAAGCCTTTAATGGCCATTTTAAGACCAAGCCGGACCAAGTGTGAAATAGATGATGGAACTTTATAAGTGAGAATTATTCTATGTAGCTACAAAGTACTATTCCACTTTGAAAAGTGATTTGGTTAGAGAAAAGCCTCAAAGTTTTGCATTTGCAATCTGATCAGTCTATCAAGAAACCAATGTTTTTTCTAGCCATCGGCTTTGCAAACTGGGACCTGAGACTCAGGCTGGAACACTTCTGGCTGACACATCAACTAAAATCCTGTTATCAGAAACTCCATTTACTGAGTGAGCCAGAAGACTCACCTCTCCACTGGTTCTCCAGAAATGCAGACTGACTTCAGTCAGTAAATTAAGCAGATGGGACTGTGAACGCCCAGAGTTAGGGCAGGCCTACACTTAAACGCTGCATCAGCACAATTGCACCAATGCAGCTGCACTGCTGTAGCACTAAAGTGAAGACACTCCTCCGCTGACAGGACAGCTTCTCCCATCAGCACAGTTAATCCACCTCCCTAAGAAGTAGGAGCTATGTGGACAGGAGAAGCTCTCCTGTTGACATAGCACTGTCTACATGGGTGGTGGTCGTTTAGGTCGGTATAACTACGTCACTCAGGGGTGTGGATTTTTCAGACCTCTGTGCAATGTAGTTACATTGAGATAGGTCAGACTCCAGAGAAAGTAATAAAAATACAACAATGACAATACATAAAAAAAAAGATTTCAGGGTCTGTTCAAAAGCGTATGGCGGTCTGGGTTTGGCCCGCGGCCGTGGTCTGCCTATTGACTACCCTTGGTCTACTGCATTTCCATTTAATCCTACTGAGTCTCCATTTCTTTTGAGTTTTCCAGTCTTTCCAGTATGCAAGTGAAGGGAACAAATCTGTTGGAATTTACTCATCCCCACCCACAAAGAAAACAATGCAGTCAAGTGTTAAAGTACAGCTTTGAGGCTCTACTTCAGAAACTGTGCAAGCAGAGAAGATCACAAGCAATCCTGTTTCCTTTATTTGCTTTACCTGTAGTCACGCTAAACTATCTTAATCCTCTGAGTACACAGAAGGAAAGGATTTTTGTCTAGAAACCTGTGCTGCCCATCCAAATTTTGAGCAACTGAAAGATGCAAACCAAGCAGCTCAAGAGCATAGCACTTTAATGGTTAAGACTCAGCAATCAAGGATTAAAACAAGATTGATCTCTTGGGAATTTTCACTAAGTCAGGGATTCTGCCCCCGGCGGGTTTGTGTGCCCTGTCATCTCTTGTTAGAAGCACATGGTGCATACGATCCATACCGTAACTGCAGCTTTTCGCTTCGGTATTCCTAAAATGTTACTGGCGTACACTTTTCATCATCAGTTTCTTCTAGGAAGAAAAATCACTTTGCTTCAATGGAGACAGAAAAGTTCAGTGAGGAGACTATTGCATTCCTCCAAACATGGCACAGACTTAACATACAATCTCTCTTTTCCTTAGTACAACTTTTTAAAACAGGGGTCATTTCAGGGTGTAGGATCATATCCTGGGTGCACAATCTTGCTCCACTAACTGCTTTCTAGCCACTTCCCAAAGCCTAAGGTAACTAGCCCCATTGTGCCAGCAATGATCACTAGAGCACTACAAACATCTAATGGGAAAAATCCTGTGTGTGGGTGGGATGAGAGGGAAGGATATAGGGAAGAGCTAGAGAGCAGGAAGTGGGAGAAAAAAGGAAAGAAGAGGTAGAAAGAAGAGACAGCGTATCCTATCAGAGCCCATACTTCTCAAAGACAGGCAGCAGTACTGCTAGAAAAGCTAATTAAGGTGTCAAGAAAAGGCAGGTGCAACAGAGAATGGGTGAATTGCCTCAGGAAAGAAAATTAATTGGGTATGACCCAACTCTAAAGTTCTGTCTCCTATCTTGTCACTGGCAGGACAGGATTCCATTTCAGCAAATTTCTGAAATATATATATTTTTTAAAACTAGGGTTCATCACAAATTTTCAGTCTAGAAAAACTGGAGACATGCTGAGATGGAAACAGACCAAAACACAAACCGAGGGTATGTCTACATCTACAATTTTGCAGCGCTGGTTGTTACAGCTGTATTAGTACAGCTGTATAGGGCCAGCGCTGCAGAGTGGTCACACTTACAGCAACCAGCGCTGCAAGTGGTGTTAGATGTGGCCATACTGCAGTGCTGTTGGGCGGCTTCAAGGGGGGTTCGGGGAACGCGAGAGCAAACCGTGGGGAAGCAGGTCTCCTTCCCCGCGGTTTGCTCCAGTGTTCCCCGAACACCCCCCCACCCAAGCAGGTCTCCTTCCCCGCAGTTTGTTCTTGCGTTCCCCGAACCCCCGTGCAAGCAGGTCTCCTTCCCCGCGGTTTGTTCTTGCGTTCCCTGAACCCCCGTGCAAGCAGGTCTCCTTCCCAGCGGTTTGCTCCGGTGTTCCCCGAACCCCCGTGCAAGCAGGTCTCCTTCCCTGCGGTTTGCTCCGGTGTTCCCCGAACCCCCCTGCAAGCAGGTCTCCTTCCCAGCGGTTTGCTCCGGTGTTTTTTGAACCCTCGTGCAAGCAGATCTCCTTCCCCGCGGTGTGCTGTCGCGTTCCCCGAACCCCCCTGCAAACCGCAGGGAAGGAGATCTGCTTGCATGGGGGTTAGAGGAACACGAGAGCAAACCGCGGGGAAGGAGACCTGCTTCCCCGCGGTTTGCTCTCACGTTCCCTGAACCCCCCTGCAAACCGCGGGGAAGGAGACCTGCTTGATTACCAGAGAGGCTTCCTCTGGTATGCTGGGATACCTGTTTATTCTACGGAGGTCAAGAAAAACGCTGGTGAGTGTTTACACCTGATGACCAGCGCCGGATCACCAGCGCTGGATCCTCTACACCCGAGTTTCAACAGGTGTATGGCCAGCGCTGCAAACAGGGAGTTGCAGCGCTGGTGATGCCCTGCAGATGTGTACACCTCCTAAGTTGCAGCGCTATAACTCCCTCACCAGCGCTGCAACTTTGTGGTGTAGACAAGGCCCAAGAGCAGAGTTGTATTCAATGTTCCCTTCTGAATTTCCTCTTAAAATAAACCCCAGCAAGAGGCAAGGTTTATTACAGCATTTAATCAAAGCTGTATGTCACCCAGGAGCAAATATAGTATTGCGGCTTATTGTAAATTTAAGGGATTGTCAGCAATTTCGTTAGAATTTTGGTTTCCCCAGGGGTTTCACTCAGCCACCATAATGGATGTGCTAAAACTCACTAAGAAAGTCATCCCAATTTTTTTTTGTTATTAAAAGAGCACCAGCTTTTTTGAAGACTTGTTGCCAAACATCCTCCTGTAACTTTGAAAACAGTCAAGAAGTGTTACAGGATGCTATTTCCAAAGGATAACAGGCCCTTTGAGTATGTACAACAAAACCTGTGAGTGGTTAATATTAGAGGTGAGAGGAAAAAACAGCAATTGCACATGCTCAGTGTATCAAGACTCCTTCATATACAAACCTGTATTAACTTAGGAATGATTCCATACTGCTGCTTGAAACTATGGCACACAGCATGTAAGCACAACTAATTTTTTTTCCAGAGTGTCTAAATATTTATGCCACAAACTCTAGTATACTATGGTTCATATGCATTTCCATCACCATGAGACATTTTGTGAGCAGGTGTTACCTACTGATTCAGGCAGGGACTGGGCATCAGAACTCTTGAGTCATATTTACATCCTTTAGAAACAGCACATCAGAACCTCTGTTTTGCTACCAATTCCAGTTCTGTTCTGCATCTGCCACTGGCTTGCTGTGTGACCCTGGAAGACAGTCTCTAACTTCACTATATGCCCTTTACAAATGATTAAACTGAGGAACAGAACTACCTCACGGCACTGATGAGGCTTAACTCAAAGCACTTTGTGAGCCTCACAGGAACTGTGCTAGAGATGTGCAAAGTGATAGCATCAGGTTTCTTTTTACTTTTTTTTTTCAATTAATAAAGTTTAAAGAGAGGCTCCAATGGCAGGTGAATGCACAGTCCTTAACTTCTCTCCATTGTGCTTAAACCTTGCAGGACTAATGATACCTACACATAGGAGATGCATACTGTTTTGCAATCTACGGGCTTGGCTACACTTGTAAATTACAGCACAATAAAGGAGCCCCAGGTGCCCTAGCTCACTCCCCGTCCACATTGGCAAGGCACACAGAGTGCTCTGACTCTGCAGCTACAGCGCTGCTGGTACTCCACCTCGGTAAGGGGAATAACGTTTGCTGTGCCCCCGCTGGAGCGCCACAGCACCAGTGTGGACGAGGTGTTGCATTACTGCGCTCTGATCAGACTCCGGAAACGTCCCATAATCCCCTTAAGTCAAGTGGCCACTCTTGTCATTGTTTTGAACTCGCTGTAGGAATGCAGTTATGCCGTTTGAAAGCTCCGTTTCTGACAGCCAGCTGCTTATCTGCTCCGAGATAGATAAGTTGGCTTCAAGAGAGATTAATGTGGAATGGTGTGTGTGTGTGTGTGTGTGTGTGTGTGTGTGTGTGTGTGTGTGTGTGTGTGTAGGGGGTCTGTTGATGTCTGAATTTACAAGACAGCAGGCTGACATGTTCTCAGCCCCTCAAAACCCCACGCTCTCTCCCCCTACATACACACAACACACTCCCTGTCACACTCCACACACCCCATTTGAAAAGCACATTGCAGTCACTTGCATGCTGGGATAGCTGCCCATAATGCACTGCTCCCAATGCCGCTGCAAGTACCACAAATGTGGCCACATCAATGCGCTGTCAGCTGTCAGTCCAGAACTTTGGCCCTGACTCCAAATCACTTTGCTTTTGTCAATATCTACATACATTCAAGACAAAAAACTATGTTAGAATTGAGTTAAGTTACTAACATGCACTCTCAACCTTAAGGACCAAAAGAGGGGGGAAAAAAAAAAAGTTGTTGCAGGCAGGTATTATACACCCAGGAAATATAGGGTTAAATTGATAATTAAAAAAAATCCAAACATGTTAAATCCTAGAAATGCACAGTTAACGCTCAGATCTCAGAATCCCAAGCAAATACAGTATTAGTGACTAGCCTGGAAGGTTTGCGAAAGACAATGAAACAGACACTTTCTTCCTGACCTAGCAATGCCTTTGCCAGCACTGGTACAGGATAGAATACAGCTATCTTCAATGAGCAAAATTTAATTCCTGCTGATTACCATATGAGAATGGATAAGGAAGCGTACCTTGCAACTAGCTCAATGAGTTAAATCAAGAGCAGTTTATAAATAAGGAGAATCTTTAAATCTGAGGCAGGACTAAGATTACCTAGACCATCCTTGACAGATATTTGTCAAACCTGTTCTTAGAAACCTCCAAGGATGGGGATTTCAAAACCTCCCTCAGTAACCTATTCCAGTAGGTAACTATCCTTTACAGCAGTGTTTCCCAAACTTGGGATGCCACTTGTGTAGGGAAAGCCCCTGGAGGGCCAGGCCAGTTTGTTTACCTGCCCTGTACGCAGGTCTGGAGGATCTTCGCCGCTGTTTTATCTGGCATGTTCAGGAAGTGGGGGCTGCTGGTAAGTGAAAAATGCCAGCTAACTATGAGGGAGGGAGTTTGGCTGCAGGAGGCTATGTGAGGCTGGGGGTTGGGTTGCAGGCTCTGGCAGGGAGTTTGGTGTGTGAGGAGATTTAGGACAGTGGGTTGGAGCACGGAAGGGGATGCCGGATCCAGGGGGGGGGGGGGGCCGCTCACCTTGAGTGGCTCTCGGCAAGAGATGACCTGTCTCAACTGCTTCTATGTGGAGCTGTGGCAGCCAGCTCTGCATGATCCCTTTGCCTACCGTGCTGCCCCTGCAGCTCCCACTGGCCACAGTTCCCAGCCAATGGGAGCCGTGGAGGCAGCACTCAGGGTGGAGCAGGGGCAGCGCACAGAGCTGCCTGCCACACCTCCGCCTAGGAGCAGCCAGGACAGGTCGCCACTTATGGGGAGCCACCCAAGGTGAGTGGTCCCTGGATCCAGCATTCCCTCCCATGCCCCAACCCTCTGCCCCAAGCCCCCTCCTGCACCCAAACTCCCTCCCAGAGCCCATGCTCCAGACCCCCTGGCAGCCCCACGCCAACCACACTATAAACTGGAATTTAAATGAAGAACAGAAATGCTGGTTTAGAGAGCTTTCTATCTGGTGACGTGCCAGATAAAACAGCTTTTATTATAGTCAGAAAATTTCTCCTAATATCTAACCTAAATCTCCCTTCCTGCAGATTAAGCCCATTACTTCTTGCCCTACCTTCTGCAGATATGGAGAAAAACAGATCACCATCCTCTTTATAACAACCTTTAACATATCTAAAGACTTATCAGGTGTCCCATTCTCTCTCTCCCTCCCCTAGTCTTTTCTCAAGTCTAAACATATCAAGTTTTTTAAAACCATTGCTCAAAGGTCAGGTTTTCTAAACCTTTCATTATTCTTGTTGTGCTCCTGTGGACTCTCTCCAGTTTGTCCATATCTTTAAGATGTGGTGCCCAGAACTGAACACAGTACTCCAGCTGAGGCTTTACCAGTGCCACCTAAAACAGAAGTACCTCCCACGTCTCACATATGACAATCCTGTTAATACACCTCAGAATGGTATTTGTTTTTTTCATAACTGCACCACACTGTTGGTTCATATTCCATTTGTGAACCACTGTAACCCCACATCCTTTCCAGCAGTGCTACTGCCGTGTCAGTTATTTCCCATTTTCTATTTGATTTTTCCTTCCCAAATGTAGTACTTTGTGTCCTTGTCTTTATTAAATGTCATTGTGGCTTTCACATCAGTTCTTCAATTTGTCACAGTCATTTTGAATTCTAATCCCGTCCTCTGAAGTGCAAGCAATCCCTCCCAGCTTGGGATCATCCACAAATTTGATAAGCATACTCTCCGCTCTATTCTCCGAGACATTAATGAAAATATTGAATGGTACCAGACCGAGGACAGATCCTTGTGTGATCCCACTAGATAAGTCACCCATTTTGACAGTGAACCATTGATAACTACTCTTGAGTACAGTCTTTCAACCAGGTTTTCACTCATGTTATAATAATTTTATCTAGACCACACTTCCCTAGTTTGCTTATGAGTATGTCATGAGGGTGGACACATCAGTTTTGGCCTATCCACCTTCACAATGTCTCTAAGATTTCATCTCTCTTCTAAATCTGAAAATCCCACTATATTTAAAAGTATTTTGTCTCTTTTTCTTTTGCTATCAATGAAGATTTAAAAGATGTCCCATTACTAACAATACAATGGCAATTAGAAACCAGGTCAGAACAGGGTTAACCACTTGGAATTAAAGCATCCGTACCAAAAAAAACAACCAATTGTACTGTGATTCTCCTAACAAACCATCCATAAAGAACACAGACACAAAAGAAGAGAGTGTTGATCTCAAAACTGACCCTTCTCATTCAAGAATAGGAAACATTCGCAGGTACTTAAAAATATTCTCAAATATTAAGTCCAGTTCTCTTTTCTTCAAAGCAAAGCTCGACATGCCAATGCTTAAAATACTAAAGATAAAATCCCAAAGGCTCAACAACACACACCGCCTGTTGCAATTGCTAAGAATACTAGTGGCTTATACAATGCTACTCTGGACACTGATTAATATCAAGACAATATTTCATTTTAATAGTTATGAACCTAAAGGCACTGGAATGCTGAACAAAAATCTCCCAAAATTGCAACAGGTCAGACTCCAAAATGACACAAAAAGCAAAACTCAGAAAACACAATTTAAAGAAAAATACAGAAGTCCCCAAACTCACCCAGAACTCTTTTTTTTCTTTGTTACTGAATTAGTATTTCTACTTTTGAAATGATTTATTGCAGCTATGAAAGCAGGTTATAAATGATCAACATTCCCTCTTCCTATGGGAATTTCAGAACTACTTCTTGCTACACTAAGAAAATGTGAAATTGAGAGAAAAGTTTTTACCTATTAATTTGCGTAGTTCTCTTATTTTCTCTTTCACCACTGATTTTAATGGGAGGAAAACTAACAATTTAAGAGTTCGCAGATGTTTTTATTCATCCTGTTGTAATCACATCAACTCTCAGTTGGGTGAAATTAAATGGCTTAAAAATTTGTATCAGTAACAGACAGCAAGCTGCCTGGTAGCGGTGTCCCAAGATCCTTACTTCCAGGCTCTGAAGTTCACTGTAAATTTTCCAGTGCCCAGCCCTTTCTAATGTTCAAGCAACGCCTCCCACTCTTCTGTGTCCTGGATTTAAAAAAAAAAAAATACAAAAGGAAAGAAAGAAAAACACTAAATGACATCCGTCTTTTTCACAAAGCAAAGAACAAGATCAGGAATCGAGACTTGCTGAGCAAGACTACAGGTTTAAATAAATACCTAATAAACCACCAGCTAAGATCTTTACATCACAACAGCCAAGTATAAATGGACATTTTGTCTTATTAGCAGCTTAAAGTGCTTCTCAGCATTCAGAAGAGATGTTTTCCTATCTCCAGCTGCACAGTTAATCTCAGCCCTTTCTAGGCTCTTCCCATGTTTCCTTATTCTCATGAATCATTGAGTGTCTTTATGATATTAATGGAAACTAGTAGTACTTCTGCAAAACATGCATTTCCAAAATGCGATCCCACAGTTAGTAATTTATGGCTAGATTTCAGACTGGCCCATGTCAAGTCACACTTGGTAGCTGATCTGCACATGGTTTTGTTATAATCTGCCCATAGTCATTTTTATCATAATATCAGACCCACCAATGCAGATTTCGACGGAAGTCTGTGTGGAAGTGGGGGCAGGGTGTCCACACAAGCAGATTCAGTTGCAGAAACTGAGCCTATATTTGTAGAGTGAGACAAAAAGCAGGCTTATCATAGGGTATGGGGGGGGGAGGATCTTCAAAACTTGCAAAGAAACAAAGAGGTAGGTTTATGATCACTTACGTGCCTCTCTTACCTCTGCTATATTTAGGCATTCAGCATAGAAGTACACAAAGTGTTATTTTAAAACACAAAAACCACACTTCCAGGCTATGTTCATTCTAGGTCAAATCTGTGGCCAAAGCTGCTGTGCAGCATCTATTTCGAATGTATTTTTTCTACTCCTTTTTGATTAAGACAAAAAAAATAAAATAAAATAAAACCAGACTAGAAGGTTGGTTAAATCGAGGGTAAACTATAAAGAAAGCAGCAGAAACGTGTTTTCAAAAATAGTAAAAAAAAAAAAGTCGTAGTCAAATTGGAGGTGTAGGCATTACTACGTCACACTTCTTAAAGGTTAGTGTTCAAGAAAAAGCTTTCAAATAGATTAGGTGACTTCAGCTAATGACAAAACTATTTAGTGGTTGGAGGCAGTTTTCTGATACATTTACTCATCATTTTGATTATTAACAATATATTTGCCATGATCCTGAAGGCAAAAAGCATAGACATCATTTCTAATGACAGAAAAATGGCCTTCTGATTTACAGCAATTACAGCTGTAATAAAGATTTCTATACAACGCAAATTTAGTGCCACAGTATCACCCACTGAAATTAAGATTCTTTTTACAAGTGATCCAGATAATGGATTTATCAAGAAAGCGGATTATTAATGAACATAGGAGTGCCAGGGGGCTGGCAAGAAGAGAACAAAATGCTGCAGACTTAAAGAAAACAAGGGAGAAATTATTGATAGTATGCCACTAAAGCAGACACACACGCATGGCAATTCTAGATACATTACCTCGCTCCACAAACTACTGCATACAGTAGTCTGACATCTTATGCTTGATTTAATGCAATAATCTGAGCAGTGCAGTGATTAGGACATCAAACTGCACAAAGATTCCTAATGTATAGACTGAAGTTCAGGAAAAATTTGCAAAATCTGAGACAGGTGCAAGCAAGTTCTCACTACTAGAGTAACTTCAAAAATCAGTGCACCTAAGGATTTAGGAAAAGAGAGAAAAGTTATGAGACAAGGGAAATTAGAGTGCCTGAAGAAAGCTTCTTTAAGTGATCTGTTGACACCATGCTCTGAATTTGCTTAAGAGTGAATAAACATGGTTTAAGACACACACTGCTGTAAAATAAAAACAAAAACCTTCACTTGAAAAACCTGTGTTGTCATAGGTTTAAACCATGCTACTTTCTGCAATCTTGCTGATAAAAAAGGCAAAATGGTTTGCTAAGCAAGCTTGTGTACAGGACAGTAAGTTCCCTGCATTTGACTTCTGGTTTTGGCATTTTTAATGTTTTATGACATGAGCTAAAAGTTGCTGCTTAAATACAGTTAATCTTAAGGAGGAAAAGAGTTATGGCACAAGCAAAGTTCAGAACTGGACAATTTTATAGTGTTTTGAAGACAAATGTTTTACCAGATTATTCATTAGGCTGGAATGAGAAGCAAAGTAATACAGAATTGATTCATTTTTATAAGAGCTATGCAAATTTCACTAAGAATAATAAATGTAGTGGATCATATGCTTGGAACCATGGAAATCCCAAATGCTTTTAGTCTATGGGAAAGCTTTCCTAGGAACAATGAAAAAGTTCAAACAGTTCAGTAACCAGAAGTTAATCAGTTTAAGGAGGCTGAAATGGCAAATGTTTATTTCAATAAAGGATACACATCAAGGCATGTTGTCTAAAATTTACTAATCTAAATACCAGAATACTTAGAAGGCCTTTACTGTAGTTTTTAAATGAAAACTGTAATGAGACTGAGACACCCAGCCAAATACACAACTTGAATCAAAGGCAGAAAATGACTGGCAAGTTGAGGAAATGGCAGCTTTACTGGAAGTAGCATGGATCTACAATGAAGGCAGAAATTAGTGTGTGCAGAATTATAAGAAACAAACAAACTAGTGGACAGTAGTGAAGGAAACAAAGGACACCGTGAAGCAGAAGAACACAAAAAATGACTAAGGTGAAAAGTCAAAATAGAGAACATAATACCTTACAGATCATAGAATATCAGGGTTGGAAGGAACCTCAGGAGGTCATCTAGTCAACCCCCTGCTCAAAGCAGGACCAATCCCTAGATAGATTTTTGCCTCAGATCCCTAAGTGGCCCCCCTCAAGGACTGAACTCACAACTCTAGGGCTTAGCAGGCTAATGCTCAAACTACTGAGCTATCCCTCCCCCATTTCATAGCTATATCCTGTTTCACCAAAGGTCTCAAAGCTAACTACAACTTAACTTTGTTAAACCTCAACCCTAAACTAAGCAGATAACTACTGCCTCCATTTTACAGATGGGTAATCTGTGGCAAAGAATGATGTAGTCAGGGCAACAAATGAAGTTAGCACAAAACCCAGGAATTCTGACTCTCTGTCCCGTTTAATGCACTAGTCTGGCTGTTCCCCTAAACAGAACTTGCAGGACACACTTGCTTCTGCAAGGAGAGCTGGGGTGTGGAGCAGCAGAACTGTGCCATCAAGAAGTCCCAATAAGTGCTATTTTACCCAACAAACCCCTGAAACACTGTTTTATTTGCCCAGACATGTAAATATTTAATGAAAAAAAGACAACTCCTTTAAACAAGTAAATAAATAAAATAAAATAAAAAAAGGTAAGCTATTCATATTGAAAAGGGGTCCAAAACTGCCAGAACACTCAGCGAATCACTTACTATCATAGTACAGTAACCGTGCAGTGGCAAGGGTATTTTTCAGTATCCTGTCTGTTGCTGGATGCATCTGGCTAGCCAGATAACATAGATGTCTGGTTGTTGTTATCTTCAGATGCAGAAACAGCAGAGTCCTGTGGCACCTTAGAGACTAACAGACGTTTTGGAGCATGAGCTTTCGTGGGTGAATACATACATCTGACGAAGTGGGCATTCACCCACAAAAACTCATGCTCCAAAATGTCTGTTAGTCTATAAGGTGCCACAGGACTCTGCTGCTTTTACAGATCCAGACTAACACGGCTACCCCTCTGATACTTGACACAGATGCAGAAAGAGTTTCCATTTTACATAGTTGATTAAAAAACATTTAAAATGGAAAATGAGAATCACATTTCCCCAGCAACAGAACCAATCCTCCAAGTCTTACTGAAAGTCTTTAAGCAACAGAACTTGGCAGTGCCACCCTCTCTGAATGTGCCTGAAGAAACCATCTCTAGAATCAGAGATGGTCTCCAAGGCCATTGCAATCCTCAGTCTGTACACCTTGTCTGCCAACAAAAGGTGCCAACTGATATATGGCCACATGCCCACTAGAAACTGGATTGAAGCCATTTGTTCATTTCACTCAGGCCAGTGAAAAGCTGAGAGATGGTGGTGATATTAACTTGCTATATCAACCTAAGCCAAATTCAGCCTAGCAGTAAAAGGCTCAGTGTCCATTTCACAATCCCCAGAATTTAACCTTTTTTTTTTTTATAAACGCATTAAGGTTTAATTATGAAAGGCAGCCCTAAATTGTACACCTTCAATTCTGAACCTTAAGCCAACTAGCTTTTCAAAAGTTTGACAACAACCTGAAAAGCAACCCTACTTAGATTCATATCTGGACTTCGGACTTCTTTGCACAGGGAAATTTACTAGCACAATTATACAGCTATGGTGATACCAGTATAATTCCAGTGATATCATTATACCTGTAAATTTCTTTACGTAGGCAAACCTTTAGAAACAAATTAAAAGAGTTGTTTTGTAATTTAGTCCTTCCCTCTATATTCAGGAACATTTCCCAGGGTATTCATATCTATGATTATGAGACATGGCTCAAATCCAAATCTATGTATCTAGCAGCCCTGTTTCAGATACATTGTCTTTTGTACGAAATTTCTGGCATACGGCAACATCTGCACTTGTACGAATTAAAAGCGAAACAGTATAAATAATGTATGTGTAGTAAACAAAGTAAACTAATTAAGAAATCACTCAGAGTCTGAACCACTTTTTTGTCATTCAAGTTATTCTTTTTACTAATCTATTATAAACTTACAAGAGTAGTTCAAACCTAAAACATGGAAAGCAAGTTAAGATCAACCTAACATTTATTTTTGTGATATAAGGACAACCTCAAAATATCAGGTAAATCAAGTCCTGATCATGAATCTCATGTGTGTATGTTAAGCGGGACAAATACACTGACGTGGAGACTAACAGGCCCCGAGGAGGAGGAGAGGAGACCTAATCTGCTCATTTGGCCAGTGCTTGTGGATCAGCGGAGGATCCTTATTACCAAATATTCCCCAGTGACTCATCCTGTTCCGGCTCTGCCCCGGGCCAGGTGAACGCTGCCGTTAGACAACCACCTGCAGCGGTGGCGCTGGCACCAGACACCCACCCGGATACGGGCCACGCTCTCCCCGGAGGAACAGCTCCTGCCCCCACCACGCTGGGGTGAAAACAAACAAGCCCCGTCGGTGGACAGCTGCCGGGCCCGGCCCGGCCTAGCCACAAACGAGGCGTTTGTAAGATCACGCCGGCCCCGGGCAGCACCGAGCTGCGAACCCCCCACGCGCCCCCCTCTCGGGCGGGGCGGGGCGCGCAGTTCAGCGAACTTTAGGGCCGGGCGAGGCTCCTCACAGCCCGGCTGCGGGCGGGGGGGGGGGGGCGAGGAGCGACCCCCGGCCACCTCCCCGCCAGCGGGGAGCCCGGCGCCCAGGCTCGCAGCCGCCGCGGCCCGGCCCGGCCCAGGCCTCAGGCGCAGCTCGCCGCAAGGCCCGCGCCCGCCTGCGTGTCTCTTACCGGCGGCGCAGGGTGAAGAAGCCCCCGGGCGGGCCGGAGGCGGCGGCCGGGCTCACAGGCGGCGGGGCGGGCGGCTCTGCACCATTCTCCGGCCCTGCGGGGGGCTGTGGGCAGGCGGCTGCTCCCTCCCGTCCCGCTGCTTCCGGGGACGCAGCCGTCACGTCACCTCTCACCCCAGCCGGTCGCGGACGGAGGCCCAGGGGGGACAAGATTCCCTGACGGGCACCAGCAACGCCCAGCCCCCTCCCTGCTGCTTCCCCTCGCCCCGCCTGAGGCAGGCCGGCCTCCTTCCCCCCTCTCTGGGAGGGGCGGGGCTTCCAGGGCTATGGCAGCCCCAGCAGGGGGAGGGGCTCCCCCAGTGGCTGCTTGGGGGAGGAAGGGACTGAGCCAGGCTGGCCCCGGAAGCTCCCCCCGTGGCTGGGAGGAAGGGACTGAGCCAGGCTGGCCCCTGAAGCTCCCCCCCGTGGCTCGTATGGATGAGCGCAGGCAGGGAGGCCCATCAGGCTCCCCTGGGGAAGGAAGGGAAGAGAACCCTATAGTCAGAACTTACCCCCAGGCTTCCTCATGGAGGCAAATGGGGAGACTTGGTCAAAACTGACCCCCAAATGCCCTTTGGCAACTAGGGGTGCTGCAGGGGGATAGACTCCCTCTGCCTGGGCTGGCCCAAGCCACCTGGCGAGGCAGTAACAGAAGTTCACAAGGACCAGTCACTTCTCATGCAGGATCTGTGACCCTGAGAGCCCCTGCTAGGAATTCCCACCCTGCCCATTTTCGAGGAGGATACAGGCACTGTGTTTATACTGCAGACTATGCTACATATTTGATTTCTGGGTTTTAGGTTCTCCTGTCACAACTTCAGCCACATGAGCAATTTTCCAGAAACTTTCTTTTATATCTGCCAGTGTGGCAAGCAGCAACTTAACTTTCATAATTGTCCTCATGACCTTTTGGGATAAGAGGTATCCTGGAGCAGGCTAGGGGCTGAGAGAGCACAGCCAGTAGAGCCAGGCTTTTAAAATCTGGACATACTTTGCACCTGCCCGAGGCCAGTCCAGTCTTCTTGTCCACACTTACTTTTGAGTGCATTGAGCAGCTGGACATTCAAGTTCCCTTTTATTTATTATTCTAGATTTAAACAATTTTTCTCCTTTACAAAAGTTGTCTTTAGTTCCCTTTACTGCCTCATGTCAAGTTCTACATAACTAGTTTAGTGAAAATTTCTCTCCTTTTAATTTTAAAGTGTATGATTCTAAGAATCTTGAGTTAGGGCTAATTCTAGTTTACATACAGTGTTCTGCTATGACAACCCAGCTACTGGTAGCTAGACAACCGAAAAGGATCCTTTAATGCTAACATTAAAGGGATGTATAGAAGTTGATCTTATACAATTGCTTTTTTTATGCTGTATAAAGACCCAGCATCTTTAACATTTTTTTCCCCCCAAACATCAGATTTACCAGGCCTTTCAAGTATTGGCTACCCTGATTTTGCTGGAGGAGTGTGAAAGGATTCACAGGTGGATTTGTGCTCTTAGCACGTATTTTGCTAAAACTGACAAAACCTTTTCTTTCAGCTGTTTGTCAGACATTTGAGTTAAATAAAAACAAACAGAAGACAATGAATTTTAAACAATCTGTATAAAAATCCCTTCCCCTCTCAATCAGGTGTCATTTCCTTAGCATTTATGAGGTCATATGGACCAGTCCCCCATTCACATACAGAGTATTCCATGAAACAACTGGGGAGGAGGAGAGGGAAAAGAAGAAGATGAATTTATAATCTTAAAGAATAGGGGAAAAAAGTAAAAATTTCTGGTCATAATTGTGCAAAAAATTGACCTGAACAGCTTTATGCTTGTGTAATATTTAATATTCTTTTAAAGGTGAGCTATAGAGATAGGGTCATCCTATTTCCCAAAGGGAAAACTAGACACTGCAGAGGGCTGGCCCAAGCCCTCACCGGGCTGGGTCATTGCTCACCCAAGCCCTCTCACCATGCAGGGCTGGGGTTGTTGATCATCCGAGAACTGCTCCCACCACCACATAGAGCTGAGGTTGCCACTTGCCCCTCAGCATGTTCCTCCACCCTGCACCCCATTTTTTAGATAAATGCCCATTTTTGCCAAAAAAGTCAGGACAGCCGGGACAGGACTTAAAAAAGGGACTGGCCAAAACAGGACATGTAGTAACCCTACATAGAGGCCAATGTCTGGATTCACCATACAGCGTTACCTATGACCTGTAATGAAGTAGCAAGCTCATTCTGTAGAGGACCAACTTAAATTTTTAAGTATGTCCACCGACGGGGCGTATAAAGTTAGAACTCCGTATTCCCTCAGTCCACAATGGGTCTCCTCCTGATAGCAATAGGTGATTTACACAAAGACAGAGGATAGAATACTGCCATTATGTAGTCATTAAACTCTATTCATTCTCTCTCACTGGGCAAATACTCATCTTTACGCACACTGCTGTTTCTGCACTTGGTCTGGTCTCTCCCAGTTTCAGCTCCCCTTTATATGGGCTTTGCCTTCAACTCCATCACAGTTGCTAAAACGACCAGCCATTAAATAATTATAGGTGACGTGAAACATCATCAAAATGCTTTGAAGTTAATATTTCATCAAGTTGAATGAGAGGTTAGTTAATAGGTGAGCTATTATGGCTGTTTATTGATATGAAAACACTGTATGGTTTATATTTAGTTCACATTTGGAAGATTACCTCTACATCCAGGAGGAGTAGGAACTTTCCCTTTTGAAAAGAGTGTTTAGATTCTGGAAAACCCATATTTTGCAGGCCACAAATTCACTGAGTGGTCCAGACCTTCAACACCACAATTCTATCCTCTGGAAGTCACACTAGTTTCAGGTTGCTTTCTTCATTGGTGAGACATTAATTTGCAGCAGTATTACAACTTGGAAATCTAAATTGCAAGAACCCAATAAAGCATCATGAGTAAGAGCCCAAATCAACAGAAACTCTATAAAAAAAAAGTTATTCAGTTACTCTTTTGAAAGGTCTATAGTATGTTCTTCAGCAGCTCACCTGTTCTATTTAATAGATGCTCCAAAGTGTTTGCAGTGGGTTTCCCAAATGCATGACCCCACCTACTAGCCATACATAATCTTCTTCACTCATACATTTGCAAGGTTGGGCCTTATGCTATGGTATGTAACTCACAACAGTAGAGTGTCATTTAAGGTTCCCTATAATTGTAGGGCCAAATCAGGATAATAGTTTCTCCTCCTCCTCCCCTTTAGTAAAGCACTTTGAGATCTACAGCTGAAAAGTATTATTGCTTTATCAGATTTTGGACCAATGTCTGGTGTAAAAGGATACATACCCTCACTGAAGAGGGAGCTGTAGCCCATTAGACCAGATCTGAAGTCAGCTCACTGTCAGTTTCCAGAAGGGGAATAAGTGACATTTTATGTTCATTGTATTTTGACAGTCTCAAAGTACTTAATTCCAAAAGCTTCAATAATTGTTTTAGTTGAAGACTAGAAGGTGGTTCTGCAACACCTATTGTCTCGCAGTAAGATACCCCATCATCAGAAGCAAATCATTTATTCTCTAGTAAACCCTTCAGTCCAACCCATGCACTGTGTGGTGTTGGGCTAAAATCATGTGAAAACTGTAATTCCATCTTTAGGACATGGAGGAGTCAGATGACTAATTTTGTATGCTGGTCTAGCAAGTGGGGTACCAGACACCAACACATTTGGTATTCAGCAGCAAACCTCAGCACTGGGCTAGCCTAGATGCATATATAACCTGGCTCCCATGTTAAAGGCCTCTGTATTGGCTCCCAGGAGGATTCAATGTGAGGTGTCAAAAGATTTAGTTGAGCAATGGATCCTGGACGTCTGCCCTTTGCACTGGATAGAGTTGCAAAGAGACCTCTCTGTGGATGACCCCACATAAGCAATCTCTCTTGGAATACCTCGTCGTTCAGTGCCCACTTGTGGTTGACATAGGTGGGATGGGAGCCAGATTTTGCCACACTATGCTTGCTGGGGCTAAGAGGGCGTTGTTAATAGCACAACCTTGGGGAGAGCTTGCCTTGGATGTATGATGGATGTTCAACAAGGAATGCTTCAGTTCCTGCATCTCCTCCAATGGAAGTTGTAAATTGTCCACGACATGTTTCATCAGGTTTCGAAAGGCCTTGAAGTAATCAGGTTAAGATGGTGGAGGAATTATGACAGCCTAATCTGCTGAAGAGGACGACTTGTGGGAAGAAGGTATTTCTTCCTCCTCAGCTGATTCTTGCTCCTCCATGAGATGTGCCTGAGAAGCAAGGGTCAAGGGCACTGGTTGTTGCTCTTGACGTGCCTTCTACAAGATGGGATGCTGTAGAACTGGGTTCCACTGTGCCCACTGAAATGGAGCATAAGGGTGGGCCCCAAGATTGTCCTTGCCAATGTCTCTAGATATTTTCCCTGCTGATAGTTTCTTCCTCAGGTTGAACCTGGAGGGAGGGAGGATGTCAGAGGATCTTTGTATGGACACCTGAGAGTCAGATGAGGTATCATCCCAGGTCAATCACGGAGATGAAGGGTGCCAGTACTGGGCCTGGGGAAGGACCTGAACTTGTAATCGTACTGAGGTGCAGGTTGCCTAGTAAGGAGGTACCTGGAGATGTCAAGTTGGTACCATCTGGAGACCCTCTGAGTGTGTGTGGCGATGGTGCAGCACAGGAGGATGAGTTACTATCAAGGATGGCAGGGATGGAGGGTAGGTAGGTTCTAGAAAGAATCGGTATGGGCAAAAAGTCTCTCTCAAACCTGCTTAGAAGCAGTGATTCAGGATCATTCAGGGTGCGAAGGTCCTAATGGAACAGGAGTCAGGAGAGCAACCGGGACTCTGGATAGGAATCCTCAGGAGTCAATATGTCAGGTGATAACGGAGATGGTACTGAAAAACTGTGCGTGATGAGCATTTCACCTTGCCTCTGGAGGCCTCATGCTTTGAAGGAATTGAGTCCGGTGCCACTCTGGGAGGCTTCTTGGTACACTGATTCTTTGCCAGCATCTTAGTATCGGGACTGAAGGGAATGGGAGCCCATAACAAGATACAAGGTCTCCTAAGACCAATACCAAAGGGATGACTTTTGAGGATGGTGTGGTGGCACAGGGCCCCCAGCGTCTTCACTTATTGCCAGAGCAAAGCTGGTTGGCATATTCGATGTACAAGGGGGTGACCTAGGTCGCGTGGGTCTCAGACTGCTTGATTAACAGGAGTTTTAGCCTGTCCTCCCTCAATTTCTTAGATCTACTCTTGAAATCTGCGCAGATGTTTCATTTAGAGGGGATGAGAGACTCCCCAACTCAAGGGAGACAGTTTGAATGTCCATCACTGCAGGGGAAAGACCTGTTGCAGGTCTGACAGGTTTTTGAAGCTCTGCGTCTTGGGCAAAATCCAAACTTGAAACTGCAGATTGAGGCCTGAGAAAAATCAAACACAGGCCTAGATCAGGAAAAGAAAAAAAAAGGGGAAGGAGAAAACCCCTCCCTCAAAAGTACAAACTGTGCTAAATAGAAAAAATAAAATCAAAGGAAAATACTATGAAATAAAGAAAATCTGAGCAAGAGATGCAGCAAGCAGAGTGGCTAGCTAAACAGATACCACAATGCTCTGTCTCAAGCTGCAGATGACTGAGAAGGAGCTGGAGCGCTGGCTGATCAGCCCTCCCTGTGTAGCCTCATGCAAGAGCATGAGAGTGTCTAGGGTGCAGACGCAGACATTGCTGATCAAAAACTCCAGTTAAGAATGCATAGGTGCACACACATGCTCACATGGAGTACCCATAGGGCCACTACTAAAAGAATGCATAGTTTGGTAACAGTTCTTACTGTAAAGTAGCTTCTCTGATCTAGGCATAGTAAGTAGTTGGTTCATGTTCAAAGACAACTTCGTTCAGCTCATTGATCAGAGATTCCCTAACACACTATTTTCAGTAGCATTAACCAACTATGGTACGGATTTTCTACACTTATGAAAATGAGAAGCAATCACTAACAACATAGTCATTGTGACATAAAATGTTAGCAGCCAGTCTTCTCCGGTCTTGCAGTGACCTATATTGACCTTATCTGGTAGGCAAATATTTTGATTGGCAAGTACTTGCTCCTGTATACTATGAAAAATGTTCATGGCCACTGCTGCTATTCCAGCAGGAATAAAGACTCACTATTTTCTGATTCCTCAAAAGTGGGCCAATACAAATACAAAAATCCTTCAAGTTATTTCCTGCTCTGGATTTCCCAATGTATCTTGTCTTTTTGCGTCTGTCTTCCTTATAATCTCTTTTGTACTGGGAAAAACTTCCTTTTATATCTTAAACAGTGCAAAGTACATTACTGCTTAAATATGCCATCTGAATAGCTTACATTGTAGATAGGTTTGTCTGTTTACTGTCTGCCCATGGGCAAGGCTAAATATCTTAAGCCATTTCCTTTAAAAACCTGTCACCATTTTATTTTCCATCACAGACACAGTCCAGTTATCTAAGTGCTAGACTGGAACCCAAATTACCACAGGAAGTATGCAGAGATTTGAATTCTACTTACAGCTCAGACACCAGCTTCTTCTAGAGCCATGGGTAAGTCACACAACCTCTTCACCTGTCTTCCCATTTGTAAAATGAGTATGAAACAAGTTCACCCACCTCAGAGAGGTAACTGAGAATTAATTTACGCCTGTGACAGAACTTTGGTGGTTTGATATATGAATTAGAAATACCGTAGCTAGAAAAGCACTGTAGAAGAATCATGTCATTTGACTACTCCACTGCTCTCTGTTTCAGTGATCTTTTTCCAAGATCAGAAACAGTTCTGCTACTGAGACCAGGGCCAGCGCTTCCATTTAGGTGACCTAGGTGGTTGCCTAAGGCGCCAGGATTTGAGAGGGCAGCAGACTGCTCCGGTGGACCTCCCGCAGGCGTGCCTGCGGACGGTCCGCTGGTCCCGTGGCTCCGGTGGACCTACCGCAGGCGTTCTTGCGGACGGTCCGCTGGTCCCGCGGCTCTGGTGAAGCATCCACACAACGCCTGCGGCAGGTCCACCGGAGCCGCGGGACCGGCAAGCCGGCCTTGGGCCTAGGGCACCAAAAACCCTGGCACTGCTCCTGACCGAGACTCTGAGGTATTTAGAGTCAGAGGTTCATATCCAAAAACTAGAGCACACAAACACCCAATGTTTCTTCCCCTCCACAAATATGGAAAAAACAGGTGCCTGGCATAAGTAAACAAATATGTAAACAATAGTGGCATTACAATAAAAGCAGGCTTTTTGAAGAACTCATTAACAAAGGCCTAATGCACATATTTTTATTTAACAGCAATTTAGTATGCAGTAGCTAAAAGGTGTGTACATTTTTTAGTTAGTTAGTTTTAGGAAAGAGACAAATGTGTACCTGGATATCAGAATTAGCACCTAATGTATGTAGAGAAAATAAACACTCACTACAAGCATTGACCAGGTCTTAAACAGTCTAGGAGCAGAGTCTCATCAATGTACAGTAACTACTCAGAGTAATTTCTTGTGATCAACTGACTGCTGCATCTCTGCAGGGAAATGTGGGTAGTTAGTTACCTTTAAAACACTAGGAATGCATAGTTCAAACCGCTAAACACAGCAATTGGAGAATTAAAAATAGGACAAGTCACAGTTTTGGTCTGAAATTATTGCAGTGCAAATTTTGAAATATCAGTATTTTTAAAGCAATGGAATACAATGAAGGGATAGGTACCCTCCCCTTGATGGAAAAAATTTAATGTTGCTTAAGAACAGCCCTTAGCCAAGCTAAGGAAAATATCTCTGAAAAGCATTAAATATCACAGGTACACGTACAAGCCATGGCAGACTAAATTAACTGGAAGATATTTAAAATGATATATAAAATGTTTCACTGGAGTATAAAAAAATCTGCAAATGGTTACATGTTTTGTGGAGTGGACTACCGGGTTATTTTTCACATGAAATACAGTACACAGTGATGTAAAGCTTTTGTGAAGTGAACTGTATTAACCTTGATGCTTAACTTGTTCACTTTCAGTACTCAAAAATCACTAAAGCCTGGAATAGTGCAATTTTGCAAAAATAAATGTGCTCTTCCTTGCTCATAGCAAAGGGCCATGCTCTTAATAAAGTAGCCTCTAAAACATGTTCATATGATGCACGGGAGTCAGTCACTGTTGGCCGAGCATTTGAGCCATTCCCCCCACAACTATCACGTGTTCCAAGTCTGTCATTTTCCTCTCCTTCCAAAACCTGCTTCAATGCTCTTTCTTCTTACAAATAAGCAACACCAGCAACTACCTGCAACCCAACAGACCATCAGTGTACTGACAAAAATGGAGGCAAACGTTAAGATGAAAAAATATTTCCATTTTCAGATCCCAAGAGTTATTATAAAGAATGAGCTTAAAAGCTATGAATACTATGACATAGTTCTGTCACGCTTTCAAATCTGCAGTTCATTCTGTTGCATCATCCAGCTTGCTAAAATATATTAATGGCGTACTTGCTTATATACTGTGAAGTTCATATTTAACTAAATAAAAGTTGCTAAAAATGGACATTTTTATATATCATTTTGTACTAATACACAAGGTGCCATGCACAGTTGAAACATTACTTTTTTAAACCTATTTACAATTCTACATATTTATTTTACACTATATCTTTCATCATTACAACTATAGAATAAATTCAGACTTTGGAACACTGGTACCTTTGAGTTTCTGCTAGAACACCCAGCCTTGCATCATTCAAGAAGTACTGCTAATCTTTTTCCTTCTTAAATTTAAATTAAACTCATTATTTAAAAACACAAGTGCATGCCTAGAAGGAAGCTTTCAGGAAAAAGTTGTCAATGGACTACTGTTGCTTAAAAATTACATTGGCTTTGTGTAGAAAATTTAAATTCAGTTCAAAAACCCACAAAAGCCTAATAGAAACCTACTTTGACTAAAATAAATACAATTTATTACACTCTAAACAAAATAATTGTACCTTTAAAAATGTACTGATTTAAACTCATTTGATTTTTTAGCCTCAAACTTATTCCCCTTTCCAAGCAGCAAATAGTAAAAGATGTGTAAGAATTCCTTTCGAAGTTAATACTTTCCTGGTAAATTATCATCCAGCATAAACCTGAGGCTGCAGTGGTGGGGGCAATTTATCATTCTCTACATTTTCGGAGTCAATAGCTGCTAAGGGTTGATTTTTTGGTTTTATTTCCAATGGATATTTTTCAACAATATCTTGGACTTCCTTAGTAATTCCGTCAGTCCAATCTATAAGGTCTTTCTCAAGCTTCTTGGCTTCACTGACAATTCTTTCCTGTCTTTCATTCAATTGAGAGAGGAGGTCTAAGTTTTTATACATCTGTTTAACCCCTAGGCACACATCAGAAGACCAGTTTTCAGATTCTTGTTTCTTTGGAGACGTTTGGCCCGACATGTAGCGATCAAAATCCTCCTGGCTTAGATTTAAAGATTGAGCGTCCAGCTTTTCAATGAAGGCCACCGCACAGCACTACACATAAAACAGAGAGAGAGTGTCATTGCAGGGTACATGATGCAAGTCATAGCCCATAACAACACGTGTTCTGCATTTTAATCGTGCTGTTATATAAACAATATGGTGGTTGCTTTAATGGTTCAATAGATCACCTGACAGCAAATTGCTGCTCTCCTGAAAAGCCTCTCAGCGTAGCCTGGTTAAAAAAAGGCAGTTCACAAAAAATAAAAATAACTAACATTTT
Source organism: Gopherus evgoodei (assembly GCF_007399415.2). Classification (NCBI taxonomy): domain Eukaryota; kingdom Metazoa; phylum Chordata; order Testudines; family Testudinidae; genus Gopherus; species Gopherus evgoodei. The sequence continues at coordinate 12,624,229 of NC_044338.1, forward strand.
AAGAAACTGCAGACCACCACTCAGATCAGGTCATCTTGGCTGTACAAAGCAATTGTGTGCTGACTGAAGGAGGAAGCTCCACTGCAAACTATGGGGGCACTGCATTTTGAAAAAGAACAGTAAGTGAAAGAATGAAAAGAAAGTTGACAGCAGCATGTTTAATTTAGCCTTTATACTATGTGCACTTGTTTTAGTTATGTACTGAGCATAATTTCATGCTTCTCTATCTAATCGGTTTCTGAAAAAGTAAATGGGAGAATGTATCTGTTTGAAGTGTTCTCCTGAAAGCATTATTTAGAACACTGAAGTATTTCATATTAAGAAAAAAAATCATTTTTCTTGTAGAATTGTTACATATGCAAATTCCAGGGTATCCAAGTTCATAGTTTAGTTCAGCCAAAAACACACACGCCTGCCCTGTTCTAGGGATACTTCCACAGGACTGTCCCTCTCTATAAATGACTTGATCCTGCAGGCCTTTCACATGATGAACTCCCACCAACTCAAATGGCAACTGTGCATGCACAAGCGCTGCATAATTGAGCCTCAACAGATTTTGAATAGCTGGTAGTCAGTCAACCTTCTCAAAACTGTTACAAGTTAATGGTTCTTCATCTGTTATATTTTAAATGCCTGAAGCTTGAGATTAACGTAAATCAAGTGTAGCTGAACTTTCACCTTTTCTTACAAAAGAAAAGCTTGCCCAGGTCTGAACGGGCAGAACACCGGTCAGAATCAAGGGCTTGAAATGGTTAAAGAAGTGGCTATGAAACCAGAGCACTGTTTGGTTCATCTAACTTAGAAGGGGGGGAAGAGGGAGGAAAGAAGAAGAAATGACAAGTGAAAGGGAGTGCACTCCAGTTTGAACAGCAATACACTGTTTCATAAGAATACTTTCACATTATCTTGTGATTACATTTTCTGCTTCCTTCAGTATTAAGACATTCATCTTTGCTGGGAATGCCTTCATCAAACAGCAGATGATCGTATTGTATAGAGCATCAACACTGTTCTTGAACTTACCAGATTGGTAAAATAGTAGCCATCCTCTCCAGTCATTAACCTGCTTGGATTACAGAAGCGGGTTATATACTGGATGTTGGACTGCAGACGGGGTGGATTACCCTTCAAAACAATATATATGAGTGTTGGTAAGAAGTCATCAGCAGAAGCTGGTTCGTTTTTTGTGATTTTTATAGCATTGAAGATATGTTTGCTGCATTGGGTGATGCATGCTAACTTATCACGAGGGACACGTTTTGAATCCATTTCGATAATATCTGTAAGATAAAAACCCTATATAGTTAGATCTCCAGTCAGAAGTCCACAATAGTGAATCCATATGTAAAGGGTGACCCACTGGATTGCTATCAGACTGCACTATTTGTGTTTAATTTACTCTACTTCAGGGATGGGCAAAGCTTTTGGCCTGAGGGCCACATCCGGGTTGCAAAACTGTATGGAGGGCCAGGTAAGGAAGGCTGTGCCTCCCCAAACAGCCTGGCCCCCACCTCCTATCTGCCCCCATCCGACCTCCCGCCCCCTGACTGCCCCCCCTCAGAACCTCCGACCCATCCACCCCCCCCCGCTCCTTGTCTCCTGACAGCCCCTTCCCGAGATTTCCCCGACCCTAACCACCCCCCTGCCAGACACCATCACCTATCCAACCCCCCTGCTCCCTATTCCCTGATTGTCCCAACCCCTATCCTTTGACCGCCCTGAAAGGCCCCCCCGGGACTCCCACACCTATCCAAACCCCGCCCCCCCGTTCCCCATTCCCTGACCATCCTCTCCCCCCATGAACCTCCGCCCCATCCAACTGCTCCCTGTCCCCTGACTGCCTCCTGGGACCTCCTGCCCCTTATCCAACCCCCTAGCCCCAGCCCCCTTACCATGCCGCTCAGAGTGGCATGTCTGGCAGCCGCACCGCCCAGACAGATCTACACGCTGCCACTCTGCTCAGCAGGAGCCCGCAGCCCCGCCACCCAGAGTGCTGCCCGAATGGCTGCAGAGGAGAGGGAACAGCAGGGGAGGGGCCAGGGGCTAGCTTCCCCGGCCAGGAGCTCAGGGGCTGGGCAGAACGGTCCCACAGGCTGGATGTGGCCCACAGGCCTTAGTTTGCCCACCTCTGATCTACTTGATGCTGTATGAAAACTAAGTATTAATATGCCTCCCACTTCAACCTAGTTCCCGAGTAAACATGGTTGGATTTATTCTCACAACACTTCCATGAGGTAAGGAAATAATATTCCCATTTTATAGATGGGAAACCTGCCCAACATCGCACAATTATTCTGTGGCAGATCCAAAAACTGAACCCATTTCTGGAAAAGAAGAACTAAGAGTTTTGTTTGATCTCAATAGTTGACCAAGTAAACAGTACAAATATTAGGATTCACATAAGAATGATGACACATGCTCCGAGGCCCTGATTCGGCATGGTAGCTAAGCACCTCAATCTTACCAGTCACAGCCTTATCAATGAGACTACTCTCATGCTTAAAGTTAAGCATGGGTTTAAGTGCTTTGCTGAACTGGGGCCTAAGTGAGGCAGACCTATCCCTAAAGATACCAGTGAAACAAATGTGAGTTACAGAAGCAAGATTTTTCCAAAGCGTTTCTGTAGAGGAATGAATTTACATATATAATATTCAGGATTGTAGACACTTGTTTAAAGCAGGAAATATATAGTCTCTATGAAAAAGTAGGTGTTTGCACTTTTTATTTCTTCAAATAGTTAATTTAGAGAAGATAAGCTAGTTTATAGTTCACAAACCTGTAATTGCTTTCACAACCATATCAGAGACTTCTGGAATTTCTTCATTAACAGGAACACACAGCATTTGTGGAGTAACCCAGTGTAAAGCCCTATCAAGAGAAACAAATGATAACACACACTACTCCTAGCGGTGAAGTCATCTGAGGTCAGCTGCAAAGGTTAACAGTATGCTAACAGATTAATTAAGAGATCATATGAGGAGCCTTCCATTTGACAAGGCAAACACTTCAACCCACTGAGGAAACTAGATTACTGCCCAGAAAAACATTTATATTATAATTAATATGCTACAAGTGAGCGCATGATTATTTTAAATGAAATAACCCAGCGTAGTCCTTTCCATTATCTTAACAAAAAGCTATAAAGGAATTAATCCAAAACCTTGTTTTCAGTTATTAGGTTAGTGCCACTCTTGCACATAGATTTTGGCATGCTAGTTTCAGCATGAGTGGCATAGATACCACTCATGCGATTTTGGACTTCTAGATGATCTCTCTTCAGAAATCCTTACCTGATTCTCTTTTGGACAACCAGATCCTTCTTCTCATCATCAGTTGTTTCAGGGCAGAACACATATTTATACAATCGAGTCATGATATATTTTTCAATCTGGTCCATTGCTTTCTCAACTTTTTCTGGGGAAACTGAAAGATACAAACCCATCCCCCAACCGTTGTAAATTAGATGTCTATGGAACCACAGGCTTGTTTGTGAAGACTTAATGCCAATTGGCCACAATAACCACTGAGTCAGCACAGGTATGAGTTATTCCCTTCTATTGCTCAAGTCAAATGTGAGTTAAACAATAGGTACTAATGTACTGAATCTAGAGCTTTTCAGAAGTAAAGAATAATACAACAGTAAGGAGCGAGAGTAGATGCTCTGAGACAACCATATGTCTAGGGCCAAAGCAAGGCATGAAGCTGAAGATCAAACAGGTTCCTAGCTCCAAAAGAGGTTTAATATCTAGGTTAAAAAAAATTACTTAAAGTCTTGAACAGATAGGCTCCTTGGCACAGTTTACAATGTGGAGACATTTAATATACTTTGCTTTCAACTTTGGAGTTTCTGCCTCTCATGGACCAAAGGGAAAGTGGGCTTGTTTCAAGGGTCAGAATAGTCATGCCTGTACAGTCAGAGCTATACTCACTGTGGACAAGTCTGAGAGACAGAAGTGGACTGAGAAATATTACTCTGCACTATGAATTTTAATTTTGGTTCTGCTGCGATGCTTTTTGTAGTATGAAATATCTGAGCGAGAGGCCTTTTGAACTTATTATGCACTTCCATGCACATGTAACTACCCCTAGAGGCAAGAAGGCTAAAAGTTTTTGAGAATAATTACAGTAAGGTACGTGCCACTCAAAATACTTCCCATTCCAAGTGTAGGGAATACACCAAATACTGGGTAAATAGACAGATTACATACAAATAATACAAGTTGCAGAACAGTTTAAGATGAAAGCACAGGTATGAAAAAATAGAAAATTAAAAAGGACTGAATATATCAGTTGAAAAACAGCAACGATTTAGTGGGTTTTTTTTTTTAATTATGGACCAACAAATGTTTTGTTAACTGAACTGTTACTTGGTAGGATTTCTTTAAAATATTTAAATACCCTCTGACAATTAATTTAGATGGCAGAACTTTACAGAATCTTAAATACAGTGATGTTACTTGGAATAGCTCTGATTAGAGTGTTTACTATTAAAAAGTAACAATGTCACATGGGGACAGAGAGAGAGAGAACATGAGAGATTCGGGAGATGCAAGTGGCCTAAATATTATACTGTTTCAATGATAAGGTGTGAGAGAAGGAAGAGTCCGATACCTTTCGAACGGGTCTGTAATTTCTCCGCTACGTTTTGATAGAAGTCCTGGGCACATTCAGATTGCTCCTCAATACTTAATTCCTAGGACAGAACACCGATATTAAGTGAAAAAACACCATGGTGCCACACAAACGGTAAATGGCATCAAAGCAGTCATGTACCTATGCTTTCGTGGAAAATACCTAACAGCAGCAAGAGTTCTACAGAACACAGATTTATTTGAACACAAAACCGGACAAATTATCTTCTCAGTATTGTGATTTGATGACAATGTTTATTTGTTCTGCTCAATGCCACAAACACAAATGGGTGGAATGATGGAGCTGTATTTAAAGTCTGGGGCTGGGCACTGCAACAGGCTTCCGGTGTGACCCGGAAAAAGTCACTTAATCTTTTCATGCTTCCATTTTCTCATTTGTAAAATGGAAACAGAGTTTGTTAACCTACAACAGAAGTTGTTACACTTAAATTTGTTACCATTTTTAAAGCAATTTGAAATGGAGGCACTATAAAAGTACAAAGTACTGTTACTACTGACAATGGCAGTAACCTTTGGAACACTGAAAGATTAATTTCTAGTGTTGGACCATGACTCAACAAGCCATTTCTATTCAGCAAAGCATTTAAGCACTTGTTTAGCTTTAAGCATGTCCTTAAGTCGCATTAAAGTCAATGGAACTGAAGCATGCGCTCACACATTTTGTGTGCACAGAAAGACCAACCAGTGCTGTAAGAAGGTAATAAGTATTACTTGGAGGGGAAAAATCATGACAGAACCATTTACACAGGTACTAACAGAGAAGCAGTCTTCCTCAGCTGATAACCAATTCCTAGAGTTTCAGTGGTGTTTGTACAAGCACACAAGCAAACTGGCACCAGAAAGCTTAGGGTGGCCTCAGTTTTCAAAGGAGCAAAAGCAATGACTTATATTTTGGAATGACAAAAGGAATAATTTTAACATTTTAAAGTTCCACGAACCCTAAAAGCATTTTATACTCAACTTTATTTTCTATTTAAAGTAAGAGACAGGTTCACAAATCTTCTGATTTTTCTATGACTTATAAATGAGAGAAAGGAAGGGGGAATGTAGTGAAAATGGTGACAATCTGAAATTCCAGTTAATTTTCAGGTTGCCATTTGTATTGCTATAGTTGAAACAGAAGAAAATAGTATTAACAGTAGATAATTAACGTTTAATGCCCTTCATTTAAAAAAATACCAAAAAAATTCCCAGATTTTATAAAAATATTGTGGGGTTTTTTTCAATTTTCCCCACATTTTGGAGTGCACAAAAACACTGATTATCTTGAGAAAATCCAATACTACATTTATGTTAATAAATTAGTCGAATGGAATGGAATGCATACACATGCTTGTGTAAGTGTATATACTGCTAATATAGTCCATGAAATAAACCACAGCATTAAACTGTGTTGACACTCAGTACTCTCACTTTTCTCTATTTGTTGCTTTTTCTGTCCTCCTGTCCCTCAATATTTACCCAGAAAATGGTGAAGTTATTTTGGCACCTTTTTTTAAAGCTTTCAAATTTTAACAAATTCCTGAGAAATTTCAAACAAAATAAAAACCAAAACTGAAGGGCCTTATGAATGCTGTATCATTTCTACCCTAGGTGGCACTATAGCCACATCAATACTTCAATGGAGAACTGATGCTACACCTTTTGTATAAACTAAGGATTAAAATCTTTTGTTTCTGCCTAGGTCACTCATTTTTAATGTGTCACTTATATAATGCATGCGATATACCTACCCTTTTGTGATGCATTGCTTCCAAAAACATTTTGCACTGCTTATAAATTTCTTGACCAGATTTATGACAGGTCTTGAGAAACTCTATAAACTCCTTGGACGCTCGATCTGTCTCAATGCTGACCTGCCTGTTTATCGATGGGCTAGGAGCCTTAGCTTCATGGATCTCTGCTGGGAACATTAGAAACAATTAGAGATTAATTGTACTAATCAGTTAATGTATCAGATTAAAAAAATTATAGCAAGACAAACCTAATTTAAACTTTTATACATAAAGATGAATTTTTCTTTTCTGAAGAAAGCAGGATTAAATAGTGACATGTTGAACCATCACTAAATGCAAATATAAGAAACTGCTTATTAAACTAACAGTCACAAATATTTAAGCCAGATTCTCATTTACATTAATGACCCTTTACATTAATTTTGACAGTATAAAGGAGACAACATGGGAGCAAGTTACAGTTAGATGCTCACTTGAAAACTCCTTTATATTGCCAGAGCAGTGTTAGTGTAAATGAGAATCTGGCTTTAGTGTTTGAATCACAGCAGAAACACCAAATATGCTCCAGTTTTCTACATGGAGTTCAACAGATGGGGAAAACCCTTCCCTTTGTTTAGTGGGATTTGTTTCAGTAGTGGATGCAAGTTTACAAAGCTGGAAATGTATACATTAACATGGGATTTCCACACATTTCTCTCCTGGAAACACGTACTTCAGAAAATATTGGTTGCACTTTACAAGACAGAGATACAAACGTGATAGGATCTTCTCTACCCAAGTTTAGCACACCCACCTCTCAGTTTGTCAGCCAACACTGTCAAAATGAATGATTGAATGTAAGGTGATGTAAATGAACACGATGAAAAGCGAGAAGCAAAGAGAGAAAAAACATGAAAATATTCTTAATAAGCAGATCTTCAATGCAAACAAGGCCATTTATAACATGCAGAACAAGAGAATGCACTGTGTCAGTAGCCATACATGCAGGACTTCAAAAAAATCAAAGTTTTCCTTTAAATAAGAGGAAAATAATTTGTCCATTAAGTTCAAGTAGTTAATTTGGTTTCTCATTCAATAAGACTTTTATAGGCTCAACACTATGTCAGATTCATCTCTCATGATTAACTTCACATATTTCAATGGAATTGTACACCAGGGATGAATTTGACCAGCAATTTTAAGAGGGAGACTCTTCAAGGGCTTCTCACTTAGCAATATTGTCTTCTCTTGATAGAAATCAAAATAGACACTATTAGCAGTAATGCAGTTACAGTAACTCCTCCCTTAACGTCATCCAGGTTAATGTTGTTTCATTGTTATGTTGATGATCAATACAAGAACAAGCTCGTTTAAAGTTCGCAATACTCCCTTATACGTTGTTTGCCAGTCACACGCTTTGTCCACTGCTTGCAGAAAGAGCAGCCCCTTGGAGCTAGCTGGTGGGGGCTTGGAACCAGGGTGGACCAGCAGCCCCCATCAGCTTCCTTAAGTTCTCTGTGTGGCAGCCACCTAGCAGGCTATCAATTGCCAGGCAGTTCAGCTGTCCCTCCCTCCCCACTGCCATGTGCTGCTCCTGCCCTCTGCCTTGGAGCTGCTCTGTGGAGTGTGAGAGGGGTGTTAATGTCAGGGTGTCCCCCTCCCCGCTCCTTTACCACATCTCCACAGAGCAGGGAGATGGGGAGGGGGACAACACACACACCACAGGGCTCAGGATGGAGGGAGCCTGGTGGCAGCAGCTGCTGTCTCAACTTGGTGATCTACTTAAAAAGGCAGTGTACTTAGAGTGGGGTCAGCATACTTAATGGGGAATGCGCATCTCTCTCTCACACACACACACACTCACTCTGCCAAGCTGTCTCCCCTCCTTCCATTCATGCTGCCTTGTAGAGTGTGAGGCTACATTAACAACATGTTAACCCTTAAGGGCTCAGCCAAGTGCTAGTTCATCATTTAGCAGTAAGGCATTCTCTGGGAAATATCCAACCCTCTTCCACCCTCTGACTTCACCACTTCAACCAAGCTTCACAATCATCACTGCTGTGTACAATATTAAACTGTTTAAAACGTATACTGTGTATATGTAAAATTTCCCTGGAACCTAATCCCCTCCCTCTTAACATTAATTCTTATGGGGAAACTGGATTTGCTTAACATCGTTTTGCTTCAAGTAGCATTTTTCAGGAACATAACTTCAACGTTAAGCGAGGAGTTACTATATCAGTATGTGTTAAAATTTTACTCCTTATAAGCCATATAAATAGAAGTATTTGAATTCTATCAGTTAAGATCAATATTGCTAAAGCAAATCGATTCATTTCTATTTATACCCAAAGGTTGTTGTTTAAGTATAAAGAAGAATTTAAAAAAATTCTGAAGATTCAAAGCAGAGATTTTGTACAGTATGCAAGACTGGAGTCTACATAGTAATTTGAATACTACTTAAATGCAATCTAGTAGATTACTATGACAGTAAATAATTTACTAAATTTAGTATCAAATAACTAGTTGGGTAACAATATGCACTTTATAAATACAATTGAAAAGAAAAAAGCTCTAATTCTGGAAGAGTATTCACTCAATTATATCAAATAATTTTATAATAATGTTTTCTAATTCATCATTAAACAATGTGGAGTATTAACTAATTGGCTTCCTTCAGTATTCAAATTTATCAGCATGAAGTTTTATCATCTGCCTATTCCTATGACATTTGGCTGATTAGATATCCATAAAAATGGCAGCCTCATTCTGCTGTTTCTAGTTTTTGTTTTAGGACTACAAAAGCTCTGTTTAGAAAGCTTCATGAAAGACACTTTTAGCGTAGTAAAGGTAAAATATTAATAGCCTCCATCTCGACACAGTTACAACAGACATGGCTACAAAATTTGAGAGCTGTTTTCATTTGCTCTCTAATTTAAATAACTTTTCTCTTTAATAGTCTCAGCACCCAAATTTGTAATAATTTAATATGAATCAGGGAAGTTGCAATTTTATTTGCTACTACTCTCTACACAGAAATTTTGGCTTAAGACATGTGAAGCAGCATACTGTGTATTGCTCATTACAGTCTGTAAGATATATGATTTCAGTGATACTATAGAATAAGTGTAGTAAAGTGTAAGTAAGCATGCATATTTACTGATAATTTAATCACAGAAAAGGAATAAAGCCCATTTGAGCAGCTTAGGAAGAGCCTGCAAGAGGAGCTATATCAACACAATACAAAAAACAGAAGCGTGGGGATGTAAGGATAATTTTTTCAAGGAGGATAATCATCATTTACATGAATATCTCCTTTTTCTTTCATTTCTATGTGGCAATTGTGTGCCACAGCAGAACATTAGCATTACAGCTGCTTCACACTATGGTTGTGCCATTACTTGGACTAAAGTCAATGAATAAGAATATGAAAAAAAGTATTTTCTAGTACTCCCCAAACATATGTGTATACCCGACATAGTCTGTAAAATAAAGACACTTTGAAATTTAGAATTTCTTTAGAGACCAGAACATCAGAATGCCAAACAACATGCTATGGCTGAGATTTTGGACAAGATCCTAAAGCAGTTACTTTGTCAATTTTGTTATTATTCAACTCAGACAATAAAAAAGTGGCTTCTCTCATAACGTAAAATTGCTTTCCCCCGATTTATGTAACCCTGGCCTGAAGACACATTTTGAGAATTTACTGGGTATAATTCAAACAAATTTACACAAACTAAAGTCCCATTTTGAGCATAGTTATTTTTAGTGCAGCATTTTAGAGGCTTTTTTTTTTTTTAAAATAAATAAAGATGAACAAGCATACAGACTCATTCGCTATTTTTAAAAAGCGGAAATTTGGTTTCTTTTATAGTTTGATTCCAGAAGTATTGTGCAAGGAAACAAATCTCTAAGAAATTTCATTTTCATTTTTTTCCCCTAAAGGCAACTTGTTGATTCAAAATTCACTTATCATAAACCAGCTTTAGAATGTAAAAAATTTCAAGCATTGCCTCTCATCATGATCATATTCAATGGCCTAAGTTATAGCTGGCACAACCCTAGTTTGGCTTTTGCAAAGCCCAACTAAATAAACTTACTAGAACAAGCAGACAGCTCTCCAAGCTGTGCTGTGTTACCTTCAGTAGGGGAAGCCAGCTCCCAGGAGGGAGTAAAAATCTCCTTCAAGTCCCTGAGAATGTTATCAGCATTTCGCTCCCTCCCAAGCTGTCCTTGCTTAAGGTTTCTCTCTTGAGCAGCTGGAATAAATGCAAAAGCAAGCAAGACACCAAGAGCAAGAGTATCAAGTGGTAAGGAGAACAGGACCAAAACGAAAGGAAAAACATGGGAATGAGAATAATGAATGTTACTGTTCTGCATCAGGTACAAGGAGTTAAGACATCAGGGATTTGAGATGCTTTTGTGTTTAACCAGGTGGCATTCATGCGCTGAGAGGTGAACACTCCAAAGTGAAAGCAAAGTATATTTCCTTTCTTATTCCAAGGAAATATGCAGTGTGTTTACAAAACTGAGACCCACCAATGTCACCTTTCCTTTATAGGAAAATATACTCCAGTTGTAGGCAACCTATGGCACAGGCGCCGAAGACGGCACACAAGCTGATTTTCAATGGCACTCACGCTGCCCGGGTCCTGGCCACCAGCCGGGGAGCTCTGCATTTTAATTTAATTTTAAATGAAGCTTCTTAAACACCTTATGTACTGTACCTACAACAATAGTTTAGTTATATATTATAGATTTATAGAAAGAGACTTTCTAAAAACATTAAAATGTATGACTGGCACGTGAAACCTTAAATTAGAGTGAATAAATGAAGACTCAGCACCCAACTTCTGAAAGGTTGCCAACTCCTGATATACTCCATGCCTTCTGGAGTTCCTCCTCAAGAGTCAAGTTCTCTATCAGCCATTTACTACCCAAGTCAAAGGACACAATCACATAATTAGTTAGTTTCTTTTTTTAAGTTATCACTATGCAAAGACAAAGACAATGATGCAATTTTTCTTCTCCTCTTTCAACAGACTCTACAATGGATAACAAATATTTAGTGAAGAACAAACTTAGTATTCCTTCAGAAACTCCCTTTTTGTTTTTGTAAAACAATGTTTATTCATATTATTTTTCTTGAAGGGTACATGGCTTACACCATCTTAATTTTCCTTACAAAATTCTCTGAAGTCTTCAGAACACGTGGTGTTGCTTACTGCTTCAAAAGTGCATTTCCACAACATTTAGACATCTGTTTATTGAATATTACTAAAACTCAGGATTTATTAATATTCATAGAATGTTCCCCTACAATTCCTAAACCATACCATCATCACATTGAAAATGTAGATGATTCTTGGTTCCAACAAAAACGTGTGTCACAGGAGCCACAGGACTCTGCCACATAGCTCTTTCCAATAAGGTTGTGATAGAGCTTCCAGATGGAAGTATTTTTGAAGAATAAGGTTCCTGTAAAAGCTCTCTCCCTTAACATGAGTTGGAGTCATCCCACTTCCAACATTACTTCTAAGCAGTAAATTGTCCACTAATTTAAAAACTCATGTTTCTGAAAAAAAAACCCCAAGCCTATACATAGTCAAAAGGTACCTATGTCCGTACGCATCTTTATTGAAAAGGTTTTGAGGAGAGTGAATGCTTGCCAGAAACCATCGTTACTCCAGCCATTTCAAATATATGCTTCACTCAATCCCTGCATTTAGCTCATTTTTTAAAGTTTAGTTTTAAATTGAATCTTCTATTAGTCTGGATATTGTGAACATTAAGCACATACTGCTAACATAAAGGTAGTTTTGTTAAATGATTTGAAAGTCACTTTTAATAAGGCTAATCCTTAAAATGAACGTTTGGGTGAAGAGGTGGTTGTCCTATGCAAGAAGGAATTTATCACACTGGTTTACCAATCTGTACATTTGCCCATTACACCCCTACTGGAGCCTACGTTTGTCAAGGTGCGTGCATTAAAAGTTTATCAGAGCTGTTCCCTGCAAGTGCTGGTCACTGTTTGCTTTTGCTCTGATAAAGTAAATCACTTTGCTAGAAGTGTACCATGGTACCATCTATGGTTACCTTTTATGACTCCTGGCAGTTAACTAGTAACCATATTTACATCATTATAACATTAGGGCTTCTGGGTTTTTTTAAGGTTTGTTTCATTTTTTATGATTTATTTTTAGCACTTTTTGAGTTTTATGTACATATCCAAAAATCAGAGTTTTTCAGAGCTCTCTTGCACACACTGTAATGAGTAATGTGAATCACAGACATTACTCATTACAGTATATACTACTGTAGTCTTTGTAATGTTTCCTAAGGTGTTTTAACATAGTTCTGTTTCCAGCAGAGCTACCTTAAGGTGCTGTAGGGAATCTTTATTGTACACCAGCAGTGTCTACACAGTTAGTGCATTTTAGAAATCACATCCCTGTTTTCCGCATTACTGCTCTGTGTAGACAAGCTCTTAGATAAGAAAAAAAAAAAACAACGTTATCAAGGGAGTTTTATTCGTGTTTATCAACTGAAAATCAGAAGTCCTAATTAATATTTATGACTTCAGATGCTCCTCAGTATAGTCTGTTACATAAAACATATGTAAAGAACCCTCAGCAACATTTTATAGGATTATTCATAGTGATTTTAACTGACAAAGCAACTTGGAAAGAATACTAAGTTTCCTCATACTCGGTATAAAAGCCGAAAGCCTAAACAGCTGCAAACTTCCTTAGCTCAGCTTTGTATTCGTAGGGTCTTTTACAAACAGTGATATCAGGAGAAAATTCCATTTGCTTTGTTTCAGGGACATATTAACGCAAGAAGCGGTGAAGGGAACAAAGGTCTTCTGAACAGTTTCTAATGTCAGCCCCCTGGCCTTTATTGGGAATTGTCATAAGAAAGGGTTACATGTCAAGCTAATACTTGTGATGACTTGGCTGGCCTCAGCTTTGTCGGAATGAGTGTAGTGCTGCTCTACTTTGTCATTAAGTGAACTTGCTTACAGCTTCTGCTGTACACAACAAAGGGAATGTTTTGAGCACAGGATGGGCTTAAATTGGAGGACAACAGATACACAAAATGTGCTTGTCATAACTATAAAGGGAAAGGAACAGCCCTTGTGTACAATACTATAAAATCCCTCCTAGTCAGAGACACCAAAATCCTTTTACCTGTAAAGGGTTAAGAAGCTCAGGTAACCTGGATGACACCTGACCCAAAGGACCAATAAGGGGACAAGATACTTTCAAATCTTGCGGGGGTGTATGTGTGCACGTGTGGAGGCTTTTGTTTGTGTGTTCTTTGTTTTGGGGGTTGTTCACTCTTGGGACTAAGAGGGACCAGACATCAATCCATGCTCTCCAAATCTTTCTGAACCAGTCTCTCATATTTCAAACTTGTAACAGCCAGGCAAGGCGTGTTAGTTTTATCTTTGTTTTCTCAACTTGTAAATGTTCCTTTTTGCTAAGAGGATTTACCTCTGTTTGCTGTAACCTTGAACTTAAGGCTAGAGGGGGTTCCTCTGGGCTCTATGAATCTGATTACCCTGTAAAAGTTATTTTCCATCCTGATTTTACAGAGATGGATTTTTAACCTCTTTCTTCCTTTAATTAAAAGCCTTCTTTTTAAGAACCTGATTGATATTTCCTTGTTTTAAGATCCAAGAGGGGCTGGATCTGCACTCACCAGGAATTGGTGAGGGGAAAGGAGGGAGAATGGTTAATTTCTCCTTGTTTTAAGATCCAAGGGTCTTTGGATCGATGTTCACCAGGAAATTGGTGGAGGAGTCTCTTAAGGCTACCCACGGAAGGGTTATAGTACTTGGGAGGGAGGTAGACAGAGTTTCCCAAATAATTCTTAAATGATTTGGGTGGTGGCACAAAAACCAGATCTAAGCTGGTAATTAAGCTTAGAGGTTCTCATGCAGGTCCCCACATCTGTACCCTAGAGTTCACAGTGGGGAAGGAACCTTGACAGTGTTGCTAAAAGGCAATTAGAGAAACAGTCCCTAATATCAGGTAAAGCGACCTGGTCAGAGTAAGCATGGTCAGTGGTAATAACCCAATTAGAAAAGAGAAATAACATGAAAATAGCATTGGCAGCAAAAGTCCTGCAAATTGAAGTTTACACATGCATATTGTCTGAGTTGCATAAGATACATAATATTATGATACTTAATGGTGATTGGAAAAGAACAACCAACCATGTAATCTGGATGTGTATAAGTGTCTTAAAATGTGAGGGGATAGTTGGAGCTTCATTGGGGAAACCCATCATGAGTGACTTATACCCCAAGAGAAGGTAATTGGCCATTATCTCTTTCTGTACGTCTGTCGTACCTTGCTTTACTAGTAATTATCATTGCAAGAAAAGCTTCAAATAAAGGTTTGAATTAATAAACTTGAGTGTCTCGGATGCAAGCGTGTGGCACCCTCACCCAACACCTTTAGGAAGGCAGGTAACTCATTTTCTGTTAACTAGTCTAAACTTCTTGGGATGGGACACTCAACATGGCCAAATTACATGGAGTATATTGTAAAGAGAACCACTGCTCATTAAGACCAGTGGTTTTCAACCTGCGATTTCCAAAGGGGTCCATACCTTCATTCAAAAATTTTTAAGGATCCACAAATGAAAAAAGGTTGAAAACCACTAATTTAGACTAACCCAAGACCAGCAAAACTTCTTCTAATTGCGTTAATCACAGACATGCACTGTTTACAGACCCTACAATTTCAAGTCCTTTTCACACCTTTTTTTAGTGGCAAATAGTTTAGGAAGACTGAAAACTATTCACACAGATAACTCTTGTCAATAGTGTAAAGTGATCCAGGAGATCCATCAATACAGAGTCAGTCGTCACATCTGATGGTATTATGATGTCCCCTGTATGCTGATTAGAGGAACTACTAACAACTCAGTGGGAATTCAGGTTTTAGAGGCTTTATTTGTGCATACAGTTTGTAAAGCACCTCAAAGAAAAGAGCATGGGAGTTCTGGAAAACAGTGGAGTAGATTCAAAACAGTAGTTTTACCAGTATTGTTTCTAACAGTGGAGATAACTCTGACCTTGTAACTACATAAGTACAGGATGGCGGCCCATATTCAAAGTAGTTATTGGCTTATATTTGGCAAACCATTATACACGGCCTTCTAAAAATCCATAAAGGGATATATTATACAGTAATGGTTAAAGAAATATAAGAATTACCCTTCTTAGCTCCTGTCCTGGAAGAAGCACTGAAGAATTTCTTCACAGTTGTCACCTTGCGTGTCTTTTCATTGCTTTTCTTTTCCTCAAACTTGGAAAAGGTGAGTGACTGGGCCCCTTGTGTACTCTGACTACTAGCATAGGCTTCTTCCTCCTCACGCTGAAGTCTAAAATTAAAAGAATTTGCGACTGTTTAGTTAGTGCCAACAAAAATTAGCATGCACTGACAAATCCATTACCTTTTCTGTTGCCACAGGCCTGTTCTCCTCCCTCACCCCCATATCAACTCTTCTTCCAAGCATCACTTCCCTGTCATTATATAAATCTCTCCTTTCCTCACAGTCAACACAGTAAAAACCTTTGTCCTTTCACCTTCATTATAGCTCTTCAAGGCAGAGATTGTGTTTTATCCGTGTCTTAAAGCATATTGTATTTATTATTCTAAACATTTTAATCATAATAATAAAGAGCTTACCTGCTGCTTCCACATCCCCAGTGAAAAATTATCACTTTGTAAAAGGATTTCTTACAGGCCCAACACCATGGTACTTGGAGAATTACAAAAATACCACCATTCTTATTACCTGCCCCCTCTAGAGGTTATAAATTTGTTTTGGTCTATGCCAATCTTGGTGAAAGACAGTGAACCACAGCCACTGGAAACTGTGGGCAGCCATGCCTGTGGATGGTCGATGTAAACAAACTGTCTCGTGGCCCGCCAATGGATTACCCTGACAGGCCACAGGATGCACACCACTGAGTTAACGTATGTCTACATGAGGTTTTCTGAGGTTTTTTTATTTTAAACTTGAATTAATTGATTGTCAGTTAACTTGAGTTAGCTAATCAGTGTCTATATTCTAGCCTGGACATTCCAAAGATGTTTGAGATTTATTCTGGATTGACTTCTAGGATCTGCCATAAACATTAATATGCTGGAACCAATGTTTGTGGAGTAGCAAATGCAAGTAAACTGGCAATCAACTAAAGTTAAAAAAAAAAAAACTTTAGTGTAGACAAACCCTTAATGACAAATGTAGCCACATTCTCCGCTAGCTGAATCATGCATGCAACCTTCAAGGGTAAACTTTAGCTTTATACTACTGCAGCCTGAAAGTAACGGAGGCATGGATAATTGTGGTGTAACATGCATTGGAAATCACAGTTGGACATTTTCAGGTCAGCTGAAGACAGCAGAAGTTACTAAAATGCCATTTATTGAATGGGCATGACGCAAAAACATCTCACTCGTAATGTTAAAAACAAATCTTTGTTGCAAGCCTTGACTACATATGAAATTTGATCTGGAATAAGGTAGGATGTGCATTTAAAACAGACTGACTATTTCTGCTTATCTCCATGTGCAGATGCTCTTATTTCAGAATAAGTGTGTCCAATATGGAGTTAAACAGAAATAGCTAATCAGGAATAGCTCCCCAGGGTAGACAAGCCTATATTAAAGAAACAAGACTTACTTTAGTTACTTTATCAGCAAAGCTGGCAAAAGTACTGAAAACTGAAACTTCGTATTAATTATTGGCTAACCCCAAGATGCTGATGACCATGTTTCACAGCAGAGGAACTATGAATTTCAGGTAATACTGAAAATGGTGGCATTTTTAATTCTTGCTACTGCCAGGACAAACATATTAGCTGAGAAGTATAATCAGCTATAATGTATTTAATCAGCATCTGAGAAAAAAGGCTGAAATAAAATGGTCCTAAAAAGAGTTTGCACACTGCCAAATATTAGTTACGGAATTCCAGACTTTATCATGTAGATTTATGCAGGATATTTATTGGGCTTTTGTTTTGCTGTCCTTATCACCACATAGCAATGCAAAAATGTCACAAATTACAAATTTCTTCCTTGGCATCAGAAATTTGATTCTGTCTCCCCGGGCAAAGCCCATAGCTGGCAACTGAAGGCAACAAGGGTAAAAAGGACTATAAATAAAAGATGGCCATACTGTTCAGCAAAGCCATCTGACTGCAAGGGTTGAAGGAATAAAGAGGCATCTTTACCGCTCGGCCAGCTCCCAGTCATCCTGAATCTGCTTCTGCCTTGCCTTATGGTACTCTTCTCTCCAGCACTTGGAGCAGAAGCCCTGCCAAGCAGGGTTTCCATAGTAACCACATCCTTTCTTGCACAGTAGCTCTGACTGATCAACGTGAATTCCTCTGCGTTCAGACTTTAGGCTCATTTCTTCCTGTTTAAAGAGAAAAGGGTTAAAGAACAGAAGAGAAACTTGTTGACAGATGTTAAAAGAAATGTAGTGAAAATACTTTGATAAAGAAGTATATATATTCTGAAGAGTCCATTTATCTTAGAGAGACACTACCTTCTCTCTAATTATTGAATAATTCAAGTAGTAAAAACACAAAGGCTAGAGAAGCCAGGGCAATTTTCACTAGTTAGAGAACACCCACGTCTGATGGTTACACAATCATACAGTACCAAAACAGCAACAGGATGAATGTAAATGTGTACCACTTTTGTCAATGTAAAGTGCTACATACAGGTCAACTATTAATACAGGAGGTCTGATTTTTCACTGACTTGCACTTTGTGTAGTCATACAACTCTGAAAAAAATGTAAAAGGTGACCAACGCAGAACAGTCCACCCTCACCAGGGTAGTATGTGGGTATGAGGGATTACACAATGTGCAAGGCAGTAGAATGTCAAATATAGTAAAATATATGAGTCTTTAAAGAACAGATACAAGATGTATTTGTATTTACTAGATTTCAGAGCTGGGTGGCTGCTGACTGAGGGCCCAGCTTTGCAGGAAGCAACACAGAAGTAAGGGTGGCAATACCATACTATGCCATCCTTACTGCTGTGCTGCTGGTAGTGGCTCTGCCTTCAGAGCTGGGCCCCTGACCAGCAACCACTGCTCTCCAGATTCCCAGCTCTGAAGGCAGCACCACCACCAGCAGCAGCACAGAAGTAAGGGAAGCAGTACCGCAACCTCCCCTACGATAACCTTGAAACTGCACCACCACCCCCGACAACTCCTTTTTGGGTCAGGACCCCTACAATTACAACACAGTGAAATTTCAGATTTAAATATCTGAAATAATGAAATTTATTATTTTTTAAAATCCTATGACTGTGAAATTGACCAAAGGGACCCTGAATGTGATAGGGCCCTACTAATAAGACATATCACAGATCCAATATTCTCAGCCATTATAGCATGAAATAAGGCAATATTTCTGTTGAAGAAATTTACAACCATCTAACACTGATCCAAGAGTTTAATAAGCAACCAGATCCCTAGTTTCCTGCTCATTTTTCTCATTTTTGTCTTCAGTGAGACTATACGAGTCAGAATCAGTATTTGCACCACTGTCTCATAGTATTGAAGAGTCAAGTATTCATTATCTAGCAGTAGGTCTCAACTTCCAGATTTTTAAAATATTTGATGAAATACTGAACAAGACAAATGAAAGTATATTTACTGACCCAAACCTCTGAACTGTTTGAAAAGAATTAAATTTGGCTCAAACACACAGACTGAAAATAAATTGTGTACATTTCTTTACTCGGTTAGGACAGCTTGTCCCAAGGACAGTTTCAGTGATGAAGCAGTTAACTGTTTGATAGCTTCACTCTAATATCAACAAATTTGCTCCATTTATGACAAAACCAACATAAATTCATGTATGACTAAACATAAGCAACTCAATATTAAAGCACTACACATATATTAACATTAGAGCTTGGATCTGAACAACCTCGTACATAAACACAGCCCCACCCTAAAATATGATGTTTGACTACTGTAAGGGAACATGAAAAAGGAACTTGACCACACATAGCTGATCTGGACTAGACTGAGTTAAATGCAAAAATGAAAACTAGCATAGTGAAAAATAATTTTTATTTAAAAATTGTTTTAATTTAAGTGTTAAGTTAGATGTTTTTTCTTGAATTGATTTTTAATCCAATAGTAGCCCTTAATTGGAAAGGATTCTTCAGGGGAAAAGAACATGACCAAAGTCTTTCCAATTCTGCTGAAGTTCACACATACAAAGGTTGTGGATAAAAAAACATGTTTTAAGCTTGTTTGATTTTGCTCAGCAACTAAAATATCTAGAGAGACATAGCATTATTTCACGTCAGAAGAAAGAAGAAACCAGTTTGTTCCCCCACATTGCCATCCATGAACCAGTGTTCTAGTACGGAAAGTGACATACACGTTCTGTACCAGGTTAAACTGTATATAAAGAGACTATTTTTTTTTAAAACTATGTCAATGTTCGACATTTCCCAATGACTTAGGAAAGAGATTTTAAGAGAACTGATACAGAAGAGAAACCAAACTACTTCAAGGAGGAACCAATTCAGGATTCTACTAAAGGTTTTATGTGGGGGAACGGTCATGGGTTTTTTTTTCCTCTCTCTCTTGCCCCTTTTTTCTCCAGTCTTTGAGAAAGGAGCAACAATCTTGATTCCTTAAGAGGATTTCCTAACATGGGCCTATATCTGGTAGGAATAGTTTTCATTTTGAATGGCTACAATTTGGAAATAACAGTTATATATGCCAAGCTTTATCTCCCTGTTTATATGGACCTGACACCGTGAGGGGCAAAAACCATGATAACAAAAATTGCAGGGCAGTTTTACCTTTTAGATGTTAATCCTTTTACTTCATAGTGTGTGGGGGGGAGGGAATATTTTAAGTTTAAATAGTAGTGATTGCTGTTGCTTCGCCTGTACCTTACATTATTCATAATGGAAAAATAAATTATAAATAAACAAACAAGTGATGAGAAAGTCATTAGACAAAAATAAAGATTTAAGTATGAAAACCATCTCCTCTTTCTTGTTCCTACAGATTAAGTCACCATGTTTAATTCCTGATGGCATACAGAACAGCTGACTGAGGTGCCTTGCTATCTAGTGGACCAAACCCCAAGTGTTAGATGCGTGCAAGCGCGGCAACCAGGAGCTCAATGAATTCTTCAAAAGGAAATTTCTCCTTTTTATCACATGTATAATTGATTAATGAATCTTAGAATCACAGCCCTAGAGAATGGGGAAATGAAACCCTGAAACTATTCTGCAACTATTCCCACTTAGCATTAAGTCTTCTTTCTAAAATAATAATGTTTAATCAGCCAAATTTCAAGCGAAAGCTTGAAACAACTGCATAATTATTTTTTGTATTAGACTATTATACCGCAGGTGCTTGCTTTAACCAAGCTCGGCTTTTCACATTGCATCAGCAATAGTTTTTTGAAAGTGACAATGTACACTTCAGTTGCTTCCATCAACACTGAGCTGACTGTCAGTGGAAGGATCAGCTTGAAGAAAAACATGTCAATTTTGTACGTTATTGGGAGGTTTAAGGAAGAGATTTTACCTAGAATATTCTAACATGAATTCTATATCCATTCTGTAAGATTGCTTTAACCATTCTAGGAAATAAGCCATATATTTTGCAACTATCATCTCAAATTACCACCCCCCCAGCACGCACACACACACACACACTCACCTACATTCCTTACTGTAACAAGAATAATATTTCAGTATTGTCCATGGACCACATCTAGAAATTTAAATTTCTTTGGCTAACAAGAGCAGGATGGTGCTTGAGAGACTCAATGAAGAAGGAATTTGGAGAAATGAGGGATGCAAAGTGAAGGTGCTCGCACACACAAAACCCTCCAACCACTTGTGAGCTTGCATCATTTCTTGCTTTATGAAAGGGCTTGTTTACATCCAAGTGATGCAGACCCTACCTCAGCTTTCTGCAACTCTAAGGTTCAGAGATACAGTCAAATCTGGCTCCCTATATCTAAACAGACCTTCAATTGCTTTAAAAAGAATGGAAAAACCAGATACTAGGGCCAAGAAGATTTGTTTGGTGTGCTGCAAATGCTCTGCTGTACAGCAGAACAAAAAAAACAGATTCTTTTCAATGTAAAAACTCAGAAACTT
Organism: Gopherus evgoodei; assembly: GCF_007399415.2. Classification (NCBI taxonomy): domain Eukaryota; kingdom Metazoa; phylum Chordata; order Testudines; family Testudinidae; genus Gopherus; species Gopherus evgoodei. Next base: position 12,645,783 of record NC_044338.1, read on the forward strand.
GGTTTTAAAGTAGCTAAATGAATCCTTATTTGAGGAAGAAGTTCTAGACGAGGGAAGGGCCAAAACAATTCTGTTTCTTGTACTCTCTCCTTCTGGAGAGACTTACATAAGAAATCTGCACAGCCAAGCCACTAAAAGACACCAAACTGTCCCTTTCCCTCTCTTCTAAACGTCCAGGGATTGAAACAGTCGCCCTGAATCAACAAGATGGTATCACGTCATATTTCTCAAGTTAGGCAACTTTCTTAAAGGGATTTTTTTCCGGAACATTTTTCTCATTTTTAAACAATCTGTTGTGTGGTCAGTTTCTGAATCTGCAGCTCAATGTTCATATTTCATTCAAACCCTTACATTAATTTAATTTTCCATATAAAAAAGTCAGCTATATATGGTACAAATATAACCACATAACTGAGTTATCAATATTGTCTGTAGTACATAAATCTGTACAGATTACTATCCTCTTGAGAAAAGGTCATTATTGGGACTACATGACTGGATAGTCAATCCCTTTGTTTTGTTTTTGAAGCTTTCCATTTTAAAATTCTAGTTCCAATCCTTCAATGTGCTTCTGTGATAGGGTCTTTTCTTTGTATTTAAATGAATGCATTACATACAAGCAATTGTTGTCTGGAGCCCACTTCTGGAGGAACTTGACTTCATTAGTTTATTGATTTGACTTCATTGCATCATTTTGTTCCTTTTTTGTAGATAAACTTATGGTTTCTTTCTCTTACATTTCCCTCTAGGAGGAAGATAGGAGTAGTTCAGGCATACTCCAGAAAGGAGGCCCCCTCTGTGACCCAGTCAGTCAATCTGGATCCACTCCCCTCCAAACTTCCACACACAATACAGTTGAGAGTTGCAACAAATAGGTGCCAGAGCACCAGGGGGAGGTAAATGGACTTACTTGGGAGTATAGGGATGAGGAAAGGCGTAGTGTTGTGGTGCATTATAGCGCATTTCTGTGCCCACCCCTTTGCTGCTTTGGCAATTAAGGAATAGGACATCACAGAGATGAACTGAGCACTTACTGCCATGAGTGCACTCAGGCCTGTATCTAGTCAATCTAACATGCAATAGTCAGTTACCAATGGTTCTGTCACTCTGAACTGTTAGGATGGCAGCACTTAGCCTCTCTCAGATTAGTGTAATATCATAAGCAATGCAAATGCTTGTGGATCATTGTTAAATAGTGTATGAAGATGTGTTATGTTACAAGCATATTCGGGGACTGCAACATCAAAATCATGTAATGAAAGAAGAACCAAGTTGTGCTGCTTTTTTCAATAAGCATCTTAGAATATTTACAGATTTGGCAAGATGTCTGAATAAGTGCATCAAGAATCTGTGGTTTAACTGTGAAATGGCTTTTTACTTGCTATACTGATCTGTTTAAGTTATTTTTTATTAGAAATGTAAAAGAAAGAGGAACAGTGGAAAAGTCTCCAATATACAAATGGATGATGATAGATTCAAAGTGGAGATGGGGGAAGACTTGTGTTATCTAATCCACCTTCCTGCCAATGCAGGATTGTTTCCTCAATGTGAATTTTCTAATGTTTCTCCAGTCTAGTTTTAAAATGTAGTATGAGGGGAAAAATTTAGGGAAATCTGAAGCAACTCTCAATATTTTACTTTGTGGGATTACAGGCACCTATTTATGCTGCTGAGAAGTAAAGACTGATTTACTTATTAAAATATTCGCTTTAATTTCTTATGGGTACAAATCTAATTTGAGTTTACTCTTCCCTGCCACCCCAAATTCTTTCACTATCAGATTTATCCTTCCATAACAGTACAGTGTACAGCAAGCCACTGCTCTTTCATTAAACAAAGTTATATCATTCAATGGGAACATTAAGAGGATACTGAAATGCATGTTATTTTTCAGGAGAGAAAGTCAGCTATATCTCTGCCTGACAGTTCCTCTTACTAAGCAGTGAAAGCTCCTCTTCTTTGACTCTCTCCCAAACTTATAGCTGAAGTTAACATGTAATGGAAAAAGTGCAGGGTTTCAATTACTGCAGTCATAATGAGAAGGAGAGACAATCCAAGCCAATGCCAGCAAAACTGTGTTTTGCAGGAGACTGCTTGCCTGGAGCTCGATGATTTTCTGTGACTCACCCATTTAAATAAACTAATATCTTTGAGGATTTTCTGTAGCACATGAAAAAGTTAATATTGAACCCAGACTCATTTTTCCCCTAATTTACAAAAGAAAATGTTCAGATGTGTAAAGGTCTTGATTCCATTTGTGTAAAAAAGCTTATTTCAATGAAGTGCATAATTAAAAAGATGGAAGGTGTACAACTCCTCCTTTAGCCAAGATAAACCAGTGTCAGGCTGACTTTGGGTGCCCAACCTGAAACCTAGGGCCTGATTTTCACAAGTGTTGATCACTTTCAGCTTCCAGTGCCTTCAGCCAGAATTTCACTGGTTCATCTTCTTGGGGGCAGGGGTGAGAGAAGAGGAGGGGAGAGGGGGGCTGTCTCAAGTTGGATGTCCAAACTTAGCAGGCTCTTGAAAATGTTGGTTTTAGAAGTTAGCCAACTTTTGGACAGTTACATTAGTTATTTGCATATCAAACCGAACTGATCAGCAACACAGATACAAGGCTAGCTAGCTCACAGTAAAATAGGAAGTGCAACCAGAAGAACATCACGATTTTCTTATCTTACTTTCCTTTAAAGAAAGTCTGCAGTGATCAGTTTACGCATATTAAACCTATCTCCACAAACATCTTCCATTAAAATCCTAATGAAACTGAACGTGCAACCCTCAGATGAACACTGCTTCACAATACAATCACTAGGATAATAATAAGAATGCACCTTGTAAAAGAAACTTCATGTGAATGTATACACTATCTTTACTTCTAGAGAGACAAAGTGGAAGAACTCACACAGAGAAATTATAAAAGAAAAAAAAACCCATCACATCAACTGCAGGCAAGCACTTCTCATAAAACGATCATTCTATATCTGACCTCTTAGTCCTTACCCTCAATGGAAACCTGCACAATATCTTCAAAAGATGAACCTGGGAGCTTAAATTCATAACTCTGCTAGATACTAAAAATTATGGACTTAATACACTGGATTTATAGCTCATTACAACATGTAATCCACTAACCCTTCCTTGCTCTATGACTGTAGAACTGTTAACTGCCCACTTCATCTTGAATTGTTTCCTGCAACGTTAACTCCTTATCTCATCCACCTTTGTATTTAGCTGTGACACTAAAAACCTTTCCCAGAGCTGAAGAACTACTCTGCGCAAGCTCAAAAACTTGTCTCTTTCACCAACAGAAGTTGGTCTAATAAAAAATGCTACCTCACCCAGCTTGTCTGTCAAATATCCTGGGACCAACAAGGCTACAACACCACAGCAAATAGCTTTATTTCTAAGTCAGTTACGTAACATACAAGGCCAGCCTTAAATTCAAAAAGGGTCCCTCCCCCAATCATATTTGTATAAATCCCCAAGACCACATTTGTCAGTACTGTACAACAGGCACTGAAATAGCATGGAATTTGCTATTTCTTCTGGGAAATTGTACATTTTGTGCTAATAATAAAGCTCTCTCAAGAGGAACAAGAGACTATATTTTATCAGTTTTCATATGGAACACAGATTGCAAAATATCTACAAACACACAGCACCAAACCTATGATAGATCCACTAAAATTACCAGAACTACTACAGAAAAATCATGCTGTGGCCTCAGCCTTAATATAATGTACACAAATGGCACCTTCATCATCAAAATAGAATTTCTCACAACTAAGATTATGTAATGGCGTCCTTTTCAGTTATATAATCAAAATACATTGCAGGATACATCAGTGTTTACAAGGACTGGAGGCAGAATTGTGACTTCAGGGAAAGCACTGTTATTTGTTAATTAACACATCCACATTAGTTCTAGAATTTATCATGTAAAAGTCATACTTCAATCACATTATTTTCTGCCACCTTTCCTTTAAGTAACCTTTACAAGCTTTTTACATAAGAACACAAGAATGGCCATACTGGGTCAGATGAAAGGTCCATCCAGCCCAGTATCCTGTCTGCCAGCAGTGAGCAATGCCAGGTGCCCCAGAGGGAGTGAACCTAACAGGTAATGATCAAGTGATCTCTCTCCTGCCATTCATCTCCACTCTCTGACAAACATAGGCTAGGGACACCATTCCTTGCCCATCTTGACTAATAGCCATTAATGGACTTAACTCTGTTATAGTGCTAGTCTTCACAACCTCCTCAGGCAAGGAATTCCACAGGTTCACTCTGTGCTGTGTGAAGAATGTCCTTTTATTTGTTTTATACCTGCTGCCCATTAATTTCATTTGGTGGCCCCTCGTTCTTATATTGTGGAAACAAATAACTTTCTTATTCACTTTCTCCACACCACATATTATATCATATCCCCTCTTAGTCTCCTCTTTTCCAAGCTAAAAACTCCTAGCCTCTTTAATAATAATATATGGAGATGTACCTATCTCATAGAACTGGAAGGACCTCGAAGGTCATTGAGTCCAGTCCCCTGCCTTCACTAGCAGGACCATATACTGTCACTGACAGTTGTTTTGGTTTTGTTTTCCCCCAGATCCCTAAATTTAAATCTCTTCTCCTTCCAAGGAGCAGCACAGGCAAATAAATTCACCCTCACAGCCAGTGAAACTGATGACATTCCTAAAATATATAACAGTTTATTATTCAGACAGTATTTAAGTTCTCTTTAGGGTCATCCTTGCACAGCAGAACAAAAACTAACCCAGAAATCAGACAGAGTTAAGCAGAAATGAACCCTGGATTTCTGGGACAGCATCTGTACAAATCAGTTATGTAATTACAATACATGAAAATTTTTTCCTTAACATAAGCAATAACACTGGGCTTTCTGAAGGTTGAAGAAGTGACTTTGTAGGAGTGTAGTAGATGTCAACAATGGTATTTCAGTTACACAGGTTCAAACAAATGTTTCGTTTTTTAAAATATGCATGAAAGTCCAAAAAAACCCCAAAGAGACTAGTAGGAAAAGGTAAGCCATCCACTTTCATATTAAATTAGGTACACTAGGTGTATGCCAGCATTTAAAATTTATGACCAACAGCAGTAAAATACCACGTGGCCCAACATGTTTATCATTTGACTCCTGAATCCCTCCCTTACAGCTTTTATCCTCTATCTCCAGAAACAAGCAAAGAGACTCAGAAGTATTCCTAAATTCTATCACATTCCTCAGCGACAATCCAGACTGCTCTTTCCATTAGACCAGTGATTCCCAAACTGTAATAACCTGTGAACCCCTTTCATTAAAATCTCAAGTCTCGTGAATCCCCTCCTAAAAATGAATATTTAAAGGGATTTTCTCCTTTACCTGAATATAAATTATAAAAGCAATGATCTTGGAAATATAAAATTTGTTTTTATGACATGCTTATTACACACTATGTATTATTAATTACTATTTATCATTACAGTATTTTTATTACATTATGAAAACAGCAACTCTCTTCCAAGATCTCACTTTCATAGCTTGTATCGCTTTGAATAAGCCTGTTATAAAAGACAAGGCTCCTATGTTTCATCAAGGAGTACAAGATGTGACACAGCATGAAGGTATTTAAGAAGCCAACTCAGAGTTCCTCCTACACAAGCATTCAGGTCTTGAACAGTCCAGGCAAGCAACACGTTACAACAAATCTTAAACTTGTTCTTCATAATAATTTTAAAATAATACTAGCTGCTTATTTAATTTTAAAAACAGCAAAACTATCCACTTCTTTTCATTTCTTATAAAGAGTCTTGAACTTTAAATCTCCTCAGTGTGATAGATATGCTTGCTTTGATCTGCTTAGCTCTTCGAAGTCCAGGGGGCTCCAGGCTGCTAGTCCCATGCTGCCCGACGGGGTCCCTAGGGACAGCTCTGTCCGCCATTAGGGAATTTTTTTCCTGAGAACCCCCTGTAACATTTCGTGAACCCCACTTTGGGAACCTCTGTATTAGACTGATCTGCCCAAGTTCCAGATTTTTTTATTTTTTTTTTTAAGTCTTACCTCTATGACACTATTCATGCTTTAGAATGAATTTCACTATGGACATCATTATTTTAATTAGAACTGGTCAAAAAATGTTTCAAAGGAAGTTTCTTGAACACCTGGTGCAAAACAAACATCAAGACTGCTTGATTGTCATGTTCTGGGTGCTAAGCTTTAAAGCTCAGAGCAAGATGAGAAAGGGGAAGGGTGAGGAAGACTGCAAACATTTTGCCAAGATATCAGCTGATGCTTTACATTTTATTAATGGAGGAAAGACAGATTGAATCCACACCAGATTAGAAAGGTTTCAGGTAGGGTTCACCACTAGTTCACAGCATACTTTGAACACTTGAAATGCTACAGTGTTTCAGCTGTAGCACTTCAGTGCAGCCACTATCTTCGGGGCTGGAAAGAATTCTTCATCAGCATATGAGAGGCAATAATAGAAGAATTCTTCTGTGGACCTAGCATTGGCTACAGTGGAATTTAGGTTGGTTATCTAGGCTGCTCAGAGGTATAGATGTTCACACCCTTGAGCAATTTAGTTAAGCAGACCTAATTTTCTAGCACAGACCAGGCCTTTGAATCCATGTACAAATCTACAAGATAGACTACCATAGTGTCTTTACTGCAAAGCAACATCTTCTACCAAAGTCTAGTCTAATATAGAGTGGCATCTCTGGATTTTAGCCATCAAGTTGTCCAACCCTGCCCAGGGCAGATCAAAATGACACAGCGGTATCTGCCAGCAGCAGGTCCACACTAACACTCACGTGAGAGCTAGCAGCGGTAAAGCTGTACCAGTACTACTGTGACAGTGGAAAAAAACGTTGTATACGAGGCTATAAAGACACATTCCCAAATGAACCCATCCCCAAACAGACCAAAGGCAATGAAAACAGAAATTTTCAAAAAGGAGAAAGGCGTCCATTAGAAAGCAAGAATTTCTTTGGCTAAGACTGTGTGAAAACAATAATGTCATTATTACCAGTAGTGTCTTCAGAAGAGCGATTGCGAACCTCAAGTAATTTTCTTTTAATTAAATGCCACAAGTCTTTATAAGATTGCCGTAACTAGCCATTCTATTTTCAATCACTATTCAAATATTTATTCAGTTCAAAGCAGCAATCATTGAATTGCATGGCACAAATTTCTTATAAGTCATGTAAGTGCTTAAGTATTCATGATTCACACACTACTCTACAATAATCATTTAGGCATGTAATTAGCATGTTCTTGTAATAAACTGGGAACCAGTTTCCTCCACAGAGAAGGGAGGGACAAGATGACTTAAATATTTTCCATCCATGGTTCTATGAAAACTAAGTAACTTCAAAACAAGCTAACATCAACCCAATCATACAGTAACCACATTGTTCAGAACCAGCACTTAATCACCAAAACTTAATCAGCAACCAATTCATACTAAAAATATTAAGAAATCAGATACGCAACCACCAAGTTTATTTTCTTGCATATTTACTACAGCCCATTAAATATGTTCACTAGGAAGACAGTCAAAAGATTTTAGTAAAATTGTTTTATCTTTTATTCAGAATTCAAACGACTGCTCAAGCACTACTTTAAAGCAACAATGCTAGGTAAGAATATTGATAACATGGAAATGAAGTATCACTATAAGATTTCATAACAATATTTGCCAAAGGAAGTTACATCCACTGTTTAGCATTTCTGGAATCCAGTGTGCCAGTCACCAGGCTTCACAAGTTTTATGAATCTTAGTGAACATAATTCATTATTTGTTCCAACTCTAAAAAGGTAATTTAAAAAGAGTTATATGTAAATAAAGCACCACCCTCAGCAGTGCTGACAGTGCAAGCTAAAACCACAATTTAATTTGTCTACACGCCAACTGTCTGCATATCTTATTATGGGATCTCAGATCTTTCTCAGCTACCATCTTTAATGATGAATATTTTATCCATCATGGAGGCCATGAACATAGTGAACTAACAGATCACACTCAAGTGCCTACATCTTGAACCTGTGTGCCTCATACAGAAAAGGAGGCAAACAGAATGAAGTTCTGGAACAGCCTTCCGAGGGAAGTAGTGGGGGCAGAAGACTTTCCTGGCTTTAAGACAAAGCTTGATAAGTATATGGAGGGGATGTTATGATAGGATTGTAATTTGGGCAATTGATCTTGGATTACCACCAGATAGGTCTGCTCAATGATCTGCGGGGAGTTGTTGGATGGCATGGGAACTGAGTTACTGCAGAGAATTCCTTCTTGGGTGCTGGCTGGTGAGTCTTGCCCACATGCTCAGGGTTTAGCTGATCGCCATATTTGGGGTCGGGAAGGAATTTTCCTCCAGGGCAAATTGGCAGTGGCCCTGGAGGTTTTTCGCCTTCCCCTGCAGCATGGGGCACGGGTCACTTGCTGGTGGTTTCTCTGCAGCTTGAGGTCTTCAAACCAATTTTGAAGATTTCAATAACTCTATCCTGGGATAGGGGTTGTTATAAAATTGGATGGGTGGGGTTCTGTGGCCTGCCTTGTGCAGGAGGTCAGACTAGATGATCAGATTGGTCCCTTCTGACCTATGAGTCTATGAGTCTATGAGTCTATGAGAATCACACACCATATATGCCTAAAAATTTCTTCCTGCTATAACTGAGAAGAAAGGAAACAATTCAGTATCACATTAAATATGCATTTTTAAATTAATTTTGATCCAAAAAATCCAGATGGAAGATAAGCTTTTTGACGTGTCAGTTATTCTGTTCCACATATATATTATCGAAATGCTAGATCATTATGTTGCTTGCCCGCTTGTAGACAGAGAGAAGCAGTTTTATGGAGCTGACATCTGATATCCAATTCTTAGTGTATACGTGCACCTGACTTAAGTGTTATCGGTATCACAAGCTATGCATCTGAAGAAGTGGGCTGTAGCCCACGAAAGCTTATGCTGAAATAAATTTGTTAGTCTCTAAGGTGCCACAAGTACTCCTGTTCTTTTTACACGCATGACTGTATGTTACAGTCTGAGGACTAGTTTAGGTCACTTGAAGTACATCAATGATATACAGAGAGACAAAGCCTAACAGGAGTTTATGACAAATGGCAGCAAGAGAAGGGGACGCTGAGGAAGACTTGCAGACTAGATTGTATTATAAATTGAAATAAATTTAAAATAAGCACCCATCCATAACTTCAAGTTGTCTTTTGCACAATGTAAAACACACACACACATACACAAAGGATAAAAATCCTAAACAAAAACATCTGCCCCATCATAGCAATCCATTGGATCATCCTATAAAAAACCTTCCTGATCTAGCTATCACATCTCTTCCCAATCCCTCTTTCCCCACTTCCATTCCCCAAAATACTAATGATGGGACTTGGAGCATGCCCAGGTGGTCAACAATTTCAAGTTTTTACAGATATTAGTTGGAGGGCTTTCTTCCTAGAGTCAAGTAACCTTCCTTGGGAGCACCATTTCCTTTTAAGCCATGGGACCACAAGCGTGGATTCCCTCTTACTGTAATCTACGTGGTATCACATGGACAGAAGTGATGTCTCAAGGGGACAGGCACCTGGACCACTTAAAGTAGGTCTAAGCTTAAAATGTTGCAGAAGTACCACTGTAGCACTTCAGTGTAGACACTAGCAACACTGATGGCAGGGGCTCTCCCATCAGCATAGGTAATTCATCTCCCAAAGAGGCAGTAACTGGGTCTATGGAAAAAGCGTATTGCAGTCCACACAGGGAGCTTTCCCTTAAGACTATCCAGTTTAATGTATAGCATGGCTCCCATATTAATTTTATAAGTTTTTCTATGGCTCGTCACTACTGTATCTAAGCATTTCACATAACTACTTAATCCTCAGAACACTTCTATGAAATAAGGAGTAGTAATATTCCCATTTTACAGAGAAGAACTGAGGCACAGAGATTTAGTGATTTGACCAAAGTAACACAAAAAGACTGAGTCCTAGTCTAATACCTTAGCCATAAGATCATCTCTGAGAGGTGCTCCTTGCTGGAAGTACATTACATCAGAGCTTTGGGGTCTGTGCTAGCTTCCTGCTGGCTTTCAGGTGAAGTTTAAAGTGTTGGTCTACAAAACCCTGATGGCTGGTTTACACTGGGAACTTACACTGCCATAGCCACATCTCTTAGAGATGTGAAAAATCCACACCCCTCAGTGATGTAGCTATGCCGACCTCACCCTGGTGTAAACAGCAGTAATGATTCCAGTCTTGCTTCCAACGGTCACACGTTTACATTGTAAGAGTCATGACAACTATTAGCAACTTGACTGGAAAAATCAGTAGAAGCACTAAGTATTTGGCAATGGACTGAACTAGCCATTAAGACTGCACTACTCTTTCAACCCTAGAAGTGCTCCCTGAAGGTAGGGATTGAAGTACTTGCAGTGCTGTTTGTAGAAACTTGCATTGGAGCTGCCCCAAATTGTACTTGTCTTGTGTTTAAACAGGTAACTTCCGTTTCCCAAGCTGTCATTCTATAGTTTCCATGAACACTAAATGCATGTGTAAGTTACAAAAAAAGAACAAACCTGATATAGAGAGAACTATATTAAAATGGCTATCATAGAAATGGATAGGTGAGTAGATTGTTTGAGCTAGTAAGTGTCCATAATAAATTTTCAAGGCTGGATCAATTGTTATTTGAATGATTAAGTTACATTATTTGTTAACCAAAAGTAGAAGAGACAGTAGAAAAGTTTTCTAGGATGCTCTTGGGAAGTCAAGATGAAGAAACAGCTTGGTGTGTGCAATGTGTGAAGCAAATTTATTCCACGCTCCCGAGAGTTAACGCAAGAGAAAAAAAATCACCTGAAGTTTATTACATACAGTTTCTATGTTTTCCTATAAACCAGCCTGTTCATAAGTACAAGATACTCAAAAAAAGAAAAGGCACAGCACCTCATTATAGAGCAGCCAGTCAAAAAAACAGAAATGGACAGTAATGACAAAGGCTACGGCAACACTGCATACCACTTGGGGCAACGTGTAGAGTATGCGTAGCTACATTCAGCAGTGAGAAGTTGCGTCCACGCTGTGGTGTGGAGCTACATGTGTCGGTGAAAAGCTCTGGCAAGAAGAGGCAATGGGGAAACAGTCAGCAGCAGAGGGGCCTTTTCCCGCTGCTTCTTCTCTGCCAGAGACTTTTCCCATGACAGGGAGCTGCAGAAGCCTTTCCCCACTGTCACAATGTCTCCAAATAGCTGTGAAGTCTGCTCTTGGCAGAAGCTTGAGATACACCTATGACTCACAAACCTTGGTTTCATTGATGTTTTGACAGCACTTGTAAAGCCTGCTGCACCAATAAAATATTTTTGAACTGAACAGCAGTCAACCAGAAAGATCAAACAATGTTTCACCAGTATTGTCACAAAGTGTTATTATTTATATTATCATACAACCTAGAAGTCCCAATTACGATAGAGGCCCCAGTGTGCTAGGCACCACACAAAGTCAGAGACAGTTCCTATCCCAGAGACATTACAGTCTAAATGGGCAAGATGGACAAAGCATAGAAAAAAAGGAAGCTTTTCCATCTCACAGATGGGGAACTAGGACACAGAGACTCAAGATTTGGGCAGAGATCTGCCAAAGGTCACACACACAAAGTTTGCAGCAGAGCTAGGAACTGATACCAGGGCTGCAGAGCCCCAGTCCTCTGCCTTAACCACAACCCCACCCCTCCTCTTACACCAGAAGTTTTCAAACTGGGGGTCAGGATCTCTCACGGGGTCATGCAGTTATTATATGGGGGGGTCATAAGCTGTCAGCCTTCATCCCCAACCCTGCTTTGCCTCCAGCATGTATAATGGTGTTAAATATATTAAAAGGCCTTACTCATGTATGGGGGGGGGTCACACTCAGAGGCTTGGTCTGTGACAGCGGCCACCAGCACCAAAGTTGGAGAACCCCGGTCTTACCCCGACTCGCTCAGAGTTCAGCCTCCCTGTACGTGGGATGGGGCCGGAGTGTGCAGCCCCCGGGGGCCCTTAGCACGGACAGCCACACACCCCAGCACTAGGTCTATGGTCTTTCCCTCCCGCTTCGGGCCGGGCCCGCCAGGGTGGATCAGGGCGAGCTCGTGACATGGCGAGGGGGAGGGCCCCCCTCCCCGGCCCTATAACTGGGTCAGGCCAGGCTCCCGCCCGCCCGCGCCCCTTAGCAAGGGGCAGGAAGGGCCCCGCTCTCCCCCACCCCCGGGGCTGGGAAGGCCCCGCGCCGCCACGCTCGCCCTGGCCGGGAGGAAGAGCCCAGCCCCGTCGCGGGGGCTGCCCCACTTGCCCCACGCCCCGCCGGGCAGGGGCCGCCGCTCCCTCTCGCAGGGGACCCTCCGGGTCGACACCTTCCCCTCCGCGTCCCTCACCTGCTCTCCCGGGCGGCGGCGGCGTCTCAGCCCCGCTCCAGCTGCGCCGCCTGCAGCCGCGACGCTCCTCCCCTCAGGCCGGTCCGGCAGCGCCCCGCCACTGCGTCAGCGCGCGTGCGTGCAGTGGCGTCACTTCCGGGTAGCGACGGCAGGGCGGGGCCTGAGAGAGAGGGGCAGGGCTACGGGGAGTGGGCGGGGGCCTCTGGGGCTGATGGAGAGGGCAGGGAATGGGGAGAAGGGGGTAGCAGGCCCTGTCCCCATGCTGGAGCTGCAGGAGTGGCCCTGCTTGCAGAGCTGTGCCATTGGCAATGGGCTGTTGCAGCCAGCAGGGCCTGGGGCTGCCTCGATCAGCAGTTCTCACACTTCGTGGCACCACAACCACCATTCTAACACCACAATTACAACATGACGCCGTGTGGGGGCAGAGGGGAGTAGAGCCTGAGACCCACTGCTCCAGGTGCGGGTGGATCTCAGGCTTCAGCCCCAGGTCCCAGCCCTTCAATATGGCCCTAGTGACCCCATTAAAATAGGTTTACAGCCCACTTTAGGGTCCTAAAGTACAGTTTGAGAACTGCTGGCCTAGATTCCTATTGTGATAAGTATGTTGTTGTGAAGGATGAGGCTGTTACTCAGCTCTTACTGCTTCAGGGGGCACAGGCTGGTCTCCAGCTGCCCCAAGGAGTTGCTGTATCACACCAAATGTCACCATAGCATGATGCATCTGTCCCCTCCTCACAGCTCCAACAATCCTCAGAGACATTTCATTGACATGCCAGACATGGAGACAGTTTCACTAAAATCTGTAATAGTCCTTAAAATAAGGAATGGTGGCAAATGCGCTAATGAAAAGGACTCGCACAATATCTCATCCAGGCTATAAAAGAAGATGTTGTTGCTGCCTCTTTCCGAGCTGCAACGTATCGACATGAACGCTCACGTCACAAATATCAGATTTACCAGAGTGAGAGCGTCATTACATTGCTTTTAAAGTCTGAGGTCAGTCACTACTGTTTTTGCTGCACATGCTATACCAGGACCGATTTAAAGGGCTGTAACAGTCTGTAAGACTGTTATTGTAATTATAAAGAATGTTCATATGCAATTTGAACCTAGGATTATTTTCTATAGTATAGTCAGTCATTTAAACTATTAAAAGCACAAGCTAAGGAGTGTATAGTACAGGGGTTCTCAAACTGGGTGTTGGGACCCCTCAGGGGGTCACAAAGTATTATATGAGGGGTTGCAAGCTGATAGCCTCCACCCCAAACCCCACTTTGCCTCCAGCATTTATAATGGTGTTAAATATAAATTAAAAACATGTTTTTATATAAGGGGCAGAGGTCGCACTCAGAGGCTTGCTGTGTGAAAAGGGTCACCAGTAAAAAAAAGGTTTGAGAACCACTGGTATAGTAGAACCTCAGAGTTACGAACACCTCAGGAATGGAGATTGTTCATCTCTCTGAAATGTTCATAACTCTGAATAAAACATTACGGTTTTTCTTTCAAATGTTTACAACTGAATACTAACTTAATACAGCTTTGAAACTTTGCTATGCAGAAGAAAAATGCTGCTCTCTGTTTTTTGTAGTTTATGTTTAAGACAGAACTGTCCTGTATTTCCTTTTTTTATTTTTAGGCTCTGCTGCTGCCTGATTGCATATTTCCAGTTCCAAATGATGTCTGTGGTTGACTGGTCAGTTCATAACTCTGGTGATCATAACTCAGAGGTTCTACTGTATAAAATTGTTCGAGACAAATGGACATAAAATGTGACAATTGCTAATAGATTTAAGCCGTGCAGAGCTTATTAAAGAAAAACACTCAAATAATATTTTACAATACTAAGTGAATGGAATGGATGCTAAAAGTACAATATGTTCCGTTGCTCCACAAAAAAGCCAAAATTAAAACCCACATTGATATCAGAAACTTGACAATATAACCCACAATGCTGAGTTCCTGTTCTCTCTATTTTTCGTCTGCAAAACCAAGTAAGTGATGAGAAAAAAAATCATTAAAGTAGTAGCTTCAATTGATGCAAAATTTGTTTCTTTAACATGTATTAAGTTTTCTCTCTTTCCTACTGGATAAGGTGTCCCGGTTATGAAAGCCATGCACATAGCTGGGGCTAATCAGCCTCCATGCTAACCATCTCAACAGACATGAATGGACCCTGGAGCCAGAATTACTTCCCTCATCCAACATTTAATAGTGATTGCTCCAGCTAAAGGCTGCTTGTTCATTACCCATTCTTTGGATAAATGTGCTTCAGTCTCCAAAGCTGCCACACTTTTCACTAGTACCAAATTTTCTCTCTCTCTCACACACACGTATATAAATTATTACTTTCATTACAGGAATATTCATTTTTGACATAAGTAACTTACTCCAATAGCTGCAGAAGGGTATGCTGCACTGCAGCTTGGGTGGACTGTGCCACGCAAATAACGAGTCTTTGTCCCAAGAGCTTTCAGTCTACACAGATATTGAAAGGGTATTACTGTCTTTCACACTGCTGGTCATTTCGTAAGAGAAAGATCCCATCATGGACCACCTCCCTCTCCCACCAACCCAGTACCACAACGTATGATTCTCAAAATGTTTCATTCTCCAGGCCAGTATGAAAGACCCGAAGACCAAGTTCTGAGAACTGCTGTTACACAGGGAAGCTTTAGGGAACAGATCTGTTTGTTTTTAAAAAGGGATTTCCGAACTAAGGAAAGGAGGGCTGTTTTGCAAACATTAATAGGAAATTTCTCCAAGGACCACATGAAAGAAAGCAGAAGTAGGTGTCACAGACAAAGGGAGGGGAGATGGAGAAAATAAATGCTGATGAGGAGACACTTGACTCATGCAGAGGAGAGAGAAAAGCCTCTGCAGATTCAAGTAAGGTCAGGGAAGTGGAAATGGATGATCCTGGCAGCTGCATGGTAAATTGGCCTGTTGCTGGGATTACAACACTGAGATGACACCAGGCTTGTGTCTGACTTGTAACGTGGTACTGTCAAGAGACTTACCTCTCACTATTCTACAAGCAAAACTATTTCCCCATGTTTATTTTCCCCCTACTGTTCCTCACAACTTCTTGTCAACTGCTGCAAATGGACCATTTTGATTACCACTACAAAGAGTTTTTCTCTCTCCTGCTGGTAATAGCTCAGCTTAACTGATCACTCATTAGTGTGTGTATGGTAACACCCATTTTTTTCATGTCCTCTGTGTATACATATAATCTTCCTAATGTATTTTCCACAGATGCATCCAATGAAGTGGGCTGTAGCCCCCAAAAGCTTATGCTCAAATAAATGTGTTAGTCTCTAAGGTCCCACAAGTATTTCTGTTCTTTATTCTACATGTGTTCGATATGAACGAGGAAAGAGAGCCACACTCCTCTGAGCTTTGCTCAAGAGAGGTCAAATTCTCATTTTTCTCTTACCAAAACCATCAGAAATGGCATCCCTACTCCTCTTATAATCTACAACTGGCCTTACTCCCACAGCTGCTTAGCCCTTAAATCAGAACACTGGCATTTTCCAGATCCGGCAGCCAGATGAATGCTTAGGAGGCATGTTTTATTTATGGCGCTTGCCTCAGGGAGAAAAATAGTTAAGATGACTTCTATTCAAACAAAAACACAGCTTCCTCCCTCCCTCCCATTGACATAGGCTCTAACGTTCACCTTTGGGTCTGAAACTTTCCAGCTCTCACCACAGACGTGAGCGGTGGTTGTTGGCTTGGCTGTGTCTGGGGTGTGGGTTTTTTGGTAAATTCTGGTGAAATGAATTGAGCTGCATTTGAATTATTGAGCACATGCAGCTCAGCAACTGCCATTAAGCTTCTTGCTCCTAGTTTTAGCATCGTCTAGCTTGTGGCAAGAGCTGCCTGAACAAATGGCTAGGAAGGAAAGGAACAATCAAACTGACAATTTCAATGATGTGGGGGGAGGGATTTGTAAATGTCTAATTGAATCTAGGGCAAAAATTTTCCACCACAAAGTGAGACTGTAAACACTGCATTAACCCTTCCACTGGGAATCTCCACCACCTAAGGCCATGTCTACACTTACAGTTTTGCAGCGCTGGTAGTTACAGCTGTGTTCGTACAGCTGTGTAGGGCCAGCGCTACAGTGTGGCCACACTGACAGCTACCAGCGCTGCAGTGTGGCCACATTTGCAGCATTTGCAGCGCTGTTGGGAGTGGTGCATTGTGGGCAGCTATCCCAGCATTCAAGTGGCTGCAACGTGCTTTTCAAAAGAGGGGGGTGGGGTGGAATGTGACAGGGAGCATGGAGGAGACAGAGAGAATGGAATTTTGGAGTTGACACTGTTCTCAGCTCCCTGCCTTGCAAGTTCTAAGGACTGGAAGACACACAGTGCCTACCTTCAATCATTTTAAAAGTTCTGACCCCTTCGCCCACCCCTCTCTCATTCACTAAATGCAAATTATGTACTCCTAAATAGCCGTCAGACCAGATAAGCATCTGCTCAACATGGACTTCCCCCTCCCCCTCTGCCGTGTGAGCGTGCTGTTTCTCTCTTCAAGCAAACAGCTGTGAACATTCCAAAGTAATTCCCCTGCCTGCCTCCCCTCGCTCAGCAAACAGGAGCTGTGTTTGTTTTTTAAATAAGCAGTCTGGCTGAACTCCGAGCTCTCCCTTTCTTCCGGTTTGTTGTGGACAGGAATTCTGGGATACCTCCTTATACCCCGGAGGTCAATAAAAGCGCTGGTGGGATCCACACTTGCTGACCAGTGCTGGATCACCAGCGCTGGAATCCCTACACCCGAGGCTCGACCGGGTGTACAGCCAGCGCTGCAACCAGGGAGTTGCAGCGTTGGCCGTGCTTTGCAAGTGTGGCCACATCCTAAGTTGCAGCGCTGTAACCCCCTCACCAGCGCTGCAACTCTCTAGTGTAGCCAATGGGTAGTATGGTGTCTTCTCACCCCTAATCAACCAGCTGATACACAGGACCTAGATACCATCCACTGCCACTCGATGGGGAAGGAGGCACTGCAGTAACAGATCAAGGGAACATGGGCATACCAAAGAGAGGAAGGCAGACCACTGATGTCAATGAGTCACTATGCTCAACAATATGTCAAATAAAATCTTTCTTATCCTATTAATGCCTTTAATGTTTTAGTTAGTGTGTGGCAAGGCCATTTCTGTCTCTACTGTAGATAAAACCCAACAGATTAATTCTTTCTTCAAAACTTTCTGAAATCAGATTTTGGTTGAGAGGCTTTTGTGTCCATTGATATTTGTTCAGATTATAAAAAGACAAGTTAATATATTTTATTTCACAACACAGACTATACATAATTTTTCTTTTACACATACTAAATGTAATACATAGATTACATAGTTTACATGGAATTGAAAACTAATACATAAGACACAGTAAGTGCTGCAGTATCCACAGTATTAAATTAACATTATTCACAAACTTATTTAAAATGTAAAAACAAACCCACACATTTGCAGACACTGAGTATCTCCAACTTCCAATCAGTATCTAGGATCGCTTTTTCAAAGGCATTCAGGATTATAGTGCACAGAGACAACATCTTGCTGACAAAATGTAACATGACAAAATACAAATCCTCTTATAAAAGTCCCACTGAAGCACTATCTGTAAACTCATACTAAACCTGTGAAAGTAAAATGACCAAAAATTCTTGTCCTGGAAAGTAACATCCATCTGAAGATCTGTATAAAATAAATAAATATAATTCCCAGATCAGATTCAGCTTATTCACAGAAAGAAAAATGAAACAACCTTGAGGGTTTGTTTTTAAAAATTTTAAACAATGAGAAGATGTAAAACCATCTTAGATCTCCTCTATAGCGCAAGGGACAATCCAAAAAGCATCACAAAAATGTATTCTTTTTTGAAGCTGTAAGAAACCATATAGATCAGCATAACTACAAGGTTCAGTACTGCCAGTGATTACTTTAGGCCAGCTGTGTCTAAAGTGTCCTGGGCGCTAGCTCACAGAGGCTCTGGAGGGGTTGGGAGAACTTCATGCTATATTCTGTGCTTTGTATCATTGCCCTTTCTGGCTGGTGATCAGTTTATGACCCAGTACTTCTGCGCTGAGTTTTGCCACCCAGGAAGCACAAGGATCCTAAGCACAGGATATAGCATGAAGTTCTTCCAACACACCCACAAACTCTAAGCGACCTTGGCTGAAACTCAAGCAGGGGAAACCCCGCCTCCATAGACCTACTTTAGTCCAAATCTGATCCATTTTACCCCCAGAATGACCTGCATTACCTTACAACAGACAGGACTCACATTGGTAACCAGGTGTAGACAAGCCAGATTAGCCAAGCTATCCACCATCAGGAACTGATCCACCAACAGACTTCACAGATGATATGACCGAGATAAACATTTCTTTGCCTCCTGCACTACCACAGCATGAGAACTGAAGAAATCTGTACGATGCAAACTATCAGCTTTGGCATGAGACTTTCACCATCAGAGCATCTGTCTTCCTTATCATGTCATTTTCCCCAGGTCATCCATAAGCCAAGGTGACCTGTGAAGATAAAGCTGGGGGAAGAGTGTGGCTCGTGACAACTATTGCTGGCTGAGGCCAAAAGATCACGACCTACCAGGTTTGTAGAATCAAGTCCTAATTTAAGATGAATAACAGGAAGAGACACAGATATGATGTAGTCCTCAAGATCTGGCAAGACCACCAGTAAGCCCCTCAGAATCCCAAAGTACGGGCATCCTTGGCCTAAATTCATTACATTCCTAAAAACAACCTGCAAGAACTATGAACTGATTGTGTAAATTGATGTTACTTTAAAAAAAAAAAGACAAATGCTCTATAGGGAGTAAAAGGAGTGTGGTGAAACAAAGGGAGATGCAAAGGAGGAGGGGAGCAACAGAAATAAGACAACTCTGTTTGACTCTGGGACAGCGCTTCAGGATCTTTATAGCAACTGCCAGCTGCCAACCAATAACTTCCAGGGATTTTTTAAATGAAGGCAATATTCTGGCTCTCAATATAGATGTTGAATCTCCTGCATACAAAATAAATGCTCTAGGTTTAGGAAGTTTAAGTAGACTATATATGTATGATGTGTAGAGGTTAGAACAAAGGGCAGGGAACAAGGAAGAATCCAGTCACAGTCATTACCTCAATGAGTGTCCTCAGGCTAGTCACTTGATCTCCTTATGCCTCTTACAGCTGGAAAACTGGAAGAGAGGGAGGAGGGGAGCAGGATCTCACTGAAATCGTCATTCATAACTAGAGTGGGGAAACAAGTTATGAAATCAAAAAACCCTCCCAGTTCCATGTTTGTAATAAAAAGTGCATGCTAAAAGCACTGGGAAGGATGCATTATAGAAAAATACAGCAGAACATGGATACTCAGTCATGAAGCATAAAAATATATTGGAAACGGTAAACAAGAAAACTAGTCAATTTCTGCCATGACTTTTACAGGGTATAAATCAGGATAAATTGCCCCCAAAAGTTTCAGTAAAATTTGATTTATTACTGTTTAAACACAGTAACTGTTTAAAAAAATAAATTTAAAGTACCAGTAACCCTTTTGAGTTTAGCAAAGTGTCTGTGTTAAAATGGCACTAAAGCTAGCCAGGCTTTGTATTCGGTCAAATTAACGCATTCTTGGACACACAGGAGGCTTTGGCTCTTACTTTCAAGGACTTGTATTACCCAGCTCCACTATGCTGACTGCTATGTCTCGTGGTTTAATCAATCGTCATTCTAAGCAAAGGTTTGCCAAACTACATTTCAATTAGATTGCCAAGTACATGGTTAGATCCTCTTTAGGGACTCACTTATTAAGAATCAAGGAAGAGTTCCTGTAAATATAACAGACTGAACTTTGTATTTGTTGGAATGCTTTCAGATTATGCCTATTTGTCTAAACTGAAAAAAAAATCATATAAGCTAAAGCAAACCTCCCTGCAAGAATCCAGAAACCAACTGCTGATGACCATGAAAGAATTACATTCTTCAATGGAAGCTTTCCACATATAACATTCCTAAACAATTGCTGCACTTGGGAGCACTATAACGACTGAATAGACATGGTTACTTTATACAGAAGTGTTTGTGTCTCCAAGTTTTACCCCTTCAATTTCAAACTCTTCTTTCTGTATAGGTTCCAGAAATTAAATCCCTTCCCCCATAAGTTTCTCCCCTAACACAAGGGAGACATGCTCTAAAAAGCATTCCCTTAGCAAGTGTTCACAATCATTTTCATGGGTTAGCATTAATCCAGTTAATTCCAAATATCAACAGGCTTGTCTGTTCCACTCATCTGAATCTTTTGAGACTCCAGAATGGATGATTAGTTGAACTATATTTTATAACTGACCATATATGAAATATTTTAGGTGTCAGTACCAGCCAAATACACATATATTATGATACAGACTGTTCAGTTTCTGAAACATATCTTGGCTATGTTCAAGAGAAACATTATTACGGAAAAAGTCAGTGATCAAGATTCAAATAATGTTGATACACACAAGCTTTTTAATTAAATTAGGGATAGTCTAGTGGTTTGAGCACCAGGATGGGGAACCAGGATCTCCTGCATGCTCACCCCAGCTCAAACACTATCTGTGGACTTGGACAAGTCATTTAATCTGTCTGACTCAGTTGCCCTACCTGTAAAATAGAAAGGCTAGCTAGTGACTTGAAACGGCTATTGTGAGAATTGAGTTGTCAGGATTTGTAAACTGCTTTGAAGATTAAAAATACCACTCAGGGCTATGTATTTTAATTATTTCACATGCACAATTACCACTGACAGTAACAGGAATACTGCATATGTAGAGAGAAGAGACCTTGAAATGTCCATACCTGGCTCTAAGAACTACATATTTAAAAAGTCACTCTAGCACACTTGATTCTGATCCAGGAAAGCACTTAAACACATTCTTAATGTCAAACATATCCCATCAAAGTCTATGGGCTTGTTTGCTGGATTGGGGCCTACATGAATTATATTTTAAACAAATTTATCCCCTTTTGAATTACACTGCAAATGTAAATTGATACTTCTGTCCATTCTCAATTATTCATCTCAATAATTATAGAAGAGACCTAGTATATAATAACTGTGTTAAATAAAAGATGTTTCAGAAAGGTAATAAGACTAGAAATACAAAATTACAGTCATTGCACCATTCTTCATTTATGCCCTCAAACAAATGCACACATCATTTACTGTGGATTTTTGTGCAGTTCAATTTAGATACATTAAAATATCTTTCACATACAACACTGATGCTGGCTATGTGGACGGCTTTAGGGTTCATAGGTGTCCCCTGTGGAAAAAATTAATTATAAACCTCCTCCCTGAGTGTCTGGCAAGAGCATCCCCAAGCTCCTGTGCTACTCTCCACTCCAGTGAGTGTTTGAAGCTGGGAAAGCCAAGGTAAAAAAAGATGTCTACAGCTTTTGGGTTAATGAATTAATTGTTTGCTGTTACTAGATTGTATAATGTTTCCCTAATAGACTCCCTACATCTCTACACAATCTGTCAGGGGGACTCCGGGACATTTGGGCTCTACAAATTTGAATCTTATTGCTCCTATTGTTGGTAATACTTAAAAAAAAAAAAAAAGTTACATGCTATGTTAAATGTAAAGAACAGATCAGGAATTAAGGGTTAAGTTTCAAAACAGTCTGCAAAAACAAGTCGAGGGTCTCAATGGAAAAACAGGAGCAGGGAAAGGCAGAGAGAAAGAAGTAAACTGTGCCAGTGGCAGTCAACAAAGATGCTAGCACCTTCCCAGGGGAACAAAATCTCTGCACCAATAAGACAAAGTGTATAATTTAAGTCCCAACCAATTTCAACCATTAATTGCCACCTATTTTGATCCACTATTTAGCTGCCTGTAGACATAATATCTTCCGCACTGTATCACAGCCATGCAACCCTTGTGTAGTATTGTGGTATGTAGACAAAAGGGGCCCTATGAGTAGCATTTTGTTACGTTCTTAGGTCCTACGGATCTCTAGTTACCATTCAAGAAACAACTGTCAACTTGTTAGGATACTAAAATGTACCTTCCTTAAAGTAAAATAAACCTCATCCCATTCCCGGTGGGTGCCTTTTATAGATATACAATTTTTAAAATTTAACACTTGGTATTTTTCATATTAAGCTCTCAAAGTGCGTCACAAAGTTGAGGAGGTATCATCATTCCCTTTTTACAGATGGGAAACTGAAGCATGAAGAGGTTAAGCAACTTGCCCAAGGCCACACAACAAGTTAGCTGGAAAACTGATAATATGATCTAGGTCTCTCTTTGCTCTGTTCAAACCACTGGTCAATGCATATACAGAGGTTTAAGAAACTAATAATTTTAATGCAAATATTTGGCCATGCAGCCACCTAAAAAATAATTAAACAGAATTCAGTTTTTAACAATGTCTCTCCCCCAAATCATCACAATTAGCAGAGATTTCACTGTAATCTAGGTTTTGCAATTTGCACAACGAAAACATTTGGAATTTTTATACAAAATATTCCACCCACTATTAGCAGGTTACCTTCAGTATCACTGGAGAACCAAAAAAAAAATAGGCATCCTCTCGAAAGATGCTGTGAAAGATGCACCATACTTTTAGGTAAGTACATTTTGGGCTAAACAGGCTGCACTTACTGTTCCTTTGACAACAGGCAGGGCAGCATGTCTTTCATAACAAAACTATGTTGATGACATGAAACAACCACATGATCCATTTATCAGAATGGAACAGAGGCTCTGATGTTTATCCAGATAAGCGACAGATTCTGCACAGAAAAAATACCTTACAAGTGCTCAGGTACTACAGTGACAAAGTGGTATAAATACTTAGGCTACATTTACACTACCCGCCAGATCGTGGATCGATTCATCATGTCTCATCTAGATGCGATAAATCGATCCCTGAATCGACGCCCATACTCCACCTTGGCAGGAAGAGTAAGCAGAATTGACGGGGGCGCCACGGCGGTCGACTTGTCGCCATGAGGACGACAAGGTAAGTCGAACTAAGATACTTAGACTTCAGCTGCACGAATAGCGTAGCTGAAGTTGCGTATCTTAGATCGACCCCCCCCCTCAGTGCAGCTGCACTGCTAGAGCACTTCAGTTTAGACACTACCACCTACACCGATGGCATAGGTAATCCACCTCCCCAAGAGGCAGTAGCTAGGTCAATAGAAGAATTCTTCTACCGCTGTCTACGCTGGGGTTACGTTAGTATGTTTCTCAGCGGGCGTGGATTTTTCATGCCCCAAGAGATGTAGCTATACAGATTTAAGTTCCTAGTGTAGACCAGCCTTTAGACTAGGCAGAGATAGAGAAACAGGCAGATAGGAGGAGAGATCTGCAGGGACATAACTGAATAGAGATAGGGTGTTTGACTAAGGGCTTGTCTACACAGGGACATCAAGGAAAATTAATCTGAGTTAGCTAAAAGTGTGAATATGAAGTGGAACAGTTAAACCGAATTAAAACCCTGCAATAACTTCTTAATTCAGTTTCGGAGCATGAGCTTTCGTGGGTGAATACCCACTTCGTCAGATGCATGACGAAGTGGGCATTCACCCACAAAGCTCATGCTCCAAAACATCTCCTAGTCTATAAGGTGCCACAGGATTCTTTGCTGCTTTTACAGATCCAGACTAACACGGCTACCCCTCTGATACTTAATTCACTTTCGAAGTGAACTAAGATAAAGTAGCCTTAATTCAGTTTAATTCTGAATAACAGCACCCACAAAGAGATTTAATGAAGTTTAACTAATCCACTTTAAAGTCACACCTTTAATTATCTAGATTAATTTTCTAGGATGTCCCTGGGTATATAAGCCCTAAGAGAGGTTCTAAAGTCACTGAAAAAAATTCAGTGTTATACAGATGTTTGGAGTCATTCTACAACTATACAGCATTCATTAAATATATATGAGGGTTAACAGATCAGTGTTTTGTTTTGTTTTTTTCCAGATTTAGAACTTGCAAAATGTAATGGTATACACTAAGAAAAGTTAAGTCAATAAAGTTATTTAAAGCAGTTATGGAGTATACTCCCCTGACATCCTCCTGCACAATTCTTCTCAGTTTCTGTCAAAAAATGAACATGTATTAGGCAGTAATAACATCTAAATCACTGTAAAAGTTTTTGTTTAGAACAAGTCCAGACAATGGCAATATTGTTAAAGCTCACAAATTAAATCACAAGACACAGAAAGTATGCTCATAATGAAAGCACAATGGCTCTTATGTCTGGGGTTTTCTTTAAACTGGATTTAAAGTTTTCAATGTCTGGTAGAGGATGTGGCAATTAAGGGCTTTAATTAAGATACAAATGATACAAGAACAAGATTTTTTTCTTCCTGTCCATTTCTTTTTAATATAGAGAACCAGAATAAGTTACCATATAATCTACTGGCAAAAATGTTAGTGCCAGAATATTACCACACGAGATAAACATAATCAGAAAGTACAAAATCCCCGTCATAGCTTCTCTTGGGAAATTTCTAAAATGTGATCATAACACAGTCAAGCCCAAAAGTATGCTTTTAATCACTGCAGCTGAGATTCCCATTCCTGTCAACAATGCTGAAAAGTCCGACCAGAGCAATGTCCCATTTATACAAAGACATGAGAATTGGGCAAGCACCACTGAACTACCCAGACAAACCAGTCTTATTTTAACATAGTCATTAAATAAAGCGTTTCTCCTAACAAGAATCTTGGGATCATAAGTTTCAGATTTTGGATCTGAAGGAGGCTGTTTAGCAGAAAGTTCAGTCTGTTGCTTAAGGATCCCTTCCCCTACAAAGAAACCAAAGTTGAGGAGCCAGCTGATAAGTGAAGGACTCATTCAAGTCTTCACTCAACTTAGGGCTTGTCTACATGACAAAATTTAAGTCAACTTTATCTCATTCGACCTGGAGCCTCCAAATTAAGGCAATTGTGCATGGCCGCACCATGCTTATTGTCTCAATGGACTGCATCCTCACTAGCAGTGCCTGCAGTAATGCACAAAGCAGTGCACTGTGGGCAGCTATCCCAAAGTGCAGTTTGCCACAGTGTGTTTTGGGAAGTTTGTGCAATGCCTCATGGGACCAAAACGTTGCAGGGGAGAATGGGAACATTGCGTCAGCATCCCATGAGGCACCGTCCTCCCTCCCTCATATCAACGGCAAACCACCCAGTGGTTTTCGCGCCTTAAAACTGCCACACGTACGCCATAACCCCAGAAGCACGGAGCCTGCTCAGTTGTGCACTCTTGCTGTGAGCATCTCAAACACCTCACGCCTTCTCCTGAAGTATTTCCAGAGCCGAAGTAGTGTTCGCCACATGGAACATAGCAATGTCCTGCAAACAGCTCTGCTGCAAGTCACTGGGGGGAGACGGGGGAAACACAATTCACAGTTGCTGCTGGCAGTCACAGAGCAGCTGCACTCTGTTGAGAGCTGTTTCTGGTCCCATGAAACAGGCACTGACTGGTGGGACTGCACTGTTTTGCGAGTATGGGATGACTAGCAATGGCGGCAGAACTTTTGAATGTGGAAGTGGATGGTTTTGCTGTAATGAGTAGGGCGATAGATAGCAGGCATATCCCTATCTTGGCACCAGACCACCCTGCCAAAGAGTACATAAACCAATGTTGAGATGCCTATAGTTATCCTGGGGGACCCAGCCTACCCCTTGCTTCCATGGCTCATGAAGCCATATACCAGCCTTCTGGACAGCAGTAAGAAATGCTTCAACTATAGACTCAGCCAATGTAGCATGGTGGTTGAATGTGCCTTTGGTAGTGTGAAAGGGAACTGAAGAAGTTTACTAACAAGGTTGGACCTTAGTGAAGAGAACACCCCCATGGTTATGCTGCCTGCTGTGTGCTTCAGACCTGTGGGGAAAAAAGGGGGAAATTTTCCGGATGGCTGGGCAGTTGAGGCAGATTGCATGGCAGCCATTTTTGACAGCCAGACTCCAGGGCAATAAGAAGAGCACAGCAAGGGGCGCTGCATATCCACGAGGTTTTGAAAAGCCGTTTCAATAATGAGTCACAGTAACATGAGCTGCTTGTCTGCACTGTGCTTTCCCAAACCTTCACTTGGCTTGTATCACTGTCCCTGTAAAGCCAACCCTACCCCCCCAAGCCCACTGTTTCTACTCAATAAAGAACATTTGTTTCTCAAATCCATTTATGTACTTTATTTAACAACTATAGTAAAGAGGGAAAACAGACAAAAAAAATTAGCCTTAGGGAAAAGGGGTTGTAAAGTTGGAACAGAAGAAACATTTTTAGCTGTGTAATATAACACCATATTCTAGACCATCAAAGGAACCTTCTGTTCCTTGTACCCTCCTCCCGAGATAATTGAAAGGGATAATGGACTTTTCTCCCACGCCTCAGGGAATGCTTTGGGGAAGGTGATTCTGTGCCAGGCGATGCTGGCTGGCTGGTTGTCCACCAAGGTCTGAAGAGGGACCTCTTCTGTTCCTGCAGTTCAACCAGATGCCTCAATATGTCTTAGTCATAATCCAAAGCATCTCATCCGATGCCACACACTCTTGCTCATTGGAAGCTCTCCTGCTCTCCATGTCCATGTCTAACTTCTCAGACAGTGAAATCCTCCACCCTCTCAGCTGTGGTCAGCTGTGTCAGCTGCCCCAGAGGTGTTCATTATCTCAGTGAACATGTCCTCCCGTGTTCTCTTTCACCTTCTTCTAATCAGCGAAAGTCTGCTTTCAGGTGTTGATGACGTGCCAAAGGACACATTTTCAGCTGGGAGTCAGTCATGGGAAAAAGAAAGGAGCCATTGTACATGCATAGGATGTTTCCATAGCAAGGCTGTTTTCATTAAAACAAACCAAAAAAACCCCACCCTTATTACACTAGGTGCAAGCCATAACAATCAGAATCCATAACCATTCACTGCACCGTTTTGCTGTTCCAGCCATGGTGAATAGCTCCCCCCACCCCGTCATGGGTGACTGCACTTTTATTGAAGTTTATGGCAGGTTCATGTCGGGAGCAGAGGTAGCTAGTCAAACAATAGCCCTTCCCCATAGCACCACGGAAAGCTGTTTACAAACAGGGCGAAGGTGGGGGGTGCGTTTTCACTCTCAAATTGCAGAATCTCACATGTGGGGCCCCAGTCCCCTAACAGCCACTTAAACTACTTCCCAACCCTAAAGGCACATTAGCATTAGGTTTGGCAATCCGGAATATGGGGTGGGGGAGGTCTACATGCTCTTTTTTTCTTATAAGAGCACTTTTAATGACAACTTTCCCCATTTCCCCTAGCCGACCCTATGAAATATCAGTCTCCTGAGGGTAACAGAGGTGGAAAGGAAGCAGATGCTGCAAGCGTCTGGGTATAGACCCGGTCCTCATGCTGCTATGCTGTGTACCACAATGATGCTAGCAGAATTCATTCAGGAGTTGCGTTGGAAAGTGTCCTACCATGGTGGAAGAAATAAGACTGCACTGCCCAGAAACCTTCTGCAAAGGATTTCAGAGTATCTCCATGAAAGTTTTCTAGAGATATCCATGGAGGATTCCCGGACTATCCCAGTCCACATAAAAAGTAGTTTTTGGGGCCACCCTCTGCGTAGCTGAAGCAGCCTCTTGAAAGCAAAGAACCACAGCATCTCGCTTTTTCTTCACAGTAAACATGAAATACCACCGAATGTGTGCACCTGCTAAAGTTTAACTGGACTTTGACTGTAACTATATACTCACCAGAGGTGCCTTCCCCGGCATCACGGTTGGCCACCGTAACGTCCTGTGACCCACAGGGCTCCAGGGTTAAAAATATTTTCTGGCTCTCGGGGAGAATGGATCCACCGCTCACTGTCTCCCATGATCCTCATCCACCATATTATCCTCCTTGTTGTCCCTAGACTCACACACCTGTGAGGTGTCCACGTTGCTTGTGGGGTTACTGGTAGGGTCACCTCGGAGAATCGCATACAGCTCGTTGTAGAAACAGCATGTGTGAGGTTCAGCACCAGAATGACTACCTCCCTTGCCTTCTGGTGCGCTTGGCAAAGTTCTTTTATTTTCACACAGCACTGCTGTGTGTCCCTCATGTAGCCCTTCTCCCCAATTCCACAAGCAATCTTTGCATAGATGTCAGCATTTCTTCTGCTGGATCGGAGCTCTGCCTGCACAGACGTCTCCCCACACAGCGATGAGATCCACCACCTCCCGTGCAGACCAGGCTGGAGAGCGTTTGGGGAATGTAGTCTCCATGATTAGCTGTGCTCAAGCTGGCATGCTCCCAATGCTGATCAAACAGGAAAAGGGAAATCAAAAATTCCCAGGATTTTAGCAGGAGAGGGGCTTTTTCATGTGTACCTGGCTGCAGTGCAGCAAAGTTGAGAATGATCTCCAGAGCGGTCACAGATGAGCATTGTGGGACACCACCTGGAGGCCAATTAAGTCAAATTACACAACGCTGCATCTGCACTACCTCAAGAAAATCAAATTAAGTGCTACGCCTCTGCAGAGGTGGATTACAGAAGTCAACATTAGAGACAACTTGGTCAGCGTAAAGGACCAGGTAGTATAGGAATATACATTAACAGTTTGACTTACAGCGGCTTCCTTTGGCCTACCTCTGTAGTGCAGACCAGGCCTTAGTGAAGCTACCTTGGTTAGTTTCATTTGCCATTTCTAGAGTGTTTTAGTTTTAGATTCTCATGCACTAGCAGGGTGTTGTTGTTTTTCCTCAGACTGAAGGGGAATCCTAACCTTTAAAAAAAGATTCAAAGACATGTTTTTATCCTCTCCCTTTCCCCTTCTCCTTTCTAAAACCTAAATTCTAATCCTAAACCTGAGCACTTGACAATGTTCCTTTACAAAGATACACAAAGTCATGAGCTCCCAAGTACAGCCTTATAAAGAAGATTTACTGTAATCTCCTAAATTAAACAGTATGGGTGAGAGCTAAACAATTTTTTTGTTCAGAACATGCTATTCAAAGATTCTTACTGAAATTCTTGATGAACATCTTAAATGCAAGTTGTCTTCCCAAAGATCTTTTTGGTCAACAAATTAGATTAATCAACCCAATGAAATGTAACATGAGGGCCTACAATTTACATTAATATTTCCAAGATTAAATTTTGAGGCCAACCCAAGTGTCTTTCTTGAAATACTGGAGATGATTTGAGATACTCCACATTATAGTAATGTTTCTAGGATTTAAATATATTCCTACATTTTGGATAAAATTATGTATTTGAGCTTTCAACAGAGACATTTACAAATTTCAGTATTTCAACTATCACTTTCAGGGAAGAAAGATGATCCTGGAATAGCCTCTTTCAGTCTAAAAGAAAATGTGCTACAAAGACACATTAGCTGGTAATTGGAGTAATCTTCAAAGATTAATTACAAAGTCAACAATTACATTTCTTATTGCTACAAGCAGGGAGGACAACAGGGATATTCATCATGTAACAATTTTTTTTTCAGGGCTTGGCTTATAAAGTGTCACCATCCAGCTTCCATTTCAGAATCATGTGGAATTATCATTATATCTGGAAGAGTTAAGTTTACAGTAATTCATGTGTTGAGTGTCCATCTTATCTTTGCTAATTGGGGCATACCAATAGGGTTTTCCCATTTTCCAAAAGCCTTTCCAATGACCATTTTGTATACAGCTTCTTTTTTGTAGATGTAGTAAATATTTAGAATTTCTAACGCTGAGAACCGGCTTTTTGTGAATTTTTTGTAATCTGTCCTAAACGTATTAAGGAACGTAGCCTGAATTTGATGGATGTTCTTTTGGTCATAAGAATGGAAATAACTGAATTATTATAATACAGATTTGTAATGCAGATTCTCAACAAAGCTAATTTTTGAAAAACTGAAATAATCACAACCAACCTTAACATTAGGACATTCTTCCCTTATATATTTAAATTACCAGGTATTTCTGAGTTGCACTGTCAGTATCTTTCTACTGGAGTGGTATTTGGCTTTATAGAGTGATCAATCTAGCAGACGTGACTAAAACTGTTACACCAGCTGGTAAAATTGAAGCCACGACGTTCCCAAATGGTGCTACCACCACCAGCAGCCATGACTTTGCTTGAAAGTGAGTGAAAGTTTCACTTCCCACTTTTCAGACCCTGCCATTACAGAAAAGGCACCAAGCAGGCGGGCACCTTTCAGAAGGTGTCAAGTTAAGATACCTGAGCCAACAATCTTGCTTCAGGCTAGTTTTTCAAGACGTTATCATGTAACAGGCTCCCATTTGCTGAACAGCTAAGTATTAACCAACATTTCAGCAGGTCAATTCCAGTGCATGTCAGCAGCAATGCATTTCCACAGACATATTGCAAAAGGTAATATTAAAAGCAACTGTTGTCTAGAAAAGACTTTTTATGCACTTTCTGAAAAGAATAACTCACCACCAAGTAATCTTGAATTCATAGATGGGGCGCTTGCAGTAATAATGGTTTATCAGATGTTTATCACACACACCAATGCACTGATGATCCACAGTAATTCCCTTGTCTGACAGGTCTGTCACAATACAGTGCAGAAGATCGTATACATCAGCTACAGCCTCCCAGGGGCCAAAAGATACATCTACTTCACAGTGATGTTCAAACAGTTTTGTCTCACTTTCACTTCTTTCAAAACGTAGAGAGTTGAAAAGTGGACACTCATATGGGGTGATGGGCATTTCTTCCTTGAAAACACAGATCTTCAACTTTGCAAACCTTGCTTTTCTCTGCATGGCTCTAAGCTTAGCTATTTCAATTATCCGCTCCAAGTGTTCTAAACAACAACAAAAGTAATAAACAGTGAATGTCATATGAAGAACAGAACACAATGTTTTCATGTGGAATTTAATTACTGCATCAAAGTGGCATGAATTTTTCTTAAAACAATGCCAGAGGCAACGAAAGATATACTCAAGGTTGCTTGCCGCTAGACACAGCCTACAATAATGAAATTAGCCATATTCATATTGAGAGCTTATATATGCCTTAAATTCCAGTTAAAAACAACCTTATGATTGCAAGGTTTATGATGACTGCTTAAGCCCAAAGTTCAAGTTGTGAAATAACCAAAGGATCACAAGACTGAGAAAAAGACCAAAAAATCTGAGTTAAGTTAGGTGTGAAGTCACATGTATGGCATTATTCTCTTCAATTCAAGGCCAGTCTTATACTGGCTTATTTTTAATATAAACTCTGTTCAGATAAGATCTCTTGGGTAATGCTATTATGTGCCTACAAGGAACAATGCAAAACACAGTAGTTTTGCTATTGTCTCAAAAAAATTGACTGTGTCGCCTGTAAGCTCTTTGAGGCAGAGGCCTGTTTATTGTATGTCCAAAAAGTATTTAGCCCATTTAGGCACAATAATCGTAATAATAAATAGCTGTTGCAACATTTCCTAAAGACCTCGAACACACAACCTCTTACCCAAGGGAAGAGATGCAGGCCCTTAAGAGAACCACCAATGCAGACTCAAAGAAACAGTTTTGTTCAAGAATCTCTTCTCACACTTTAAGGTCTTGATCCTGCTCTCATTCAAGTCTAAGGAAAAACACTCTTCACCTTGAAAGATGCAGGTGGAAGTGCTATGTGGGGGCTCCAAAGATGTGAAGAGCTAGGATGTTAGAGCACCGTAACTACCCAAAAGCAAAGCCAAAAATTGAAGCTTGGAAATGGAAATTAGGAGCCTAAATATGTTTGAGGATCTGGGTCAAAATTACTCCAGTGAATAGGAAATAGCATCAGAGCTGCAGGATTTTCTTCCTGTTCATGAAAACCCTCTTTGCTTATTTACCTCAGAACACTTAAACACTCTTAGAAAGTAAACTCAGTCTTTTGAGCATTCTTTATACTACACATATCAAGCTACAATATACATCATCACTATTCTTTAATTTACCTTTGTAATATGGCATTAAGCTCAGGAAAGCTTGTCTAACTTTTTCTCCTTTAAGAGGCTGGACTTCCTCTAGATTGTCCAGCAACGGTCCTATGGAATAATATTGAGCTTCCTTGTAAACTGACCTCACCCGTTCTCTAGGTGGCAGGTCACCAGATCGCAGAAAGTTAAGAACGTCTCTAAACAGAAAGGGGGGAGGGGGAATATTATTCAATAACAAGCCTTCAAAAAAAAATTGAGAAAGAAAAGAACTTAATTGTTAATCTGACATGAAACGGAGACACCATTTTACTCAGTCCAGCAATTTTGAAATTCAGAAGGTAAGAGGCAGCTCTCATTCCTATATGAACTGTGAACTCTATTTTCAAATGCACATTTTGAGTGGCATTTTTGAGCCTCCAGCTGGAAAATGTGATGTCTGTGAAGCTAGCAGTGTGGGGATCCCAGTTTAAAAACACAGCAAACAAAACATTCAAGATGCTTTAATCTCTTTAACTGAAACAGGACACAGATTCTAGTGTTGCACTGACAACATAGTGATTATAATTGTATTCATTAAGTACCCGATTTTGCTGAGGAATTAGGTGGGCAGATCCTTCGGCCCACTCAAAACCTTACTAACATCCAAGAGCTCTAGGTGGCTGTGGAGTTGTCTTTACAGGATCAGGGCCTTCTGCAAGTATTCTGACAACAGAATGAGTGTTTAACAATGGTTTAGATCAGAATGCTTTGTAAAGTGTTTTTTTCCATCTTCAAACATTAACTAATTCATCCTATTAGTGAACATATGACCTGAAATAAAGAACACATTTGCTCCTTGACCCTTCTTTATATATTTCCTGCAGTATTATAAAGTGCTGGTTTGGTTCTACAGTGTATATCACAATTAACTCAGTTTCCAATAAGAGAGCTGCCTGCAGTAAGCAGCTCACAAAAGCCAACACTTGTTTTCAAATAAACAAATGAGCTTAATCATACTAGGAAATTCTGACTTGATTATTTTGGATTTTGTGACAGATTAAGGAACAGTACTGATTGGCTTTGAAGAGAATTAGGTCTCAACTGGAGAGATGAAGAACATCCCTCTGGGAAAAAGTATTTTGGAAATGAGGTTAGAATGTCCAACACATATTTCTACAAGCAAAGATCGGATTCTGAAAACACTTACTATTTGGAGTAGTGATTACTGCCAACAAGGGGAACTAAACATCAGCAGAATCATGCTCAAAATAAAATAAATAAATAAAAAGCAAGCTAATATCTTGTTTGAGACCTTTAGAAGGATAACAGAGTTCTGAATATAACATTGCTAGATACCAACAATTTAAAATAAGTTCTTTGACCCCTGCATTTTTCCCCACCTATAATATGTAAACAGGTCTTTTAAAAACAATAAAAGATGATTATGCTTTGCTTTCTCACTGGTCCAGGGAGTAGATGGTCCATGTGCTAAACAAAGATTAATACTACTACATTTTGCATAATTTGTTTGTTGGAAAGTGAAAATCTCCAAAAGACATAGATTGTACTCTAATCTTCAGCTTTCTGAAGTGCATTATAATTAGAGTTGGGCCAGACTTCCTACAACAAATTCTCTTTCAGAGAAAATCTGGCAATTCTGGATGTGGATAAATATCTGCAGGCTTGAAACAATGCTGCACATTTCATCAGTATGTAGTGTTAATCTGTTCACCTGAATTTATATATACCTGAAATTCAGATACCTGAAATTCAGGCAAATAAAAATGCAGACAACAGAAAAGAGGAAAAATGAAAAAGGTAAAAAATTGCAATTTTATCCAAAACGAGATTTGCCCCCTCTAAGTATTACAGTATGATTAACAGGGTAGAATATTTTACACTGAAGTCAAGTTGTAAATTAGTCAAACACAATACTAGTTGTCTTTCTTAACAGCATGTTATACTCTAAACTTGGACAAATCTCTACAAATATTCTATTAAACATTTGAAATTGTGACAATCAAAAGAGGCCTTTATCAATTATCCTAGGAACATCACTGCCCTTTTAGGGTAAAAACTACAAGATAATACCAACAAACATCACCAAAAAAAGGCCACAATCATGTTGTTACAAGAAATGGTGTCAAATACTCAACTTTTAATGTACGAGCAACTTGGCTCCTTGGATGGAGCTATTTTGTGCGTTTGCACACGTGCGCACACACACTCTTTTGCTGAGGACCAAAACATCATTTAGGGTTTTTTTGGGGTAAAGTGAGTTACAATCATGAGTTATGAAATAATAGGGTTTTTGGCACTGCAATGTACCAAGAAGTTTGACAGTTTCTGGAAGAAGTTTTAAAAACTGTAGTTGTATGTTAATCACACTAGTCTCTGATAAAAGATGCAATTCAAATGGGATTGAATTAGAAGACTGCAAACAAATTCTTGCCTTTCTTAAAATTAATGTTTCCTATCACAGTAATAGTTTCAAAATTAGAGTAGTAAGGACAATGCACATACCCAAAGTAATTTCCATCTCTGTCAATAAAATATCTGCCTTGAGCATCTGTTGGAATGTAGTGTCTTCCACTAAACATAGCAGCCAACATGGTATCTTCATAGCGTCTTAGTGTTGACAGTCTGGTAGCGAAATACATGCCTCCTACATTAAGCGGAACAACTTCCGGGAACTGGAAAAGCAATCATATCACTATTTAAAAATTATTCTGTGGTTATTCACAAACATGTATATGAATCCCTTGACCACACAAAGGAGAATCTCTGAGAAACACAGGACAAGATTACAGATCGAAGATGGCACAAAGACACAGTCTGCAAGGAGATCAAAGTCTGAAGGTTTCATAAAGATTGGAGGAACAGGGAGAGGGAGATCTCCTGGCACAAAGGAAGAAGGAGACTGTTCCAAGCATAAAGCCGCTGCATGAAAGGCAGCGACCCAGGAGTGAAACAAGGGAATGAAGGAAGCAGTTCATAGAAAAATGAGCAGGTAACAACTTTTGACAGATACAGGTCAAGGAAGAGTTGTGCTGAGTTTAGAGGGTAAGAATTACTGATTTTTATAATAGGGTAGGAAGCACTTCTCTTTCTAGTGTAGAAGACAGCAGATAAATACTAATGTGGATGAGGGGAGAATATAGGTTTTGAGGGTAATACACCTGGCTATCATGCAAAAACGGAGTTCAGTTTCATTCATGAAGCTAGTTGGCAATGGAAACTAAACTAGAAATTCTTAAGACTTCAGCATGAGGAATAATGGATTCCCTGATACTGTATAAGGGAGGCTCAAATGTAAGCACCTCATCAGCTCAGATGAGAACAATCTTACACTACCCTTACCTGCTGAGGCAGCAGAGGCAGCAGGTGCCCTGCCTGAGTCGCAGTAGGAGTGGTAGGGTCTTGGAAATCATCCTCTGCATCTGAACTCGACATGGCATCATCCAGATTTCCACTGGCTTTGTTCTGCCCTGTGACTACCACCATCCCTCTGGCTCTTGCAACCAGGTCTGCTGGGCAGACAGCCGTGGCAATGCTAAATGAGACAAGACTCAAATTATCTGGATACTTTCCCTACCAGCTGCAATCACAGGGCTGACATAATTGTCCTGCTTTGTACAAATAATTTATGACATTGTTATTATTGGGAAGTGAATCATTATAAGGATGATTATTATTGTGCTGTGAGTCAAGCTCACAAATGCACAAAGATCTGGAGGAATGCAGTCCGCCCAGCAGTGCCAGGAAATCTCGTCAGACCCAGAAGAGGAGGCCCGTCACTGGCTGAATAAAATGCTGATCTTCACTAGCTGGCCAATTCAGTGTCTGATTGGCTTAGTTCTTTTCAGCAGCAGAGCTGTCATTTCTCAACTGAATTCCAACTAGCTATTGGTTCACCTGCCATTAAATTGCAATTGGCTGTTTGCAGAGTTGTGCTCTGAAAGCTGTTCTCTTATTGGTTGGACTGCGCTGTAGTAATCCTGTTATTGTTTACAATAATGTTGCAAGATGATTAAATGGCCTGACATCTTTCAAAGCAGTTTTGGCTCTGCTGTGTGTTAGTGCAGTAGTTTCAGATGCTTACAGCA
This sequence comes from Gopherus evgoodei, assembly GCF_007399415.2. Lineage (NCBI taxonomy): Eukaryota > Metazoa > Chordata > Testudines > Testudinidae > Gopherus > Gopherus evgoodei. The sequence goes on from NC_044338.1 coordinate 12,682,199, forward strand.
CAGCTTTCTGCACCTTTTGCCTCACCTGAAGGCTTCTGGTGCAGTTCTACCAAGTCACGTAAAATGTTAACCCCAAAAAACGAGCTAAAAACACGTTGATTAAGTTTTTCTGTGAATTGAGTCTCACGCCGTTGCGGATTTAGACCAATGCAGCATGATATGATAAAGGCCCATCTTATGTAACAGAAAAGCGAGGCTGACTAGATGGAAATGCTGTGCTTTCTTCTGTGCAGCATGGGGGGAATTAGTAAGGGAGGGAGCAGGGAAGTCAGAAGGTACCACTGAATCCTTCTCTTCTGCCACTATTCTCTACACTTTGTTTGCTCACTGTGTCTTTTGCTCCTATAAAAAGACTTGTGTACATACTGCAAGGGGAAAAACACCACAGTTCAAACAACTTCTTTTAGATTTCTAGCAGTGCATTAAACATATGCCTGTGTTATCCTAATATTTGTGATGGTCTCACTTAAGTTTGTAGCTGATTTTTACATTGTTATTACTCTGGGCCGGGTACTGGTATTTTGTCATGAATGGGACTGCTCAAAGAAGCAAGCATCACTCCAAGATTAGGACCCTTGTTTACAGGTCTTATCTTTCTCTCACATTGGCATTCTAGCCTCATTTCCAACACATCCACATCATCCTCATCATCCCTCCAGCCTGGGGACTGAATTCCCTTCAAAGTCCATCACCACTGCTCCTGAATCTGTCAGAAAGCCAAGTACAGAAACGCAGCAGGTTTTAGTATAACCAACCTGTGAACTGTATTATTAAACAGTTTTTATTTCCATTTCACAGGAAGACAGGCTACCAGTAGCCTCTCCCACAACAATTCAGCTCTTTGGAATGAGCTACCATCCGCTTTCACCCCATATTCCTGCCCTTTCTGGTTGGGAGAGTACAGTTCCTGGAGTCTTTTATCCATGCTCAGATCCCGTCTGCAGTAGTCCTTCAGCACCTAGCATGTCAAGTGTCTCTTGTTTCTAAGCTTCTACATTAACAGTAATCTGCTTCCTTATCCAATGTCACTTATTTATCAAAGCCAGCCTGCTCACAGGCAACAGATACTATTTATTTTTTTACATAACTCAGTGCTGGTAATAATAAATATCACCAAATCATTTATCTGAAGGAGAGTGAGAGAATTGACTTTACCCTCTTCCACCTGATCAAAAACAACTCTAATTTTGGACCAGCTACCCTGATGGTCTCCACATATGTCTACAGTAGCCTAAAAAAACAAATAAAAAAAAAAACCTGCCACCATTAGCACTACCAGCGTGAGATACGCCAGCGCTCTCAACTTAGCTATGTATTACAACACTTATATGGCCCCCATTATCCAAGAGTCTGAGCACTTCACAATCTTTACTGTGTGTATCCGCATGACACCCCTGTGAGGTAGGGCAGTGCTACTGTCCCGATTTTACAGAGAGGGAACTGAGGCTCAGAGAGGCTAAGTGACTTGCCCAACATCATAGAGGGAGTCAGTGGCAGAACAGATAATTGAAGCTAGGTTTCCCAAGTTAGCATCTGTCATGAACAATGCTCTGAAATTGCTCCATACGAAGCCAGTCAGGACTCTGGGGGAGCCTCCTCTCTGTGAGCATACTGCCTCCAGGGCAAGAAGCTTATACAGCTTCGACCTTCTTGGGTTTGACCTCAGAGCATTCAGCATCCCCTTCTCAACACTGTGCGCTTCCCAATAATAACATGCCTCCACAGCACCCTGTTTGACTGCTCAGTTGTGGAGTTTGGTGTTCTCATTTAGGTACCCAAGTTTGAAAACCTTGATTACAAAACTAGTATTTCCATTCAAACTTTCCAGCAATACAATTGCCTCTATAGTGAAGCTCAGTGTACATCATCAGAGCCCAAGAACAAGGATTTGTAATAACATTTATTTTGCCTTTTTAAAAAGGTGAACAGATTGATTTTGTTAGCAAGATGTTTCAGTCAGTAGTGAAAGAAGATGAATATTCAAATAAGAAAAAAAATAAAATATTATTTTGTTTAACCTGTGTTTTGATGTGCATTTATAGGCAGCTGAAGTTACTGTCTAAAGCTGCTTCCTTTCCTGCTCACCCTCAGACATCCCTGCATGCAATGGACTAGTGACATCACTATCACTGTTGACCAGCACTGGAACAAGAAGTCTGCCTAAAAGAAAAAAGACAAGCAAATCTTTCTGAATTGGTGGTTACACTTTCTGATTCTCAGGCACTAAGCCAATGCTCTTGTGTTTGGGTTCATAGCAGTGCAGGGGAATATAAGAAATTCGCTCCCAAACTCCTCCTTCCTTCATAAAATCCTGCTTTAATTGTTTAACTGAAAAATATTTTCATTATTTCAAAAAAATGTTCACATTAGGTTTTGTAAATCACTCTTTTTTTTAAGCATTAAAAAAAAACAACAAATTTTGGACCGAAATTAAGTAGCTGGCGCCCCTTTAATTTTTCAAGTACATCATACTAAGGCCAAATCTAGCAAAGAAAATTAATGGAGACACTTGGTTAATAAGATGTATCATTGTTCTAAATTAGGCATCAGATACCTTTATCTCTTCTAATTAATCCAATTATGAAGAATATCCTCCCAATTTACAAACTGCCGTTCCACTTAAGGACAAGATTACTTCCCTATAACTTGTTAGCTGACATTTTCCCCCTAGATATGTGTTTTTTCTAATCTCAGAGTTACTGAATGAGCCTGTCTTGCTAGTTTTGCTTCATTCTCTAGGGAAGACAACATTCCTAGTACTGTCTCACCTTCGATTATTATCAGATTAAAGGAGGAGTATGTGTAGTGTTTCATGCAACTGCTACCACAACTGCTGTTTTCTCAGCTCTTTTCAGTTTGGTATAAATAACTGCTTCTGAGGCAGAGCATTCCTGAGATGTGGTGTCAGTGAAGCTATGTACACAAAAAATGATATAACAAACAGTGTATAATCCAGCATCATTTGTGAAGTTAACCCAAGGGATCAGTTAGCCTGTTCATTTTACAACCCTATTTCCAGAGCACGGCTATTCAAACGTAAAAAAAGTATTCTGTGCTGAATTTTAGGAGGATTTAGTAGATTTCAATGGAATCTTGGTTTTTGCAGGGACAGAACTCTATGCATGCCTACTGGAAGATCAGGAGTAACTTTTGAAATGAATCCCATATAGTCAAGGTTTTGTGTGTACTGAGCAGAGAAGAGAAATTGCGGAAGAAGCGTTATCAGACTTTGAGAAAGGAAAGCCCCCAAATAAGTGAGAGAATATTCTCAAACAGCAAAAGAACCCGACACATTAAACTGATTTGTAGCATTCTGCTTACCACGTCAGTAATATAACTGATTGTAAATGTAAAGGCCGGGGTACATGAGACATGCTTAGCAAAAGACAAAAGGGTATCCTGCACACATACCATGAATTAATTCTATCTGGTTGGACCAGGCGGAGCAGTTTGAAACTAAGATATATTGTGTAGGTGGATATGACTAGAAGCAGCATCACCAGCAGTAACCCCCTCAAGTGGGAAATTGCACTGAGAAGTAGAAGTTATCCAAACTAACCAGAGGATGCCAGAACAGATGATGTCTGCCTGTGTGTATTGCCCATTCTGTATTTGCTGACAGAAACAATAATTAACACCAGAAGCCTGCACATTGTCCCCTTCCACAGCTCTCCCTACAAAGCTATTTTTCTCACCTGACAGATTGACACTTACAATCTTTAGGCGCAGCACTGTTTGTAAGAGTCAGGAATGGGCCAGCGTCCTGTGACAGCCATTCTTATGCCACCTAGTGGCAATAGTCCAAAGTAACCTATTTTTTGTTTGTAAGACACCTGTTCCAGCCCGACCAGGTCTCTCGAGGCAGTGTTTCCCACTTGCCAGGCAGCAATTTTAAGGCAGTTTTTGGAGTACTGGTCTCAGCTGAAGACATTTTGCTCTGTGTTTCAATTAGACCTATAGAGTTTCAATTTTGATTTTGTCAGACCCTACTGCAACTTTCCTCACTTAGATGCTTGGAGGTGACAGCTTTTTAAGAAGCAAAATAAACAGCTACCTGCCAAAACTACATCCATCACCACATGGGTAGACACTTAGGTGTCTACCAACGGTCTACCTTTTAATTTTTTTAAGCAATTAGAAAAGCACCTCTGGACCTACCCATCTGGCTGCAGGCATCACACTCTCACAAGCCAGAAAACATCCCTGGTAAATGACTCGGATCACACCCAGGTGGAGAAAGGCACTGACTGCACCACAGGAACCTCCCCCCACAGGTCCATGCAGGGGAACAGTGACCTTTATGCAGTGGGGCTGCAGCCCCAGGCTTTGGGGACGGGAGGGGAGACTCCGCACAGATCTTCCTCGCTTCAGGAGCCCTGTCTGAGGGAGCCCAGCTAGAAACAAGCCCCCACCCCCACTGGGGTTGGAGCAATAACCAGCGATGTGCATTCGCTGTCCCCTCACGTCTGAGCCTGCCACAGCCCCTTGCGGGGGAGGCCGGGCACACGCTCCCCCACCCCCATGGGGCACGGCCCCTGGCTGGGCAGACCCAGCTGGAGCCGGGGGCGCCCCCCCCCGGACGGGGCCGCCGAGCGCCCTCCCCTCACCTGCGCCGGCGGCCCCCCGGCTGCGGAGGCCGTCGAAGGGATGCTCGGCCCCGCCTCTCGCCCCACCCTCTACGTGCCGCGTCACGCGCTCCCCCGAGCGGCCGCAGGGCAGGACCGGAGGAGGGGGCGTGGCCTGTCCCCGGATGGGCGGGGCCAGTGAGCCCCCTTCCTTCCCCTGGAATGTGGGCCGGGGCTCGCGCTCCACCGCTCACTTGCCTTTTGAAACGTGTGGGCGGGACTGGTGGGAAGGGTGTTGCTGCAGCGCGCGGTCGCCCCCAGGCACCAAGGAGGGAAGTAAAGCAACGAGAGAACCCGGGCACAGCGAGGGAGCAAGCCCTAAAACCGCGCTGCAGAAAGAGCCAGGGTAGCACCTGCAGAATACAGCTTAAAAAGCAGCACCTGCACCCTACTTTACCGCGCCTGCCAGGTTCTTGACCAGTGGCGATTTAGACCTGTTAGCCGCCCTCCCTCTTTGTTAACAGTTAGTGCCTGATAAAGCTTTACACATACACACACTGTATACTTACATTTTCTTAGGCATTATTACATTTGCATGATAAACTGGATTTCAAAATATAATTTCACATAGTTCTTTTCCAAATCACCCTATCTGAAAAGGCATCTGAAAGTAACATGAAGTAATGGCAGCACAACTAAGAGGACAAATGGAAGACCCTTATTTACAGCCTTTGTACATTTTGATGCTGATTGATGATGCACATTGTGCTAAAGTCTGCAACTACCCCTTCTTTTTAAAAATAATGTAATCTGAAGTCCAAACAAATGATAGGTGATAGTTTCTCTTCATTAGTTCTCTGCCAATGTGCCTTAAAAAGTAGGGTTGAGAAAGGGTAGAGGGAGTTGGCATTGCTAATAGACTGCTATAAATCCATGGTATGCTCATATCTTGATAAAAACCCATGGTATGCCCACATCTTGAATACTGCATGCAGATGTGGTTTCCCCACCTCAAAAAAGATATATTGGAATTGGAAAAGGTTCAGAAAAAGGCCACAAAAATTATTAGGGGTACGGAACAGTTGCCATAGGAGAGATTAATAAAACAGGGGCTTTTCAGCTTGGAAAAGAGACAACTAAAGGGGAGATGATAGAGGTCTATACAATCATAACTGATGTGGAGAAAGTATTATCTACTTATTATCTACTCCTCTTAACACAAGAACCAGGGGGTCATCAAATGAAATTAATATGCAGCTAGTTTAAAACAAATGAAACGAAGTATTTTTTCCACACAACACACAGTCAATCTGTGGCACTCCTTGCCAGAGGATGTTGTGAAGCCAAGACTATAACAGGGTTCAAAAAAGAACTATATAAGTTCATGGAGGACAGGTCCACCAATGGCTATTAGCCAGGATGGGTAGGAATGGTGTCCCTGGCCTCTGTTTGCCAGAAGCTGGGAATGGGTGACAGGGGATGGATCACTTGATTACCTGTTCTGTTCATTCCCTCTGGGGCACCTGGCATTGACCACTGTCAGAAGACAGGATACTAGGCTAGATGGACCTTTGGTCTGACCCAGTATGGCCATTCTTATACTCATTAGCACTAACTAACTGTGGTGATGCATTTTGTGCTGTGACCACCTGTCCACTTGGAACCTGCATAGGCTGAAACCACCGACTCACTTCAAACAGGCCACCAAAAAGGCAGCATATACCGTAAGAGCCTTTTTAAATAGCCATCAGGTAGAATCATGAATATTCTACATCACTCACTGCATAATCAATGACAGCTCTTTCATTCATACTTCAGGCCACAAAATATTTTAGATTGGACAAATACAAAATGAGGAATAACTGGCTAGGCAGTATACTGCTGGAAAGGATCTGGTGGTTATGGTGAATCACAAATTGAGTATGAGTCAGCAATGTGATGCAGTTGTGAAAAAGGCACATATTCTGAGATGCCTGAACAGAAGTGTCATACATAAGACACAAGAGGTAATTGTTCAGCTCTACTTGGCCCTGGTGAGTCCACAGCTCAAGTACTGTGGCCATTCTTGGGCACTAGACTTTAAGGAAGATGTGGACAAATTGGACAGAGTCCAGAGCATAGCAACAAAATAAAAGGTTTTTAAAAAACTGCCCTACGAGGAAAAGGTAAAAAAACCTGAACATGTTTAGTCTTAAGGAAAGAGGACTGAAGTGGGACCTGCTACCAGTCTTCAAAATATATTAAGAGCGGTTAAAAAGGAGGCTGGTGATCAGTTGTTTTCTGTGTCCACTGAAAGCATGACAAGAAGTAATCAGCTTAATCTGCAGCAAGGGAGATATAGGTTAGATATTAGGAAAAGCTTTCTAATTACAAGAATAGTTCAGCACTGGAATAGGATTCCAAGGGAGGTTGTGGAATCCCCATCACTGAAGGGTATTTTTAAAGAACAGGCTATACTCAACCACCTGTCAGGCATGGTGTAAGATATACTTGGTCTTGCCTCAGCACAAGGTAATGGACAGGAACTAGATGACCTCCTAAGGTCCCTTCCAAAGTTCCAATCCAACATTTCTATGAATAAGCTATTAAAGGAGAAAGGAATTGAAGAAAAACATACAAGTCAAACATCTGATAATACAGAATAGTATTCATTATCTGTCTGATGGACACTATGTAATGAAGCTTTTAGGAACAATAACAATGTTTATAGTTGTACATTTTTAGCTGTTAATGCTTATGTTTATATAGCTTTTCATTCTAAAAGATCCTAAACCATTTCATGTGTTTAAATTGACAAACATATGTAATGGATCGCTGCTCTAAAGTACATGAATTTAGAAGTAATGCAGCAATTATAATTAAATACCAGAACATTGCCAAAAAAAAAAAAAGGCTGTTGCTCAGGAAAGAAAAGAAGGTTGCGACTAACTTCAGAGGATTTGTGTTTCAGAAAAGACTAACAGTTTGATAGCAATCTGAAAAAAATAAAGACCATTTTCAAGACAAAACTGGTTTTATCCTCTACTTCATTAACAGATTGTTGAGACCCAGAAATTAAAAAGCAGCACTTCTCTATTCTGTCACTAGGGGATGCTCTGTGTTTTCTTTGACTCTACTGTACTAAGCTATCAGGAACAGAAGAATTTTACTTGCACATTTAGCATAGCAAATCAACTCAACAATTGTGAAAGAAACATGCCTCACTCCTTGTTTGCATCTATAAAAATGTCCTTCAATATAGATTTTTAAAAAGTAAGACTAGATCCCATTTAACTATTTCAAACTGAATTACTTGCACTGCACTAAAAGGAAAGGAAACTCCCTAAGCTGCCAATAAAAATAAACAAGTTAATCTGTCCCTCTCATCCACAATAAAGGGACAGAGTTAGGGTAAACAGAGAAAAATTCTGATGAGAGGCCACAATATCTGAGGGTAGAGTGAAGACATCTGCAAACTTTAAAACTTCAATCAATTGATCAGGAAATAAATTAGTGCACAGACAAAAATTCCTCTGAATAATCATTCTTAAAATACTTTGCCAGACAAGGTTTGATGACGACTCATCTCTCTATTTTTAGCAGTATAATTTACATTTCAATACTTTATGAACAAAAAGTTCAAAATGTTCAAGAGCAAACGTGTTTTTGGATCCCCCTCCAAGATAAACGGCTAATTTTAAAGGGACAGGAAAACCAAGCTAAGTGCATTTTCAAAATGATGACTAATGCCTTGACAGAGTTCTTAAAATATTCTGGTGAGACATTTATAATTTTTAATAAGCAGCTGTAACTGTAGTACAAAGATCCTCCCACTCAGCTGTCACACCAGGCAACTTCCTCTGGGTGGGGAAAAAGTATAAATGACATTTCAAAGGTTCTTGAATTATTATCAGTGGAGAATAATAGTTTTATAGAAGACAGGCTTTATACTGTTTATTAGAGGAATCTTGGTAAAGAAAATACTTATTTAACCTACTTTATAAATTATTTACTAGTGTCTTATTAGCTTAGCATCCCTGCGCTAAATCAATAAACAAGCTAGCTCATGCTGGAAATACACATAGAAAAACAGGATTTACATATGCGGAAACCAAATTCCAATATACACCTCTATCCCGATATAACATGGTCCTCAGGAGCCAAAAATCTCTACCATGTTATAGGTTAAACCCTGTTATATCAGGGTAACAGTGGCAGGGCTCCAGAGGTGATTTATAGGGCCTGGGGCTCCCCACAGCAGCTAGAGCTCCAAGCCCTTTAAATCACCGCCCGAGCCCCGCTGCAGGAGCCCCAAGGGTAGCAGCAGCAAGGCTCCAGCAGAGATTTAAAGGGCCCGGGGCTCCCCGCAGTAGCCAGAGCCCCGGGCCCTTTAAAGCGCTGCCTCAGCCCCGCTGCCAGAGCCCCAGGGTAACCGCCCTATATGCAAACTCGTGTTATATCGGTCGCATTTATCGGGTAGAAGTGTATTAGGCCCCAATCTTGCAAATCTCCATGTGCTTAACTTTAAGAACATGAGTACTCCACTGGTCACACGTTAAAGTTAAGCACATACATAAATGTCTGTCATCTCAGGGCATCAGTTTGTATCTTTCATTATTATAGCTATTCACCTGAATGGTACAGTAACACCTTGCTTCTGCATGACGATCTTCAAGTTAAAAGCTGCATTAATAACTCAAAACGAAAAAAAAATCACATTTAAAGCATTTATTTTGAAAAATAAAATACAAAAGATCACAGCATTGTAAATGTACATGTAATTTATCAACATCTCAGAAATGATTTTTTTAAATAATTAAAAGAAAGATATTTAACAATTTCCATATCCATAAAATTGAAAACAGGCTCAACTGTTCTACCAAAAAACACAAATGAGGACAAGCACAGGCCACTTTTACAAAATTTCATACATTTAAATTCCAAATGTTTCACAAACCATTTTTACAAACCCTTTAAAATTAAGCTCTGGAATTAAACAAAGATATAGACAGAATAGCAGTTTCAACATAGGCCAGATTTTGCTTTAATTTCATTTTCAAACTGTAGAAACAGTTATATAAATGTAACAGTACATCGTCATCATCATCAGTGAAAGTGTTCACCATATCAGAAAAGGGCTTTTATTGTTACAGATTTAAGTGTGCTCACAAAAAACCAAAACAAACCACCAAACAAAAAGCCCCAAACAAAACAAAAAACACAGTCTGAAGGCAAATGGGAGAAGATTCGAAAAAAGCAGGCCATGAGCGGTACACCTCACTGATCTTGGTAGAACGGACCTTATAATGTCATGTCAAAGAGAAAATAATAATTAAACAGGTTAGAATTTGTGCACTCATTTTATTTGTTAAAATTCATTTTGCAGCCCCACACATTTTCATAAATACAAAGACTAATTCACAATTGGAATGGCAACAATCTCAACTGGTCCAAAATTACCATCCAAGCTAGGCACAGCCACTCTTGAACCTTTTCTTCAACCCCATACAGATGTTTTTAAAGCATGAAACCTTGTCAGAAGTAAGTCATTTGTAAGGCAAAGGCAGTGAAAAGCTTTTATCTCTGTATACTTTCAATAACCCCTTTAGCTATATAGTGCAAATTATTTCTTTTTATTAACAACTTTCTCTTCCATCATAAATTGACAGTGAAATTGCTCCTGAGGATTCTTTCAAGGAGATTTGCTGCTTTGGAATGTAAAAAACAGCACTAAAATCAAACTCCAATGCCAATATTTATGAAAGTAAGATTATTTGAGACATAAGTTTTAAATGTTCTTCTTATGTAATACTACATGAATGCTTTCCACATAGATTTCTAAATTAAGAATGTTTCCCAAGCAGAATTTATTTCTTTATAATGCAACATAATCCTTTTGTGTACATGTGCTATTTGTTTATTTATAAACACTATGTTGCCTTGGTTTAATTTAAGATGGATGTTGCATTTTGCTGGGCACCCAGAATATTTTAAGCAAGGAGTGCTCTAAAAATAAACTCATTATTGATTATAGCATTAGCAGTAATGCCTTCACCATTCACCAGTGTCCCAGTACAAAGTGCTCTAAAATATGCATTCCCTATCCTGGCCATTTTTCATCAAAGAAATACAATTTTCCTCTGGCTGCTTCAGGATGTATGGAACACTATAGACAAAAAACATAAGATTTGCTCTCTTTTTTTGGTCATTTCTTATCCCACTCTTTAGCCAAAGAACTGTTTTTAAAAATATAAAAGTTTATTCTAAAAAACTTTGTCTTGTTAAAATGCATTTCAATTTGATGTACAAACGTCACCTGCATATTAATTTTAACACAAATTAAAATGTGAAGATCCACTAAAAAGTGCCAAATAGTTTGTTCATTTTATATTTTCCTTTGTACTTCCAGCTGTACCACAGCGCAGAGAAATCCAAGAATAGAGAAAATGGTTTAAATTCAGAGGTGATATCATGTATGGTTGTCTAGCAATCCTGAAATGATGTAATTTACATTTTTTCAGCTCCTCAGCATATTGAATTATACCAAATTGACTCAAATATATTACTTTCGAATCTGAACTAAATACCTTCCATCTATTTCCCACTCTAAACCCCAAATAAATTAATGCAGAATGCAATTTTCCACTCTGAAGCTTCCATTATGATTTGAGATTTTAAAAAAAGATCACAATTAACCAGCTTAACTGATACAATTGGAGCAGATAACCTTGTGACACTCCATTTTATTACCTTATGTGCAAGTTAAGTCCATCGATATTCTACTCCACTGGTTCTGTCTGTTAAAGCAAATACATATATATTAATATAAAATGCTATCACCAATTAAAACAAATTAGTTGTTTTCCATTACAAAATAAAAATATCGCTAATAGTGCCATTTAGTTGTTTGGTTCTTTTTATTATACTCAAGACTCAATCAACAGAACAAAATATTAAGTAGTAAGACTAATTTAATAGAAGCAATTTCAACTCCAGCTTCAGATTTTCCAAAAGGGAAGCAATCATATATAATTTATAATTCTTTTAGCATATACTGCCCATGAAACATACTAACTCTACTGCTATATCACAAAGATTTTTTTATGCAGTGTTGTTGTAGCTGTGTTGGACCCCGGATATGAGAGAGACAGGGTGGGTGAGGTAGTATCTTTTATTGGATCAATTTTTGTTGTGAAAGAGACAAGCTTTTGAGCTGCACAGAGCTCTTTTTCAGGTCTGGGAAAGGTACTCAGAGTGTCACAGCTAAACACTTGGTGGAACAGATTGTCAAACATAAGGAGACAACACATTGCAAGAAACTATTCAAACAGAAGTGGCAATTAACACCTCTGCAGTCATAGGACAAAGGAGAGTTACTGGGCTGCAGACTGTTGTAATGAGACATAAAACCAGTGTCTCTATTGAGACCATGATTTTTGGTGTTTAGCTAGGTTATGAATTTAAGCTCCCATACCTGTCTTTTGAAGGTATTATGCAGGTTTCCTTTAAGGATAAGGACTGAGAAGTCAGATTTGGAGTGATCATTTTGTGAAAAAGTGTTAACCCACGGATGATAGGGTATTTTTGTCTTTTATCATTTTTGCTGATTTTGTTGTCGAATGTAAAGTTGTTAAGGATGAAGAGGAAAAGGATGAGTTTAGCAATGTGTTTAAGGTAGCTATCTCAATGTTGTCCATTGTCTTATAGATATGTGAAGCAGCCATGTTGAGGGATACTGGTGTACAGGGAAGCAACATTTATAGTGGCAGGTATGGTGTTCTGAGGGAGGTTTGTGGTGGTGTGGAGTTTCTGAAGGAGTCAGTCCTTTGAGTAAGAGTGGTCTCAGCATACTTTATGAGTCCTGATATTCCTTCAGTAAGAGTGCCATGGTCAGATACGATGGGTGTGCCTGGGTTCCCTTGTCTGTGTACCTTGGGAAGCATGTAAAGGTCCCTGGTGTGGGTTTGTGGGAGATGAAGTGGTAGTTTGTCTTGGAGTGTCTGGGGAAGGATTTGATGATATCTTTAAATTCTTGTGTGAATTGTGATATGGGGTCTTCTTTGAATTCTTATGGTAGGTGGTGTACGAGAGTTATCAGTTTGCCTAATTGATGTAGTCATCACAATTGAGAACTACAGTGATATCCCCTTTGTCTGCTAGTTTGATCACTATATAGTGGTTGGCTTTTAGAGACTGTACAGCTATCCTCTCCACAGTGGAGAGATTGCGGTAGACAAGATGTTTGTTAAGGATGTCACAGCCAATTTTTTTTCTGAAGTAATCAATGTAATGGTCAAGTATGTGGTAGACACCTTGGATGTTTTTTGGGGTTTTTTTGTTTTGTTTTGCATTCTTCTGCAGCATGAGGAATGGGTCACTGGGCTGGTTTGAACTAGAATAAATGGTAGATTTTCCGAAACTGAAATCTTTAAATCAAGATTTGAGGACTTCAGTAACTCAGCCAGAGCGTATGGGCCTGTTGCAGGAATAGGTGAGTCAGATTCTGCGGCCTGCGACGTGCAGGAGGTCAGATTAGATGATCATGATGGTCCCTTCTGGCTTAAGTCTATGAATCTAAGATATTACCTCATCTACTTTATCTCTCTAAAGATTTTTTTCTGACTTCAGTTTATGCGTTTCTCTCTTTTGGAGAAACATAAAACTTACTCTTTTAAATTAAGCAGATTTAAATTAACTGTATCAGTTCTAATACTAAGAATTGGAAGAGTTCCATTTTAACCATCTGACTTGGAACACAACAGACATTTGCTGCAAGTTAAGGACCAAATTCTGCTGACTTAACAACAGGTCAATTTTTAAAAAACAGGAATTATTTATTTTTTAAACAACTAGTATTGTAGGCTTCAGGAAACATGACAGTTTAGGGTTTATAAAGCACCATGTCTATTTACTGTGCTCTATTAAGTATTTTAAAAATAGCTTAACTTCCACTATTCGGAAATTCAACACCACACAGGTACATACTGCTAACTTTTTCTTTTAGACACAACTGTGCACATGTACTACATATACTGCAACTACACATGTAATATTGTAGCTTAACAAGCCTTTGTCATCATTTAGTTCTATGAACTAACCACTGCATACTCTTCAAATCAGTTTGCTGAACTACTACTGCTAAAAATCTGACATTTCAATACTTTTTCACCTTTAAGCTGCAAGAGACACTTTGGCCAGCAGTTGAGAGCTGAGCAATACTATGAATACTGTGAGCAACAGCACATTTAGCTGAGTGGTGTCAGGTTCTTCATGGCTTTATATTAGCTAAGCACAGCTTGCAAAGCATGAACACTAACTGTTCAAAATGTAAGAACAGGCAAACACCTAGTAACAGAGCAAAGCCCAGGTTAGAAATCGCATATAAAGAAGTTTATCAGAAAGATTGAAGGTGCCCACAGCTAAGAGTTTTATGCTCTGAAAACGTGAAACAGACACCACAGCTACTCTACTTTACTGGTCCATGTTCATTTTATCTTGCCACGGGACTTCCTTTCTACTGTCTTCTTTGGCTGGAACAAAAGAAACCAATTTTGGTTTTTAAATAAAAAAATATTTTTAATTTGAACTGATGGGGCAAGTCGAAAGGTTTAATTTCACATGCAATAAATTCTTCTGTGCATTTTCCTCAATCTCTAGTTTTAACATAGCAAGAATAATTAAAAGTATCCTTAAGAAAAATAGTTTGTTCCTATATTTTTGGATATTGAATTACGAAATGTGCCTATCCTTTTATCCTGAGAGTATGACACTGAAAGCATGAACAAAGTTTCTGAAACACTGGTTACAAACATCACACTAATCTTCCCAATGACCGTAAGAGGTAAGCAAGTCCAGTAAAAGGTTTTTTATCTGGAATGTTGGGGGGGTGCCAGTAAGTGAAAAATTCTAGTTAACTAAGAGGGAGGGAGTTTGGGTGCAGGAGGGGACATGGAGCTGGAGCTGAGGCACAGGAAAGGGTATGGGATGCTGTATCTGGGTGGCACTCACCTCGAGCGACTCCCCAGAAGCATTGATGTGTCCCTGCTGCTCCTAGGTGGAGGCGCAGCTAGGCAGCTCTGCATGCTGCCTCCGTCCACAGGCGCCACCCCCGCAGCTCCCATTGGCCATAGTTCCCGGCCAATGGGAGCTGCAGAGCCATTGCTCAGGGCACAGCCAGCGCACAGAGCCGCCTCTCTGCCTAGGAGCGGCAAGGACATGTCACTGCTTCAGGGAGCCACGCACAGCCAGGTAGGGAGCCCGCCAGCCATTGACAGCCCATGAACCATTGGCTGGAGGAGACTAGCCCCTAGCCTGCTCCTTCTGCCCGAGGCCTTCTGCACCCCCCCTGCAAGAGCCTAGGACCCATCCCCCCCTGCAGCCGCTGGCTCCCACTCCAGGCTAGCACCTCTGGCCCTGGAGTGCCAGTGCTGTGGCCGCAGCCCTGGAGTGCTGAGAGGGCAGGTGCCATGGCCCCAGCCCCCGCCCAGGCCTGGAGGGCAGGTGCCACCACACAGGGGCACTGAAGCCGCAGAGTAGGAAGCAGTGGGACTGGAGATGGGTGGGGCCATACCTGTCTGTTCAGGGAGGCACAGCCTCCCCCAGCCTATGATACCTGCCACCGATGCTGCTGGCCCCACGCAAACTGAACTATAAACTGGACTTTCAATGAAGGTCGTGAATGCCAGTTCATAGAGCTTTTCAGCTGGAAAAGTGCCGGATAGCTCAGCTTTTCTTGTATATTATTAAAGGATAAGAAAACTGAGTATGAGAGCAAAGTCACTATTTCCTAACTACCAGCGCCCTGATACTCTACAGGATGACAATACTCCCTCTAGAGCACTGGCTCCAATGCTTTTTACTAGGTCACCCACCAACTCCATTTTGTCTATTTTTCTGACCCTTCCAGGTACAAATGGGGATCCCCAAATCAAAGACCACCACCCTCCTCCTTGCACTGACAGCCTGCAGCAGCTCCCTACAACCTGGGACACAACCTTAATCCTGGCCCAGGGCAGAAGGGAGGTCCGGGTGGAGCAGACTGGAGAGCAAACCCTGCTCCACACTCACCCACGGTGGCAGGTCCTGTCACATGAGGCTGGGCCCAGCTCCCCATTCTGGGCATTGCGACAGGCACGCAGGGTCGCAGCACCACTCAGGTTTGATTCAGCCACCCCTTCACCATGACTGGGCCAAACAGCCATGGTGCTGTACCCCATGAGCCCTTCTGTCATAGTCGGGCCAACCCTGTGTGGCACTGGGATCCCATGTGCCAGATTGCGACACCCCAGAGCAAGGTTCAGCCATGAGGGACAGGAGACTCTGCTACAGGGTGACTGCATAGCAAGCTCACTCTCCAACCCGCTCCTCCTAGCACCAGACCTGCGACCCATCTAGAACCTACGCATGGCCCAATGGTGGGTTGAAACTCACCACTGGGAAACACTGCTCAAATGAATTAAACTTCATAAGCACAGTGGGCTGAACCATTGTCCTGTGTGCACTCAAACTTTTTCAAATTGCCACTTATTTGACAGACATTAATACACATTATTTTATGGCATCAGTGTGAGGAAGGAGGAAAAGATGAAGTGTTTTAGTGAGTTACCTAATTACTGGTCTTCCCCAAATATGCAATTCTCTATGGCTCCCAGGTTCTTAGAACCACCATTTTTGTAGTAATGCTAACCTCAAAAATCATGACTCGCACCCCTAAAAATCAAGAGACTTTTATAGAAAAAATTATATTGTGTTTTTTCAGTCCGTCTTGATTTTTTAACTCCACTTACCCATCCCCAATGCATGGGGGCGTGACAATTAATGTTGTCCATTCTGCCAAATGTATTTGCCCCTGCTGCAGGAGCTCAAACGTGCCTGCTTCAACTCCAGCAATTAATCCTGTCCCCCAGCCCTACTACAAGTTTTGCCCCCCCAGCACCCACCCTATCAGTTCAGACCCCTTCATTCAGTTCAGATGCCCACCCCATCAGCCTCCACCCCGCTCAGTTTCAGCACCCCATCAATTCATCTCCCACCTCTCCACAGCTATTCCTCTCTCTGTTTCTATAGGGCGGAATCACATTAATGTTAGATCTTTTTCAATTTAACTTTTGTATTCTAACTAATTTTTCATGGACAAGCCCTAAGATAATAATGACAAGCAATTCCAGCCTTTGGTATCTCAAGCACTTTGTACATAGATGCATCACCAGAAGTGCTACCAATTACAGGGGTCCTACCCTATAGCCCAGGGGTAGCCAACCTGAGCCTGAGAAGGAGCCAGAATTTAACAAAGTACATTGCCAAAGAGCCACAGCAATACATCAGCAGCCCCCATCAGCTCCCTCACCCGGCTTCCAGCACCTCCCACCCACCGGCAGCCCTGCCGATCAGCGCCTCCCCTCCCTCCCCACACCTCCTGATCAGCTGTTTTGTGGCATGCAGGAGGTTCCAAGGGGTGAGGGGGGGAGAGAAGCGAGAACACTGCAGCGAAGGGGACGGGGCAGGAAGGGTGGAGTGGGAGAAGGGCCTGTGACAGAGCCAGGGTGGAGCAGTGAGCACTCCTGGCACATTGGAAAGTTGGCCCCGGAGTCAGTGCCTATACAGGAGCCACATATTAACTTCTTAAGAGCCGCATGTGACTCTGGAGCCATAGGCTGGCCACCCCTGCTATAGCCTTTCCTCATGTAACTGTGATTGGGAATTTTCCCTAGGTCAGGACTGAGCCATAATTTGTATGCATTCCTACAACAACAACATGAACCATTTTGTTTTCAATCCAACCTTGTAAAATTCTCACTCATCAGGGACAATGTTTTGTTTCTTTTTGGTTTGCTTTGGTTTTGTAAAACAGGCAAGTAAATATCATTAATATGTTTACTATCTCATGGTTAAAAGTGAGTGAGCATGTTTTTGCTCCTGGGTGACACAAGCTGCATGATGCTTTTTCAATGCCAGATTAACGGACTAGGACGAGGCACATTTAGATGCAGTCGTCTTCTCTCTTTTGTCATTAGATTCACCATATTAAAGCAAAGAAAACTATGTAGTTGATAATTTTATAACATGTACATTTATTGTACAACAATTCCTCAATGGAAATTAACCAGTTGAAAAATATCTCTGTTTGAGAGTCTATTAAATTTCTTAATTCTTTAAACTTGTTTGTAGTCACAAGACATCTACATATTAATCTAATGGAATTCTGAGAATTAAGTCCTACTTTCTCTTTTGATTAAAGTAAAGGTCAATTAAATTGTTAGCAGAAGACCAGCAACAGAACCCAGAATTTGAGATGCTGCACTAGAAATGGAAAACCTTTGTTGGGTTTATATTGATACCAGACCTAGATCAGGCAATCTCTTGGCAATTTATGTCTGAAGGACCTCAAGTCTTGTATTGAAAACTATAGGAAATACCTTCTCTAGTTATTATGCTCACATAGCCCCTCTTCTAATCTCTTCAATACCCTCTACGACAGGACTGTACCATGTACAAGCATCACATTATTAGTAGTGCTTAATACATAATTATATTACATAGAATAGAATACACTTGCAGGGCCGGCGCTACCATTTAGGCAGCCTAGGTAATTGCCTAGGGCGCCAGAATAATTGGTGGGCGGCATTTTGCCGGAGGGGAGGCAGGCAGCTCCGGTGGAGCTGCCGCAGTGGTGCCTGCGGAGGGTCTGCTGGTCAGTGGCTCCGGTGGAGCTGCCGCAGTCATGCCTGCGGACGGTCGGCTCCTCACACAGCTCCGGTCAACTGCCCGCAGGCACGACCTGCGGCAGCTCACCGGTAGCGCGGAGCACCGGACCCTCCGCAGGCAGCACTGCGGCAGCTCACTGGAGCCACGGGACCAGACGCGGGGCGGCGAAATTGCCGTCCTCCTAGGGCGCTCAAACCCCTAGCGCCAGTCCTGTACACTTGACTACTTTGGGAGGATAATCCTCCCTATCTATAATAAATAAATAACAAATGTAATTGCATTACAAGGTCAGCAAAACTCCCTGAACTAGTTAGCTGATGAGATTATTATATCTTAATGTACTCAATTAGAATTATAATTAAAGTGTGAAGTATATTAACTAGTTCAATGTTCTTAGTAAATGATGAGATAACTTATCTTACTGCCCAGGACTGTACTGCTTACTGAAGTGTGGCAAAACACTCTGGAGATAGCCTCGCTATCTGCCCTATACTTGATTTAGAACCTTTCAGAACAAGGCAACTGATAGCAAATTACATTTCTTTACTACCAATAATAATACACAACAATCCATTTAGAGGTATTTAGAATGAAACTGGCCTGAATGGCAAAGTTCAGATCTGACATTTCCCAAGCTTCCAGGAATGTTTGGATCTGGCCACTTTGTCTTGGACTCCTCTCTAGTTTGGATGTAGCGTGCTACATTCCATACCAGAGATGCAAACAGGCTCAGGAATAGTGTGGGGACGGCTAGCACTCTCTATGACCGTGCAGGAGAAGAGCAATGAAGATCTTGAGCTCTGTGGGAAAGCTAGTAGGCACACAGTTTTCTATCGCCCACTAGCAACAAGACATCAAGTAGAAAAAAGTAGGCATGGAACTATATTAAAATAGGATACAAGAAGGCCCCAGCATGTAGACGGGAAAAAAATCAAATTACTCTAGACAGTGGGACAAACTATATACAATTCCCAGTTTATGGCACATTACTTCATTAATCCAGATGAGGGAATTCTCAAAGTTCTGTAAACTCAGATATTTAAGCATTCCTTCAGAGGGAAATGAAGCACTATGTGGCTTCACAAATCTGACCAGTCTTACTATCAGCTTCTGTCATAGAAGGCCTACCTATTCATAGAAGGACATATTACCTATGACTCAACCATATATAATCACACTGAATGCAAATATCAGTTCTATAAAGGGATTGTTAATAAAGATTTCTATCACATCTCTCTTGCATTCCAACACTTTCTCCATATTACTTCACCAGAGAGAAGGACAACAATCCAATACTGTACCTGAGGCATTTCTTTAAGAAATCAGGAAGCGGAAATTCACCTTTATAGACCTGGGGGGAAAAACATAGTACAATTTAAACAGATGCTATCATTATGTTATGTTCAAACTGCTAACAGGAATTCTGTTCAATAAAAGATAGGTTAGTCTGGGTCTCTGGAACTAGTCATGCTAATCAGACATGCCTGGAGCATGGAGGATTGATTTAAATCAACGATTTTAATAAAGATTTAAATGAGCAAACAGGAAACCTGATTTAAATAATTTACTGTAATCGTGTTTTGCATTTGTAATTTTAGCTATTTTCCTAAAAAAAAGCTGAGTCCCATCAGTTGGTAACCACTAAAACATGTTGATTTGCAACTAAATATAGACTTTACACTAATTTAAGCTTCTTTTAAGAACTAGTAGATCTCATTCTCACAACTAGTTTTTATTCATAGATTGGAAAAGGAAAACAAGCTTTCCTGCTTTTTCAACTCCAATGATTTGTTAACTTGAATGTAGTAGTCATTGAACCAAACTAGTTGAATAAACTAAATGAAGAAAATAGTCTCTCTCTACCTCCAGAAGAGGCTACTCCTGAATAATTGGAGTAGTACTTTAGTAAGCTCTGATTCCAGATACTTAGTCACAAAGTTCAAAAATGGTACTTGTTAATATATATTTGATATTTAAATAATTAATAGATTATAGTAAATTTAAGCCTTAACATAGATTGTCAAATTCTAATTAATTTTAAATATGTTTATTTCAAAAAATAAAACCATTTAAACTTTTGAAAATCTGATTAAATAAAATGATTGTATTTTCTTTTAAATCATTGATTTTTATCCATCAGGTTGTGGCACTTCTTATTTTAGAAATTGTCATTTTAATTCATGAATGAGAATGTGTTCGTCTGATCCAGTTCTACATCTTAACACACCTTCTCCAGCTTATAACTCCATGGTGCCTACAAAAAGCCTGAGAATAGTTAAGCTGCTGATGTGCTGAGACCACTGCCTATCATGCTTACAAACACTGTAGCTTTTTCTTATGCTCCCCAATCTGTCTGTACCCAAATGTTTATTTCTCGTCTTACACTTGGCCTGGAAGCTTTTTGGGGCATGGGCCATCTTTTTGTGTTCTGTTTGTACCGTGCCTAGCACAATGGCAGCCTAGTCCATGACTGGAGCCCAGAGGACTATAGTAATACAAACAATAACGTCACATATTGACTGATTGTTCTGTTCGAGTGAGAAGTAAATGGCATTTAATACAATTTTTATTTAAGAAACATGCACTAGGTTAATACATGGCAAAAATCTTATAATTTATCCTACATTTTGAAGTTCTCAGGGTACAAATTATGCTTGATGTAAGTCCGATATACCTTATTCACTATATATTAACTTAGCTTTATACCAATATAAAACTGTCTTTTTTAAATCTGTCTTTCCCTACTATGTGGTGCCATGCAAAAATCTCTCCAAAATTAAAACCAGTTACTAATTAGAGTTTAAAAATAAAAGAGGAATTAAGTACAATTTGCAGTAGGCTATCCTGACATGGCTAATATTGAATAGAAGGATCCTGCATCTACAGAATTGACAGTTTCCTATCTGGTCTGAATGGGGGTCTAAACTAGATAAAGTCTGCAATATCTTACACTGATTTCTGAGCTCAGATTAGGAGCAGAACGGTCTCTGAAATAATTACTATGTCAGTACACTGCAGTGGCCTTGTCACTGAAGCTGAGTCAGCTCAGAGTTTCCTGTCTGCAAAATAATTCACCCCAAACATGACTGCAACATTAAACAATATGATTCATTTTGAATAAACTAAGCAAGCTGGGAGCTTTCACTACTCTATTTCCATAACTAGACTGGTTAAACACATGCAGTGATCCAGACTTTACTAAAAAAAAATAACCAGGGAGCAAGGAATCATCTATATAAGTTGCAAAACCTTAAAAGTTGTTATCTCAAAAGGAGTGGACAAAGATAGAAGAACAATGCTAATCCACAATGATAGGCACAGCTCTCATTCACATTCTTGAAGCCATTCCCATAATAACCATAGCTTCCCACAATAACGTTAATGAAAGCTTCATTGGTCAAAAATTCAGCATGTTGTCAATGAGATTCAAATGTATTGTAAACGTCTGAGTTCAGCAGACTACTTCAGATTTTTCTCTTTTAGTTATGCCATTAAAATGAAGCTCATCTCTCTAGACAGCAGCTAATAAAGTGATGCATCAACAATGTTGTCACATTAATACTACAAACAATTATTCACCTATCCACAACATGAAACCATTTTGGCTAATTTCACATCCATGAAATAAATTGAACTGCCTCAGAAGCATTAGGCTACGAAGTTCCATATTAACGTGATTTTTTAGTAGAAGAAAACATAGCTCATGAAAACAATATAGAGATTTGTTACATCAGTGAAAATTAGCAAAAAGTGGGAAAGACTAATAGCCACAAAAGTCACAATGATCAGCTCAGTTACTTCCAAAATGCCCAAACGCTAATTAACTCAGTGTACTGAGCTTCTGTGAGGGAGTAAATATTCCAACCTGCAGGTTAAAAAGTCGATATAGTCCAAGCACCACTATGTTACTCAATACTTGTTTAATGAAAAGGAGCCCATTTAAACAGGATTAATAATAGTTTTGGGTCAGGATTTTAATGCAGATATAGTTCTCTCCCTGTTATATTTTGGCAATGTTTTATTTGGTCAGTTCAGTGTACAATGTTAAAAATTTGACAAAATAAAATTCTCATGCAACAGAGATACAGGAACAGGCACCTGGAAGACAGCTGTGCAATTATTCACATTCTACCAAAGACAAATCCTTCTTAGATAGTATTTTAATATTACGGTAGAGTCAAAGGTGCAACAATGCCTCTAGTCACACAGCATTATCAATTTTCCATAAGCATAATTGGGCACAGCAGATCAGATTACTGCAGATAAAAGTGATACTGTAATTTGATACATGCTTCATTTTTGCAATGTAGATACTGAAGAAAAACTACTTTTGGTTCAGACAGACATTTTAAATATTCATAACCTAGGAGATTCTTTGCTCCCATCTGTCATGAACAGTCAGTGCCTATCATGTGAATTCTATCCACAAAACAGATAATCGAAACCAACTGCCCATGTGATGTTACATAAAAAGCACCAATACTGCAACACTGTCCAAAAATAATGCAAGAGGATCTGATTAGGAGTTTTTAAAAATTAGGAATTTGGGAGGGTTTTACATAGACTCTTTCATACTAATACATGCATTGTACAAGTGAGACAGCCAAAAAAACAGGATGTACCTTGTATTTCAACATTTGCAGCTCTAGTTCCTTTTAGGCACTACCAGTTCAAGATCTAAACACTTATAAATATTAATTAAAAAAAAGTTAGTTTATGCAGAACCTGTTGCCCGGAACAAAGTTACCTTCTTAAGTCAGGAAACCTACCTAGATACCATTTCCCCGCCCCTCCCCCAGAGGTTTGTTAAAGATCTTCAAAATATGGACATCTATTATAAACTTGTTCTATTTTCTCATACAAATCACTCAACTCCTCTAACCTCTCCCAAGGAGATGGCAGAAAACATGCAATCCTCACGGAACTGGAGAGTTGCCTGAATAGGATTCTACTTAAACAGTGTGCAAATATATAAGCACACACTGGCTACTGGGTGGGGTTTTACAACATTATATCTGAATTGCATACAATTTGGCAATTTTTTAAAAGAGCCAGAAGTAAACTACATGCAGTCTTGGAAGCAGGATGGAACTCTAACATTATGGTTCCTTGTAAAGTTCTTAAAAGGTTTATTGAAAAAAGCTTGAAAGGAAAAATGAGATATTGCTTTTCTGAGGCTGCTGACCTGTCTGTTAATTACTCATCACGGTGAGGAGAGGTGGGGGCTAAGCTTTTCTAGAAGCATCAGATTTATCCACCAATTTTTCTTAGGTATCAAAATGGTTGAGATTCTCTATTCCATCCTAGTAGAGGTTAACAGGGCCAGATGACATTCACCCAACATAGTTACAGGATTGTGCAGCCATAGTTAGCCCTGCTCTGATCCCTGTAAACTCCAATATAGGGCCATTTCTGGCTTGTGCTTGCAAACCAGATGCAGAACTGAGGAAGATGCCATAACTTAGAATGGCTGCCAAGATGCTAAGGTACACAGGTGCCATTTTGGCTCCCAGAGAAGCCCAGAAAAATCAGAGGACTATAAACAATCTTTGACTCTCGCCCTCAGCTTCACCTTGTGTACTGCACCTCCAGAGAGTTCTACAAGAGGTCCTGGCCAGAATGTGCAACATACAGCCTCTTTCTTCTTTATAGTTCTCTGTTTCTTATATGGCAGCATATGGCACCATCAGTAGTTTTTTACAAAAGCAGACTTATAATTAAAATGAGCTGTAGTTGTAGCGAAATAATGTATTAATTTAGTAATGTGTATAAAAACATTATTTCCCCTGCCACTGCTGGAGCAGCTCTGCAGCCAACTGCTCAGGCGGCCTTGCAGCCAGCCACACTCCAGGGCCAACTGCACCAGCCACTACTCGGGTGTCCCTGGGCAGCTGGCCAGAGCATCTGAGCTGAGAGCACTGTCCAGAGCGGTCACAATGGAGCACTCTGGGATAGCTCCCAGAGGCCAAACACTATCCAATTGCGACATTATCATCCCAAGTCAACCCAGCAAGGTCAATGTCACGCTAATCCCCTCATGGGGGGAGGAGTACAGAATCGATTTTAAGAGCCCTTTAAGTTAAAAAAAAAAAAAAAAAGGCTTCATCATGTGGACGGGTGCAGGGTTACATTGATGTAACGCTGCTAAATTCAACCTAAACTCGTAGTATAGACCAGGGCTAAATCCTAGAGGTTGGTCTAGGTAGGTCTCCTCAGCTATTGGTGATATGGTGGAGCCCTGTAATTCACAAATGGAACCAGTTAAATGCCTCATGTGAGAGAGCAGGACATGTCTGTGGTTTATTCCCCCTTGTGTCTTGATCAAGACCCTGTATTATGGCAATCTACTAAGCAAGGAGATTTGGGAACTGCTTCTTCAAATGCCAGTCAAAACCACTTCTTCAGTCATGTGGGGTCAACAGAGAAGGCGAAGACATTAGAGAAGGGTGTCATGTTTTACTTTAAATGGAATCATTTCATTTTCCTAAATTAAATCTGTTACTATGCCAATATTTTAACGGTGTGATCACAGTCACTGTTAAGATTTCCAAGCAACTAATATTCAGCGGAATATTAAAGAAGTTAAGAAGAGAATTGGCACCTGATATTTTCAGAAATAAAAGTTTCAGAAATATACTGAATCTTCCACTTTGCGATGGATTGTTTTCTGGATAAAAATCTCCATAATAAAATCCACAAGCTGGGGCTGTTCCTACAGCAATTTCAGAAAACAATTGTCCTAATACAAAACAGCATGGCAGCAATTTACATGTACAAGAAAATCGATTTTGTTTCATTTATTTTATAAACTACTGCAAATTCCATTGTAGAATTTGTCTCGTAAAGCATACCTATAACAAAGCCTTTTAACCTTTTTTAAAAGCAGGTGTTTACAAATATTTTAAGAAACTATTTTAGATAAGCAAAAAAAAAAAATCACACTGCAGACTACAAGTAGGAACTAAAGAAGCAAAACTCATTTAACATAGGTCACTGAACAGTCACCATATGGCAACTTATAGTAATTAAACTTATACTCCAGTGGTGAACAGCTCAATATCCTATTATTAATCAGGGTTAATTTCTCTTTTCCAAACCATACAGACATTCCTGTGGAGAGAATGGAGGCAGTGGCGTATCTACATCTAAAAAGCTCAAAGAAGAAAGTTAACAACAAACAAACTATACCAAAGGAGTCACAGGAGATTTGCAGGTTCTCTTCAGGAAACCCTCTCTCATGGTGATCACTAGAACAGTGTTTTTTAAACTGTGGGTCATGGCCGAGTACTGGGTCACCGTGCTCTGGTCAGCACCACCGACAAGACGTTAAAGTCCCGTTGGGGGTGCTGCCCAACTAAGGCAGGCTAGTGCCTACCTTTTCTGACACTGTGCTGCCCCTGGATGCAGCCAGCCGTGGTCCGGCTTCTAGGCAGGAGGCTAAGGGCTCCACGCGCTGTCCCCGCCCTAAGCACAGACTCCACATCAGTGCCTGTGGGTGAGAGTCACGCTTCTGCCTAGGAGCCGGACCTGTTGCTGGCCACTTCCAGGTGGCAGCATGGTCTGCAGTGCCAGACAGGCGGAAAGCCAACCACTGCAACTCCGGCTGCGCTGCTGCCAGAGGTAAGTCTGCACCCCAACCCCTGACCCAGCTCTGAGCCCCCACCCAATTCTGGAACCCCTTCCTGCACCCCAAACCCCTCATCCTCAGCCCCACCCCAGAGCCTGCACCCCCAGCCCAAGCCCTGACCACCTCCCATACTCCAACCCCCGCCCCAGCATAGAGCCCCCTCCCACACCTGAACCCCTCATTCCCTGGCCCCACCCGCAGCCCTTACTTCCAACCCCAACCTTCTGCCCCGCCCTGGGCCACACGCAAACCTCTTATCCCCAGCTCCGTTAAGTCGCAGACATCAACTATTTTCTCTAACTGGGTCCCAGAGAAAAAGTTTGAGAACCACTGACTTGGTTCTTGTATTCTAGATGCAATTTTGTTTTTGTTTTTTTCAGTTTAAAAGTTAGAGCAAAGAACACAAAGCCAAAATACCACACAGTGAAATGCTCCTGTGGTCACCAACACCATCCCTTCGCAGCTTAGCTATAGCACAATCAGGGCCTTGATTCTGGTCTGTTCCACAGCTACATCTCATTGCTGCATCCCTTACACAAATATACACTATATCTTTTACAAGACAGAGCTGCGCTAACCACACTGGTGGTCAAAGGCACTATTTTTAACGGCTTTGGGATCATTATTGCAGAACACTGCCTTTTAAATAAAAAATAAGGACAAACACATGATCTCTAATATAGCGTCTCTCAGTTGATAAGGAAATGTCTTCAAAAGTCAAGTTGGGGATAAGCTGTGTCTTTGGAACAGAAGGGTTGATAAAACTCAACTTCTTCTTCCAGCTAGTATGACCAGTCAACAGAATTTTTGTGACATGACAGAGAAAAATATGGCTTGCAGAAGTTATTATAAAGGCCACCAGTAAGTAGCCAGGCAGAACCCCCACAGCTTTTTCCTCTAAGCATATGAAGTTTTCTTCTCATAATCTCTTTATGGTGAACATCGGAACCTTCAGGAATTGTCAAAAGAAATGACTGGAATACGTGTCCACAAATTCATTCAATGTGGAGTGGTGTGCCAAAGAAAAACTGGAGTAATAATGTTACAGATGTGAGAGGAAACTGCACAACCAGTCCATAATACAAGGCTAAGGCCAATTTCAACTGGGTATAAGTCAAAAATCTAATAGTCACAAGGAACCCTCCAGTTTTTGCTATATTCTATTCAACTCTTAACAGATGCCTCTGTGAAGTTCACTATTCTGACTGAGCTACAGACACATCCGATATTCTTAAAATATAATGAAGTGATTCTAATACCTTATATTCTTCACTTGGTAAATGGGCTACTAGTTTGTAGCATTTCCGAAAACACCAATTATTAATATTTTATGTGTACATATGAACTCAATTACAAAAGATTCCTTTGTGCATGAGGATATGGAATCTGTTTACCTCTTATATTTCCAGAAAAAGCCACTGAACATTTAACTATAAATATATCAAACTTGAGTCATTGCTAGGTGATCCTTGAAGTAAAGTGGATGAGCACAACAAGAATACCAAAGATTTGCTTATATAATAAAAAACTAATAAAGCGCAAAATTCTGCGTAAATGCACAGAAAGCTAGCGTTGAAGTCAACAGGCGCCATGTATGCACCAAGGGACAGACGTATTTTTATTATTTGTCCCTCTGTATGCATTGATCTATATCCAACACTATTCAGATTCTAGTGGCACACATCTTCCACCTCCGTACTCAGTGCCCTGCATAAGAATGGATGTCTTACATGCATCCACACAGTACAGAACAAGCATGCAAAGCCCAACATGAAATTAATGAAGCAATTAGTCCATAAGAAAAAACAGTTGCTTGCAAGATCAATAATTTATTATTAGCAGAAATATCTTCAGATAAAGCTATTTTAAGGTACAGATTATAACTTGTGAAATGTTATTCAAATGAGCGGTACGTTGCCAGGAATGGCAAATTATAAACCACTGAAAAACTGCTATGCAAGATTTTACTTCTCCAAAGGCAATTTTTAAAAGAAACAAAACTACCTTGCTTTTAAGCGTGTAAAAGTTAATTACTCTTATTTCTCCCCTGTAGATGTGATATGTTTGTAGCCTTGTCCGTCCTAGTAGCTGCTCCTTCACAGAATTTTTTTTTCTTAGCATGCGCTAATAATAATCTGTTTCTTTCAAATGAAGTAGGTCTGAGAGAAAGGCATCCCGAATTACTGAAGAGCTGATAATCATCCTCAATTTTTAATCTCATTTCCAAACTCCTTATACAAATATGAATCATTCACATCCAGCTCACCAATACCTACAACTGAATCCTCTGTCTTCACCATATCCTATTCACTTGCTGGGAATGTTAACATTCATTTCCTATGTCACTCTTTGGATGCTTTCCCAACAACTGGAATAGATTGCCATTGAGGTTACGCTGCCAGATCCTGTAGGACAAAAAGTTCTTGCTGTTGAAATGAAGCCTCTCTCAGGTTTCTCTTAACCTTAGTTTGTGAATAAATAACTTTCACAAGTTATAATCTGTTCCATTCAGCAATATGGACAAATGGGTTTTAGAGATTAAAAGGCGGGTAGGCATTACTATTCATGAAGACAAAAGCCCTCAGTCACCAATGGAAAACCCCCATCAAACAAAGTCACTGAGGCAGCAAAGCCAGCCTCTACTAACAACGTAAGTTATCACAAGTGTGAAGTAGAGAGGTAATTATTCTTATTACAAGCAGCTGTAATATTTTTCAGCAGGTACCTCCAGGATAAGCAGTACTACTTAATTTAACTACTTGCATTCCAACAGAATCAAAATCATAAGGCAAACTTAAAATCCCAGTGTTTGGGTTAATCAGCATCAGATTCTGTTGCATCTTTTGTTTATTCTTCAAAGAACAGCAAAGCATATGATAACCTGACATTTCAGTCATCCTGGGACTTTTTCCAGAGCCTGCTTTTTAAATCCACCGCAAGTATTTTGCATAGGACATCTGTAGCACTCTACTCCTGCCAAACAAGGGGCAAAAGACTGAGCTCAAAACTCAAATTTGGCAACCAGGCCAGCCAGCTTTAAAGATTACTGTCCTTAAAGTCAGGGAAACTAGTTTTAAGTCTGGTTACTTACACAAAGGAAATGAGCTAAGGCCTGAAAGTTAAACCCTACGCATGACGGAACAGAAAAAATGAGCTGCCAAACTACAGTAAAGGCTTTTAAAAAAAAATCTAATCTTGACGCAATAGTGAACAAAACTGATTTACAAACTATACTAATGTCACAACCTATCAGTACTTGATAGACTTTTCTTAAGTGATAAAGATAAAGAAAAAGAAAGTCTATTTAATTAAAACGGGGTACCAGCCTTCCAAATAATTGCTTTCTACTGAAGGGGGGCGGTGCCTTTCACACCAAAATCAATAAGCCCTTGTCTAAATAAGAGACAGAGTTGGTTAACACTATTCTAGCAAGAACCATAATTCATTACACAGCTACTATTATGAATTTCTTGGCTGATGTAGCCAAGTCTTAAAAGTAATTCCCCAGGCCACACTGCATACTATTTCTAACAACAAACAGTATTTCATGTTAATTTCATACGAACCAGACTAAGTTGCGTATATTATGATATTTAGAGTGTGTTTATGGAATATTTTCTAGATCACCAAATATTTCACAATTTTATTGTTATTTATGATTTACTCTTGAGAAAGCTAGGAAAGAAATTTTCCTTCATATGATATTACTGAAAACCATTACCATCTAATCTATGTATAAATTCAAAAATACCACTTATTCAGATATGTAAATGGCCAGATTTATAGACTATGCCTCACTTATTTTATAAAGGAAAAAGGTTCTTCCTATCAGTTTGGGGTCTGTACAAACAATCCACACTGATTACCTACATATTTACATGTAAATACCTTTTCATCTTTAACAAAATACATTGTTTCACACCAATTTTCACAGTAGTCAAACATCTTCCTGCTTGCCACTAAGCTCCAAATTTGAGGAATATAGTCTTCTGACGTTCAAATCTGTAACTGGCTTACTTTTATGCCATTTTTACATTTTTTAGACAGACAGACATGTATACATACATTCTATATATGGAATATATATCAGTATTCTAATATATGTTACACTTTGCAGTTAAATTGCTTAAAAATAAAGTGACGAGCCTTAGGGAAACCATGAGCAGCCTAGAAAGGCAAAGAAGGAAATGTGAGATAGCAATATATAGACCGAGCGTGAAGGATTAGTCTTTTTAATTATACTAATTTAATTTTCTGCTAAAATGCACATAAATTAAAGAGGTGGTCATTTAATTTCAGTGTTCTAGTAATACAAACAGTCCTTCTAGCTCTGCTCTTGGAACTGAATTTACTTACTGCCTTATTAGGCTTCAGTTTAGGAGGGATTATTCCTTACAATAAACATTTAAATTAATATGAAAATAAAACCACAACTACTATTCAGCACTGGTAGCTGTACCCCTGGTGTAGTGAACACTATATTTATGGGAAGTTTCTGATTTGTGCCTTAAGTAGGACCCTTCCAATTTACGGTCCATTTTGGTCAATTTCAGGGTCACCACGATTTTAAAATCCTAAATTTCACAATTTCAGCTATTTAAATCTGAGCTGAGGAAGCGCTGTTCTATAAAAATAGTTGTCAGCTATAAAAATGTTGGCATACTGTGGGGCCATGCAGGTACCACAGCAGTCCCACTGACTTGAAGGTATAAATTGTCCTCCAAATCTGAACAGTCTTTATGCATAAGAATAAACGGACACAAATCTGACATAAGGAATCATAACATTCAAAACCAGTAAGAGAACATGTCAATCTCCCTGATCACTCACTAACACACCTAAAAGTGGCAATTCTTCAACAACAACAAAAAAAACTTCAAAAACAGACTCCAACGTGAAACTGAAGAAACTGGAATTAATTTGCAAACTGGACACTAACAGATTAGGCCTGAATAAAAACTGGAAGTGGTTGGGTCATTACAAAACCTACATCTAATTTCCCCAATACTAATTTCTCCCTACTGTTACTCACAACTTCCTGTCAACTGTCCTGAAAAGGGCCACTCTTATTATCATTCAGAAGTCATTTTTCCTCCCTTGGTATCCTGCTGTTAATTGAATTGTCTCGTTAGACTGACATCACACTTGGTAAGGCAACTCACATCTTTCCCTGTATTTATAGCTGCTCCTGTATTTTCCACTCCATGCATCTGAAGAAGTGGGTTCTAGCCCACAAAGGCTTATACTCAAATAATTGTGTTAATCTCTAAGGTGCCACAAGGATTCCTCGTTGTTTTACTGAAGAGAAGATTCCCAAAATGATGATAGTAGAAGTTAGTAGTTGAAATTACATGAGGAAAATGTGAAGCGAAACACAGGAATCGAAGTATAAAGAGGACTGAAATCAACTGTTCTCCACATGCACTGAAGATAGGACAAGTAGTAATGGGCTAATCTGCAGCAATAGAGATTTAGGATAGCTACCAGGAAAAACCTTTCTATCTATAATTAAGCTTTGGAAGAGGCTTTCAAGGGAGGTTGTGAATCCATCATTGGAGGTTTTAAGAACCGGTTGGATGAACACCCATCAGGAATTGTCTAGGTTTACTTGGTCTTGCCTCAGTGCTGTGACCTGGACTTGATGACCTCTTGAGATCCTTTCCAGACCCACGTTTCTAGGATTCTTAATGTTGTAAACAGGATCCTGCTCAACCACTGAATTAACTGGGAATCTACTGTTACTTAAAGAAAGGCTTTGGACTTCCTTAATGTGTTTCCCAAAGCCCCACTCCTTGCCAGTCAGATCAACTGGAGCGAGAGGGAAAAGTTGGCTAATAGTTCTGTGTAAAAACAGCCCTCAGAGAGAGAGAGCCTAAGGAAACCTCTGCCACTGAGCTTGGAGTGTCTCGGGAGCATCTTCGTTTGCATTTCATCCCACAAAACTATGAAGTGCCAACAGGAGAAAGGAGAAAAACTTCTTTTCTGCCTCTGAGACTTGGAAAATGCAAAGAAAACAAGACACAAAGCAACTCCAAGCTTGAGAGAGCAATAGATTCCCATAATACAGAAACAAATGGTTAATGAAGAACAAGAGTTTACAAAAAAATCTCTGTAATTTGAGCTTAAAGAGGAGCTAGAAATATTTATATCTATGAATATTTGTATCTGAGCAACCTGAAGCAAGAGTATTTCATTCTCCTGCTTTGCAGATGAGTCCCTGAGGAGCTCAGGAAGGATTTTCCTCCTTTCCGTAAGTATACTCAGTTAGCTAGGTGCATCATGGGAGGCCGGAGAGTGATTTACCTTCTCTAAAACCATTGGGAGGCAGAAGCAATGGTCTGATCCGCAATGGTAAATCTTATAGTCCTTATACACTTTCCTATAATACTCAGCATTGAAGCTCTTTAGCAGTTCCTTCCATGCCAGTATGTTGGAGGTAGCAATGAAGGTGGTCATTTTCAAAGGCATAATGGGCTGTTAGGCACCCAAGTCACATTAAAAGTCAATGGAGTTGCAGGCCTAACTGTTCATAGTGCCTACGAAAATCTCCACCAAAGCTCTTTTAAAGGTTGCCGTTATGAAAACGGTAAATTACTGTTTTATAGTCCACATTAAAACAAAAACTCCTCAACATTTCTTTCATAATGAAAGATGCGCTTTTAGCCAACTAGATTTCATATAGAAAAATACCTTACCCTTTGTGTGTTTTCAAGAACTTTTTGATCTGGCTTTCCATAATTTGGTGGATTGGCATACGGATCGTAGCCAAGTTTAGCTAACATTGGTGCAATCACTGGCATGTCTTGTAAAACATCTGATGGTATTTTCCCAACCCATTTGGACAAAGCTTCTACGTTGACTGGTTTGATTACTTGATCTGTAGATCTTTCAACTCTGCAAAAAGAAAAAATAGTAGTTACTATTTTTCAACCAACAGTTTTTACTGTGTAACTGGCATTAAGATCTTTTGGTCTTTTTATAATTGCATGTTTACATAAAGCTGTTGGGAGATAAGGCATTGCTCCATACATACACAGGGACAGCAAGAAAACAGGAAAAATCGGGGTTTGTTTTTCTCCTGGACCATAAGTAGGACTCAGAAGGATTTTCTTTTATTTTTATTTTTTTTAATCTGGTGTTACCCGCTCTTTTCCACAGTCACTTCTTCCTTGGATAAGAATATGTACAACTCAGCTTTTTATTACGGGTTAAGAAAAACTGACACACTATGTGCTAATAAAAGCTGACTCCCAGCTATTTAATATATGGTCTGCAGCACAGACTGAATAGTTTCTAGATTCTCTCATGAAGTAAAATACTTTGATTCATGTTTCCAAACGTTCTTTCCAATTAGAAAAGTACACAGTTCCTTAGATGTTAGTTATTCATCTTTTCTCTGTGAAAACAGGTTAAAATCAAAACATTTGCACAAAAAGTCCCTCGGGGGATATTTAACTCCTGTACCATAAGTAATAACACATGGTATGTCATCATACATCTGCAATTCCAACTGAATAGCTAAACATGTATGGAACTATTGCTGAATACACAGCTGTCATGTCTGCCTACAGTCAGTGCACTACCTGTATCTAACTTACTGATGTAAAGCATTTTAAGCACAAAAGGTTCTACCTAGGCTCTAAAACCTAGCTCCTGTTACAGAAGTTTTTCTGTAGATTTCAAAGCACTTTACAAAGACAGTAATCATTATCATCCTCCCACTTACAGGTAGGGAAACTGAGGCACAAGGAGGCAAAGTGATTTGCCCATGATCACTGCATAGGCCATAAAACCAAGTTCTAGTCTACATTTAAATACAAAACACAAGATCAGTAGCCAAACTCTTGCTCAATTAAAAGACCCCTCCCTACCAGAACAAAAAGGAAACAATGCAAGTTAATGGAGCATGGAGATTCCAGGTAAGACTCAGCAATTGGTAACTGACTCAGAATTAAGACAGCAGATATCTCCTGAGAAAAATAAAAGGAAATTGGTGGAAGAGTCCCTGTATTTCAAGCTAGGGGGTCAAAGTGCCATAACTTCATTGACTTCAGTCACTTTACAACAATAATGAGCTTATCTAATTAACCTGATAATTGTGAGAAGACACTGACCGGTTTTTGCCTCATAGGTAATTATTATAATTACTGATTCATAAGCAGCTAGTTGACTTTGAGGCTGTCTGGTTTGGAGAAGTATGCTATTAAAATTCCCAATTTTCTGGAGTCCAAGGTCAAAGTTTTCAAAAGCACATGCCTAAAAATGAGACAACTAAATTCATACTTATGCATCCAAATATGTAGTTTGATTCTGAGTGATACTGAACACCCAGCACCCCCACAGATTACAGTGAAAACTAATGAGTGTCTATTGATTTCAGTGGAAGCTATGAGAATCTCTTCTAGTTTCGAAGTAAGCCATCACAAAGGGATGCCAGTGAGAAACAGGTTGCTTTTGGTACTTCTCTACCTTGCTGCAGTTTTAAATGAAGTAGTGTACACTAATTTCCCACTTAGAGAACCATTAGAATTGATTTTAGGAGGACTGAGATGGCAAAGCACATACAGCACAAAGCATCATGACATCAAAAGAAATCTGCAGAGATGGGACAGTACCCAAAAGATGAGCACACCACTGAAGTTGACTCTTACTAGCATTACGCTTTTGAAGGTTCTCAGACATTTAAAGACTGACAGAGGGAAAAAACAAAAAAACAACAACCCAACAAAACAGATCAAATCTGAAATGCTTCTCTCAAAATTAGCAAAGATTGACTTGTCTTTGAACTCTGATTCTAAACAACAAGAAGTGTTGCAATAAGATCTATGTAAATTGGATTGGCTAATAATTGTTTATTCAACACCACGATGGAACCCCAATCAGAGATCACGCCCCGGAGGGCTACTGTAATATAGTAACATACAGGGCACTTAATGAATACCCTGCACACAACAAACAGCACTTCAAACTTTAAAGATAAAAATCCATGTCCTGCCCCTTGCCTTTTTCATCATTTACAGCAACATCAGCAGCATAGACCATTTCCTGACAGTTAACGGCCTGGGGTTAATGCTAGAAGCACATTAGCTCCTCCCACACAGTCATTAATTCCCAGAAAATACTGCACCAAATTTGTTTTTGCTTAAGTAAACCATGTCTCCACAGAAAAATATTTAACACAGAAAAAAAGGGACAAGACCAGGAAAGAACCTTAGTCTAGGGCATCGGAGTAGGAAGTCATGAAATGAGGGAGGGAGATAAGAAACACACACAATGGCAGTTCCAGGTCCTACTTTAAAAGTGAAGTAAGATCTGAGACAGTGGAACAGCTGACATGTAATCCAGCGCTAACCAGAAGCACTTCTGTCTCTGCATGGCAATAACAAAGAAAAAAAATCATCTGCAAAAAAAGAATATTCCAGTACTTTTTTCTGCCTACTCAGCTATTTTCACAATAAACCTAAAAATATTTGTTAAAATAAAAAAACCCTTGCCAAATCCTCATTGAAAAAGGCATGGCGTTTCTTTGCATTGTGGTCACCACAGCTGCTTTCAGTTAAGTGGCATATGCCAGGGATATATTAACAATACTCCTTATGGCTAGACTACTACATACGACAAGGCATTCCTTAAACAGCCATGCTGGCTACTACTTCAACCACAGGTTTTGAGCTACTACAAATCCCGCAATATACATCTTTAAAGGCCTTTTAACATTATCACTAGTTAGATAGAAGCCAAATTGAAATAAAATTGTATTCCTGTTCTCTTAATAATAATGAGGCTCTAGCAGCATCGGCATAAGAAACACAAGAATGAAGATGAAGATTATCAAGAAAATGCAGACAAAGACTAAAACACTCATAATCCCTGCCAACTCAAGGTGGCAGTGGAACCAAAACCAAAAGTCAGAATATTAATCAGATGTGTCTCCTATCCCAAGTTATTACTAATAGAGTTGAGCATGCAGGGTGGAACTCAGCCAAAACTAGAAGGAGAAAAGAAGGTGAAGGCAAAACATCCTTGCCCCAGGATTCTGCAAACCACTTATCTGAAAGTGACCAATATATCTGTGTGAGAGAAACAGCTTTCATGAGAACATAGGCTCTGTATAAAACTGAAAATGTTAAATGAGTTTCATCTTCAGACATTTTAAAGTAAACTCCCTCTATCATGGTGAAACTTTCAGGACATAATTTATGTCACTGTAGCCTACTTCTATAAACAGGAAGATAAAATTAATGTGAATTTGTCCTAAGTTCCAATTTATTTCCTTTTTTTTTTGCTGGGTGAATAATTGCTAATTGTACTTTCTGTAAAGTGATGATCTGTTATCAGATTTTCCACCCAAACTAAAGTGCACCTTCTTCCTCAAAGTGGTTTTATGTCCAATTTCTGATTTTGGGGGGAGGGACGAGGCACA
Organism: Gopherus evgoodei; assembly: GCF_007399415.2. Lineage (NCBI taxonomy): Eukaryota > Metazoa > Chordata > Testudines > Testudinidae > Gopherus > Gopherus evgoodei. Next base: position 12,718,497 of record NC_044338.1, read on the forward strand.
GAATGGGGATGTCATGGACTTTCAGTCTCTGTGGTATGTAAAACCCAAAACAGTTTGTTTAAATGGGACTTTTCTGGAATTGACAACCAGCTAAAAAGGACTTAACTAACTCCATTGGACATGGTTACATGGCTCCTTGGTAGGCACTGCACATGACTTTTCCAAAGATCTTGGCGAGAGATGCTACCAGGCTCAGAAAGTGAAGTTCACAAGCTATAGGAATCAAGGATATGGGCAAGAAGGCTTGGCTTTCGGGTTGAAAACCACCCTAGGGGAAGACTGAAGCTCCAGAACTCCAAGACCGATCACCTGAGAAAGAGAAAGTCACAACATCAATGAAGAGGCTACATCAGCTTCTGAGCAGTCTCTCCGTGCACCCGAAGAAAGCCTGCTCTAGCAGGAAGAGCCCCACTGGTGTGCACTCCTGCATCATGTAGACAACACCATACTTTGCTTCAATACAGAACTGTTACTTATCCTTCAGTAACTGGTTTTTAAGACAATGCTGGTGTACATTGCACTGCAGATATGCATGTGCCTCGTGCATATGCGACTGGAGTCTTGAATAAGGGCACTGAGGGTGCATGACTGCTCTGTACCTCCTCGTGCTCCTGCCTGCAGATTGGTAGCCTCCCTCCCAATTCAAAGCTCTTATTAGTTCCATATTTCTGCTGATAAAATGAAGCTTTTTGGATCCCACAATTAAGAAGCAATGTTAGTGAAATAACAGAATGAAATGGAAACCTAAAATCCGAAGGCCACGACAGTAAACATAATTTGCTGATATATAGGCAGCTATGATACACTGACTTACTCCAACTCAATCAGAAGGTTAGGATAAGGAGATATAGAGTGTGCAAGATTTTGCAATTCAGTTATAATTCTAGAACAATTATCTAATACTAACAATCTGGTTTTAGATAGTTCTTAAGCGGAACAAAAGTTAATTACTGCCAATTTACAACCCCACACATGCACTCAATTTAAGCGAATAAGGTTTAACAGTACATAACACAATGTTGTAATTAAAAAGTATATCAAACCATGACATACTAACTTCGACTTATGAGGAAAACAACTGTTAAAGAGGCCATATGAAAGCCTTTGTAATAATAGTATCAGAGGGGTAGCCATGTTAGTCTGGATCTGTAAAAAGAGCAAAGAGTCCTGTGGTATTTTATAGACCAGGGGTCAGCAACCTATTGCACGCGTGCCAAAGATGGCACGTGAGCCAATTTTTAATGGCACGCGGCTGCCTGCTGGGACTCCACATGCCATTAAAAATCCTGCCGATGCGGCAAGCCATGGTCCCAGGCCGGAGCGTCCGGCCGAGCGCAGCAAGCCGCCAGCCCTTCCCCCCCACCTTCCACCCCTTCCCCAAGAGCCCTGGGTCTGCGTGCTTCCACAGGGCAGCGTTTGGCTCCATGGAGAGGGAAAGACACTCCCCGCTCATCTGGAGCCCTGCCGCCATACGCACAGTGCTGAGGGGTGGGGCTGCATGCGGGCACAATGGCAGGGATCTAGATGAGCGGGAGCATCATGGGTAAAGGGGCTGGGGGCCAGGGGGGGGTTGGGTAAGGGGTGGGGGCAGTCAAGGGAGCAGGGTGGGTTGGATGGGGAGGGTGGGATCCTGGGGGGTTAGGGGTGGGAGTCTCTGGAGGGGGCAGTCAGGGAGCAGGGGGGGTTGGATGGGGCATGGGAGTCCTGGGGTCTGTTTGGGGGCTGGTTAGGGTCGGGCAGTCAGGGGACTGGGGGAAGCAGTTAGGGTGGGGGGAGTCCTCTGGAGGGGGTGGTTAGGAGACAAGGAGCTGGGGGGTGGATGAGTCGGGAGTTCGGAGGGGCTGTCAGGAGATAGGGTGTAGAGAGGGGTTGGGGTCAGGCCACGGAGCAGGGGGGATTGTATGGTCCAGAGTTCTGGGGGTCCTGTCATGGGGCTGGGAGCGGTTAGATAGGCATGGGAGTCCAGAGGGTCTGTCTGGATGTGGGGGTGTGGATAAGGCTTGGGGCAGTCAGGGGACAAGTAGGCAGTAGGTCCTAGGGGGGCAGTCTGGGGGACAAGGGGCAGGGAGGCTGATAGGGGGTGAGGTCCCAAGAGGGGGTAGTCAGGGACAAGGAGTGGGGCAGGGGCAGTCACCCAGCCCTCTGCCCTGAGTCCTGACCCTCCACATACACACACAGCCCTCTGCCCTGAGCCCTGCACCCCTACATGCCCCCCCGGCTCCTGCCCTGAGCCCTGTACCACCCATCCCTCTGTTGACTCCTTCCCCCGCCCCCATCACCTCAGCCCTGACTCTGGCACCCCCACACATACCAAGCCTGCCTACCCTGACACCCGCATCCCCCTCACACGCTCACAGCCCTCTGCCCTGACTCTTGCACCCGCCACATCCCCAGTCTCCCCACATTCCATGCACCCCGCACATCCCCACTCCCACTCTGAGCACCAAACGGGAGCTCCTGCACTCCCACTCACATTCCCACCTGCACCCCTCACACCAAATGGGAGCTGCCCAAGTAAGTGCCCTCACACCCAAACCTCCTGCCCCAACCCTGGGTCCCCTCCTTCACTCTAGCTCCTGGCCACACTCTTCACCCTCAGCCTTGTGCTCGGTCCACTCCTACCCTCAGCTCAGTGCAGAGAAAGGAAGAGAATGGGCCAGAACCAGGAAGAAGGTAGGTACCTAGTGTATGTGGGCAGGGCTGGGACCCCAGACCGGCACCGGGCTGAACAGGTCCGGCAGCTGGGATCCCGACTGGCAGGAAGCAGAAGATGGAATCCCTGAGCGGTTGTGGGCTGAGCCGCTCAACCCACTGCCGGTCTGGGGTCTCGGCTGCTGGCCCCGCACAGAACCGCTGCTGGTCTGGAGTTCTGGCTGCCAGACCCTTCCCAGCTGGGGTCCCGGCCGCAGGCCTCACTCAGCCCACTGCCGGCCAAGGTGAACAGAACCCCAGACCAGCGGCGAGCTGAGCAGGCTGGTGGCGTAAAATCAGCATTTTAGTTTAATTTTAAATGAAACTTCTTAAACATTTTGAAAACCTTGTTTATTTTACAATACAACACTAGTTTAGTTATATAATATATAGACTTGTAGAGAGCGACTTTCTGAAAAACATTAAAATGTATGACCGGCACGCGAAACCTTAAATTAGAGTGAATAAATGAAGACTCGGCACACCACTTCTGAAAGGTCGCCAACCCCTGTTATAGACTAACAGACGTATTGGAGCATGAGCTTTCATGGGTGAATGCCCACTTCGTCGGATGCATGTATTCACCCACGAAAGCTCATGCTCCAATATGTCTGTTAGTCTATAAGGTGCCACAGGACTCTCTGCTGTAATAATCAAGACCACATGTCACCAGTTCCATCTGTGTTCTTCTGGCCAAGGAAATCTTCCAGTAAAAGACCACTCAATGCACAAAGATATTGAAGTTTGATCAGTTTGTTCACTACTAACATAATTCATTGGTCATTTTTTAAGGAACAGATGGTTAGTCATTACTGGATGTGATGCTTTATAATAAGATAACTGGCTGCTGAATAATAGCTAGAAGACAAGACAAAAAAAGCACAAACATATTTACTGATACAACAGAATCAATCAAGGAAACTACTATATTCTAGAGCACTACCAGACAATGGTTTGAAATATATGGCAGAACTGAAGTAAGAGTGGGGTTTCATTTGCGCATACAGTCTCATTCTGTGAAGAATCAGAAACTCCCTCCTTATACAGAATAGAAGGGTAATCTCAATTATGCTACTTATGTACCAAAATCAGAAAAGCCTGCTACAGAGAACACATGCCCTATATTTACATCACTGCACTGACCAAAAAAAGATATAAGAGATAGGTAATGTTAATACTGAATGAAATCAAACACTTGAGAAAGCAGTTATACTACAACAATTACAATGGAAGATATGCCAAAGAAATATCACAATTTATTGTACTCAGTATTTCAGTGTACAGGAAAAAAGCCCATAAAACTTAATACAATTGAAAATGGCCAACAGAACTGTATTGACTTGTTTTACTTTATTTACGTGAACAGGACTCAGATTAACTTACTTTTTATGATATGTTTATTGTTTCAACTACCTTGAAATGGCACAACTAATGACATGAGTAAATGGGATCAAATATCACATCAGATAAGACTGATAATTTAGTTCTAGGGAAAAACATTGACCAATAAACTGTTTGGAGTTTGATATTGTAGACTGCTTGGTCGGGGATCCAGGGTTTTTAAATTGTATTTTATACATAAAAATAATTTAATATTTTATTTTGAACTAGTGATCTAGTAGAGAGGGAAGTTATCTGAAGCATTAGTGATTAGCCTCAGGGAGCTGGGGACCTGGTCCCACCCAGCCATTGCCCAAAGGCTAGGTGGGGTTTATTACTTCAGACAAAGTCACAGGTGGCAGTCTTCTTTTGTGTTCTGGCAGCATTTCTGACATCTGCACCAGCTCAATCTATTACAAATATGTATACAAGTCACAATCCTTTGTGGAGAGGTGTGAGAAGGGAGAACACCCATGCAGAGGTTTGGAAGTTATACATTAAATGTTTGCATTAACTACACCCCTTTGAGGAAACGCTCAATAAATGTTGGTACATAAGAACAGCCAAACTGGGTCAGACCAAAGGTCCATCTAGCCCATTATCCTGTCTTCCGACAGTGGCCAATGCCAGGTGCCCCAGAGGGAATGAACAGAACCGGTAATCATCAGGTGATAAAGTAAAAATACTTCATAAGAAACAGGGAGAAGAGGCATTGTACTACTTCCAAAAACAAAACTAGCAATAAAAGCCACACCGGAGCCCCCCCTTTTTTTATTTAAATAAATCAGTGCACAAGAGACCTCAAACTCTTACATTAATAAGAAGTAATCAATCCCTACACAGCACACTGAAGTAATATTGCACATAAAACTGATTTAGATCCTCCCACATTTTTAGGAGTGTCCAATTTAAAAAATATTATTCCATCAGAAAATGTAATGACTACCTTTATAGTAAAATTAACACTGTGGAGACTAACAGCCTTGACGACGCCAGTGTTCTAATGGTTCGTTAGTTTTTGTGACTCAGTCAAGTTACTGTTGACTCAAAGGCATTATACTGTAGCAGAACAAACAGAGGCAGGCCTGAAAAATCCAATTACTTTCCAAGGTTCCAACATAAGCAGGGACTCATTAGAAAGTTGTCTGTTTCCTATTTCTAAATACTTACGAGGCACTTAGATACCAATCTCATCTTTCCAATCCCTGTTTCCGAACCAACAGTATATTATGTGAGGAGGACTTCCCAGTCATTATCTTCCATTTTATGGACCACTGGTCTCCATTATCCTCTTAATCCTGAAGGCAGCTGCAAAGACTACCTAAGCAATCCACATGCCAGTGACTCAAACCATTAGTTCAATGGTAGCCTAAGTTTACCATTGCATTTTTTTACAGCCTGTTCCCCAAAGCATCCCATTGCCACTTCCCATATCTAGCTTATTCCTCAGACCAACAGGGCTTTTGCATACTTGTATAGTCATCTTTCCAATTAACATGATAACCCTTTTCAATAAATAAAAGGGTTCATGTCAATATAGCTCTGCTCTTATATTAAATATAATTTATTTATATTTTATATTATATTAAAAAAGTATATTATATTATTATATATAATATAGTATATTATACTATATATTATATTAAAAAAAGTATTATCCAACCTTTTGGACTGCAAGCAATCTGGGCAACAGGCTGTCATTGATTACGTCTGTACTGCACTTAGCACAATAAAGACGACAAGCAAATTGGACCTCAGACACTACCACAATATAAAATGTTCATTAATGATGACAATCAAACGTATGGACAGTGGCACAGAAGAGTGAGTTTCTTTGCATTAAATCTTCCCTTGCCACAAAGGCAACCATTTCCACAGCAGCAACATCAGTACCCTGATATTTTACCGGGGATGCCAGAAATCAATATAAAGTCTTTAAAACCCACTCTGAACTAAATACTGGCTTAGGGATCTAACAAGTAGCCATTCATAGCTGGTTTCCAATTTTTAATATAAAATCACTTGGCTTTAGGTTTTTGAAGAATTAAACAGTGTAAATGAGAGTACTATGCCAGTTGGCTTACCCAATTGTTTAAGTTTAGAATTTATCCTCTCCACTCTTCAGTTAATCTTACTAGTTTATTTGAATCAACCAAAAATAGTGTTCCTACCCACTGAGAGAGGAGCTTCCTTCTTTCTTTCTTCTACTGCAAGAGTACTTGAGCACAGACAGGCAGTCACATATTGTGGCCAAGAAATTTAACTGGGCACATCCCACAGCTAGGACATCACTTTTTAATTAATATAAAAAGTAACCATCGTCCCTTTGGCTGTCCAACAGAGATGACATAATACAGTAAAAGCCTTGCAATATCGGGAAAACAAGATGACATGATTCACATATTGAAAGAACTGTGCTTAGGAAGAGGACGGAGGGGGAGAGAAAGACTTTTCTTTATTAGGAATAATGAGTTTCCACTTCTCTCAAACTCCAGCTACACATATGGGTAGAAACACCAAAAGAGCTGGTCAGTGAAGAGTAAGTTAGACATCACAGGAAAGACTAAATCATTTAAACTCTCTCAAGAATATCAAAACCCGGATACTTCACCCAGCTCTACTAAGGAAGTCAAATGCACACTGTGCATAAAAGACAATTAGTAAAAGATTGGTCTACAACAGGTTTCTTATATTCAAAATACTAACCCTCTCAGAAGGCTGTGCCAAAAGAAAAAGTATGCCAATTCTGGGTTGTACTTCACTGGAACAACAGTTCCTCAAATTTCCTGAAAGATTATATTCTTGGCAGAGATATCTTCAGGACTCTTCTTGCATTCACAACAGGGCCGCCCAGAGGATTCAGGGGGCCTGGGGTCCTCAGCGGCGGGGAGCCTCTGCTTCGGCGGTGGGGGGTCCTTCCGCTCCGGGACCCACTGCCAAAGTGCCCCAAGACCCGCGGCGGGGTGCCCCCGCCGCTGAATTACCACCAAAGACCCAGTTCTTTAGCAGCAGGTCCTAGGGCGGAAGGACCCCCTGCCGCGGGTCTTTGGGGCACTTTGGCGGTAATTCGGTGGCTGGGGGGTCCTTCTGCTCTGGGACCTGCCGCCGAAGACGGAGCAGAAGCAGCTCTGGGGGCCCCGGGCCCGTGTAAGAGTTTCTGGGGGCCCCAGAGCAAGTGAAGGACCCCGCTCCAGGGCCCCCGAAAAACCCTCATGGAGGCCGTTGCGGAGCTCGGGGCAAATTGCCCCACTTGCTGCCCCTCTGGGTGGCCCTGATTGACAATATACTACCCAGTACTTGAATCAAAACTATTTACAAAAACTAATAATGTCATGCCAAATAGAGCAGGTCAGCTTTCCCTTTAGGTTTGTCTAAACAAGAGGCTTTTCACCTCAAGTGAATTGACTGATTGCTAATTAATGTGAAGTATCCATTCTGTCTGTAAAGGCTAGCGCAGACACTCCACACACATTTGTGGAGTTTCCACATTTGACTGTGGTAGCAAACTCAAGCTGATTTACAATCCCATGAACCTGAGGTTAAAAAAAAAACCAAAAACCTCCAGTGTAGACAAACCTTTTGAGACACTCTACATTAGGACTCAGCTTCCTGAGGAATTACTAAACCATTTAAGATTTAACCCAAGATATAACTAATCTCTTAAAAAATATACTGTCAATAAGATAAGCATTATCTTTAATCCTATGCAAAAATGGATTTCATACCTAGGTAATCATAGCTCACCATCAGCTTTAGCCAAATATTTAAATTTAAGAAAATGAAATATAAACTGATACATAATCTTCCCAAACTGCAGATAGCCTCAACAATAGCTCTGCGATGTGAACTGCTTCAGTCATCCAATGAGATGAATTCTGAAATCTAAATAATTTAACTGTAACCCATTGTTAACTAATTCCTTGCTGATCATTTTAGCCTGTCCACTTAATTTTTAACTGAGTTTGTAACCAGTTAATGCCTTCTTTGCTCCATATATGGTTTGTGTTCACATTCTATTAATAAATGTGGCATCTTGTAGTGTGTTTTGTCACTGCCAGAGGCCAAGGCAGTCACAATTGCTTCTTGTGAACAGTTCAGCACATTTTATAGTGGAGATGGGACCCCCATAACTGGGCCTAAGTAATCCAGGGTAGCCAGTCCTACATAGTGCACAGGGAGCAGGAAGGAAGATATTCCAGAGTGTATTGACCTACGTGCACTAGTTCCACTCAGTGCATGTTGTCCATGTACCCTATATTCCTTGCTGAGGTATAGGATAGCAGGGTAGCTGCCTACATTTTCCCACAATGCATTAATACAAACACGGTCAGGCAATATGGAAGGTGCAAATATACAAACACAGTTAGCTACAGCTATGACAATGATGCTGCTGTGCAAACCACTCTGTGTTTGTTTTAACATGTCAAGTCAACAACTGGTTACAAAAACCATGATTGTACTGGTAGTGGTGATGGGACCTTTAGAAGTAGGGTGACCATATAGCAAGTGTGAAAAGTTGGGATGGGGTGGGAGGTAATTGGCACCTATATAAGAAAAAGCCCCAAATATCGAGACTGTCTCTATAAAATAGGGACATCTGGTCACCGTATTTACAAGAAACATCCAGCACGCTCATCTCACAATCTCAAAACTACTTCCAACACCTTACTGGGGGTCAAAAGCCCAAACTGCCCCTTAGCCAGATGCAAAAACCTACGTTTTGCCTTTGCATCTTTTACAAGATAAGTATGAGTTTTCAATATAAAAATCTGAAGCACGCAAAGTGTGAGGAGAATGAAAAAAATTGAATTTAATATCAAAATTAGAAGACTAGAAGGGCTATTGCACTGGTTATTTCATTTCCTGTGTAATCCAATAAAACCGTTCAATTCCAATGAAGCTGCTGCAAAATTTCATGTCAGGCACTCTGGTTGACAGAGCTTTGCTGCAGAAGTTAAGTCCAACTTGCTGCAGAGTATTCTGGTCTTATCTACAGGAACATTAGAACAGCCATAGTGAAAAGGAATTCAAGAAAATATACCACTGCCAAGACTTGTCAGCACTTGTATTTCTACAATAACCTGTAATTATACTTGGCATCAAAACGCAAACCTCGTCTAAACAGTGAAGTTTAGATCGATACAAGACCCCAAGAAACACTTGTACTCACTTTGAAAGAGACACACCACCTGCTTTCCCAATCATTTCCTCATGGTGTAGCACTGCTTGGTTCCATGGAATGTGGAGAAACTTTAATAGAGTTCTCATCCACCTTTCAGGATGTAATACAAGTTGTTCATAGTGTACCAGCATGCATCTTTCAAAACCAACCTCCATACACTGGTTATACATAGTCTCTATGGCACGATTCCACTTGGTCAAACAGTCCCTGTAGCTGTTAAGGTCAAACCCAGCTATGGTGACTTTTCTAGATATCATGGAATGCACTGATGCACGACCATCCCGTACCATTAGAAGAAATCTGGCATTGGGGAAAATTCTGGCAAGATAAGTTAAGGACTTCAGAGCAAAAGGATCTTTATTACACAAATAGGGAGCAGGTTCCCCGTGTTTAACAATGATTTCCAATAAAAAGGCTTGCATGGCTGAGTCCAGAACTTCATCTGTCACCCCAGCTTCATCCAGTCTGATTTTCTCTTTACTTGATCTGGCCCACATCTGCTTAACTGCCAGAATTCGAGGGATTACCCTAGTCTCTTCTCCACAGCGGATATCAGGGTGAGCATCTAGCATGGCACGCATTAGTGTAGTGCCACTTCGAGGCACCCCTCCAATAAATATTAAAGGCATGTCTTTATTGTAAACAAAAGTTTTATTTGCCTTTAAGTTAAAGACAGTTCTTATTGTGGTTCTCCCACTTTCCATCCTCACTGGCTGGCTGCGTTCTTCTATTCTGTGGTGACATTCCATAGCATGTTGCCCCAAATAAAACACTGTCACTGAGCTGATCACCAGACATGCCAACAACAAGTTTTGTTTGAGTTTTCCAACCATTTTGATACAATAGTCACTTTAAATAAACCAATCTTTTACTCCGGATTATCTTCAGATTTTCACGCCATGGAGATTATAGTCCAAGATGATCAAGATCTGGTGGGAATAAAAGAAAAAATTACAACCGCACTAAGAACTATTACAGATTAACATATATCTATCACCATGCCAGATATTTCAGTTGGAGATAAAATTACAAGTTTTCTGGTGTGATGTTAATACTACTGAATGTAGTACATATATACCAATTTTTGAAACAGAATATGCATTCCATGTTATACCATGTACTTCCATTATATCAGTGACTCCCCAACATCTCCTCCAGTGGATGTACTCCATGAGGACTGGTTCAATTCCTTTGCTGTCTACAGCCAGTCAGATGACTGTATTATCACTTTTTTTAGTAAGATAAATAGTCAGCTACATTATCAAGAAAATATTCAGAATAAACTGAACCACTGGGTATCTACTACTAAAAGGTATGGTCAAGCAAAGATGTCACTTATGCAAGTGTCTGCAAACTGAAAGGAAAAATGTTAAAAATAGGTATTTCATTATTATTCGCTGAAGTTTAACTGTGTGTGCTTAATACTTCACAAAAGGAAAAAAGAGTAACTGAGAGCTCTTAGAGGCAAGAATTGTCTAGATAAAAACAAATAATAAATCAATAGATACAATTTCACATTTGGGGAAGGCAGGATATATTTTAAATTAAATCTGAATAGAAATGTAAGTTCGCTGGTGGAAGTTGCTGAAAAATTTGGAATATTAGAATAATTTTGGCTTGATGGACAAATGGCAGATGAGATGGTCACAGGAATGATACACACAGGTACATGATAAATGTACCATTTCCACACACATAAATACATTCTGCCTTCTATCATATCTGTGAAACCCCATTGCCTCCAGTGGATTTGCACAGATACAAATCAGAGGCAGCATCTTTATTACTCGTAAAGATGCAACTTTCAGATTCCATGTTGAGGTTAGAGGACTGACAGGAAAGAATTTTCTTATACTTGCAAAAAGTTAAAAAGTTCAATATGGTGCCACTAACATAAGCATGGAATCCTACAGAGCTTTTTTTTAAATCTTCCTACATATCTCAATGCAGGAGATGGAGGGAGAAGAGTGCTACATAAACAATATTTATGACCATATAGGATACAGTATATGACTCACTCACTCAGACATCTTACCCAGTACAGATAGGAGTCAAGTCTTTCCAGGTATCTCTGGAGCATTGCATACACGTTGAAAGGAGAAAGAAATAAATTCTGCTCTCAGATATATTGGTGCAATACCTCAGAAGTCAGTGGGGATACACCTGTACAACAGAGTACAATTGAGCCCATTATATTCTTTAAGCCTAATAAGAGACTTGTTAAAATGCAACTACAGTTTGCATCTGGCTGGTGATTTTACAGGGGCTGTTTCCCTGGAAACAGAAAAGATGAGATTAAGTGGGTCTGAGGTACACTAGAACCTCAGAGTTACAAACACCAGAGTTACGAACTGACTGGTCAACCACAGACCTCATTTGGAACTGGAAGTACGCAATCAGGCAGCAGCAGAGACCCCGCCCCCTCTCCCCCCACCCCAAAAAAAGGCAATTACAATACTTTGTTAAATGTAAAGTACTAAAAAAAATAAAGGGAAAGTTGAAAAAAAAAGATTTGACATGGTAAGAAAACTGCTTCTGTGCTTGTTAAATGTAAGTTAAGATGGTTAAAAGCAGCATTTTTCTTCTGCATAGCAAACATAGTTGTCAACTTTTATGCGGTAAAAAGGCACTCCAACTTTCACAATAAAGGAAAAAGCAAGCTAATCCCATTTCAAAACAAGGCCAAAACAAGCCAATCCCTAAGAACCCCAACACTCTATGTGACCAGATCCCGCGGCGCGCAGTCTAGAACTGTGCTGGGCCTGCTGTGCACCCCTGACTCTCTCCCACCCTTGCCCCTGCTTGCTGAGAGCAGATAAGAAAAAGAAACAATAAGCTACAAGCCAAACAATCCACAAGTTACAAGCCAAAAACTAGCCAACAAGCCAATTAATCCAAAAACAAGCCCAATTTCTGCATTTTATTCGTGGGTTTGGCATGTCTGATAGGTAAAGCTTCAAAGCTGTATTAAGTTAATGTTCAGTTGTAAACTTTTGAAACAACCATAACATTTTGTTCAGAGTTACAAACAACCTCCATTCCCGAGTGTTTGTAACTCTGAGGTTCTACTGTACGTATGTTAACAAACAGAGGACCGGGAACCAACACACACGATGAGGATCCACACTGGAGTCAAGCCTGAGTGCTGCCAGGGGATCATCACCAGCTGTTATCAGCCAAAGACTTAAAACATTCCTCAAGGTAATCAAAAACCTCTTCAATGGAAATAATGTGAAAGTTTAATTTACTCTTTTTGAGAAGTGTAAAAATTGTGTAGAAGGAAGCAAGTTTTATGTTTCAGTAATTCAAATAAAAACCCTCCAAGATGAGAACTCAGACATAAATGGGAGCTTCACACATAGAAGACTTGCAGGAATGGGATCATAACATGATTCTGTTATCAGCAAAGCAATCTGAATGTAATCAGTCAGAGCAATGACAGAAACTACTGCTTTATATTTGTTTAACAGACCAAGCTAAATAAAATTGTTAAGGTGAAAAGATCAGCAGAAAACTGACATCGGGTAAAAGTAAATTTTATACTTCAGTAAGGAGCGTCAATCAAATCAATTTAGAACTAGCCATAAGGTATTTTTAGCTTACAATCAGAACACAGAGTGCATGCTCCCAATTAAAGAGTATAAATTTAATATTACCATTTAAAGAAAATTACAACCAATGATCATTAATGGCAGTAATTGACTGTCAACAATTTTGACAACTTTATACAACCCTACACATTGCGAATGACTTAATAAAAACACACACTTAAACAATGGAATTAAAAAAATTCTAGAGCTTTCAGGAAAACTGCTTTGGAAGGGGGAAAAAGAGGAAGAGCTTTCATAAAGCAGTCAAAACAAAATATACCCACAAAAATATTTCTATTTCTTTTTAGGTTTGGAACACGGAGCATCAACTATTTTTACTTTTATTTTGTTGTTTGCACTCTATTCCCATAAACTTTAAAATAAGTATTCTTTAGCTTATGAGAATCTGAAATGGACTCTCAACTGAAGAATTTATTGATGGGTGATTCAGACAGCACAAATGAATTCTGATCTCAGGAAAGAAAGTGCCAGGAGCAAAAGAACAGCTTTAGTACTAAGGCTCAGGCACCAACAAAGAAGCAACTTTTAACTAGGTGAAGAGAGAACTGGAACCATCTCAAATGATACATGTAAACACACATCTATTTACAAATGCATGCCAGTTGTTTGTACCAAAATAATAATAAAATAATAATAATAATAATCCATGAGTATAGTTATTTTTAAAAAATTGTTTATTTTATCAACAAAATATTATGGAAATAATGTATCCAATACACTAAAGTAGTTTTAAATATAAAGAAAATATGTAGCCATCATACATTTCCAACTGTGCTAGCGAGTCAGATTTATTTGTTAAAGAATTACAAAATACAAGTTTTGACTTAATTGATTGCAATACTATTGACTGAAAGCTCTTTGGGGTCAGAGATTATGTTTTACTTTGTGTTAGCACCTTGCCAGAGTGGAGCTTCAGTTTTGATTGGGGCCTCTGGGCACAAAAAAAAAAAAAAACATAGCTGCAACATGTAAACAAGGATTCAAATCCTACTTCAAGAAGAACTTTGGGTGTGCCAACATGGTGAGACTGGGCCCCTGATTAAATAATTTTTCATGTTTTAAATAGGAGAATTCCACACATCCCAATTCCAGTATTCAGATTTTTTTTTCTTCTTTGCACATCCACAACTTCTAGAATAAGACATCCTCTATTTACAGTGTTCCTTCACTAGGCAGGCTTTAAATCTGGCCTTTACTCCTCTGCCATCTCCATAGCTTTGAATTCTGTCTTGATGTACAGGGAAATTACATATTTATATTCTCACTGGTGTTAAACTTATCAATTGACCAAGCTGCAAGTTGAAAAACTATCCATAGAAGTAGGAATGTATTAAACTTCAGCTAAAACATGAAACAGCTATATAAATAAGGGAGGGAGAGAATGTATAATAAATGCTGATGTAAGATTTAGCATTCAATATGAAAAGCTAAAACCTTGCATAATGTGTTAACATTTAATTATGTAATAAAGCTTTTCCATAACAGAAAGTGAAGCTCAGTCCTGGATGGAAATAAGATATCGAACAATGTTCAGATTCTCTATGAGCAGCACCTGCAAGTTCCTTCCTTCTTTTAGACCATCTTGAGCTTCATGTACATAGGTCTGTTCACATACATGCTATTTATGTATCTGAGGAGAGGAGAGGAGGGCCCTTTGTTGCCAAAAATCCATCACCTAAGGTTAGCAATCTGAATACATGGCTGCTTTTCATTAAATCTTTGGGCAGGCACACACATGACAAACATGAGAAAGCCAATTAGCAAAGCAGCAGCAAGAGCACTGACAGATCTCCCCAGGGCTCTGAAAAAACAGCATGAAAGCCCTTATTTGTGGAGGTTTTTTTGTTTGTTTTTTTTGTTTGTTTTTTTGAGTCACTTTTGTCAAGGTACAGAAATGAAGGCTGTCAAAACAGATTAAACTAACGCGCTGCAGCACAATTCCTCTTCTGGTTCAGAAACATGCTATGTATTGAAGTATTTTATACAGTCCAGTTTTTAAACACCCTCTTAAAGGCATCATTTCCTTCCGTAACAATTTCACCAAATGGAGATGGATAAACAATGATATTTTTCCTGTTACAACTGGCTCTCTTTTTTACTTTTTTGTTTGAGTACCAGTGTTACCAAAAGGACCCTACCCAGTCCTGCAGGCAAGTAGTTAAATTTTACTTCCCAGGCTGGATTTGCAGTACCAGTGCATGAGCAACAGTGGTTTGGCTAGATACTTGTTTCCCCCTCATTTGCTTTATTAAATTTTCTAGAGTCACATACTATGACTCAACTCCTCAAAGCTAAACAGATTTGTAAAATACTCAGAATGCCTTTTGAAGATGTACACTCCAGAACACATTCTTCTCCAGATTATAATTTTAAGGAAGGTCAAATTTTAAACCTAAACAGTGTAAATAAAATTTTTCACTGATATAAAGTCTGTCATCTAAGGATCTTAAGATGCTTTAGCTTTAAAGTCTTGCAGTATCTCTGAAGCAAGAATTGTTATCTCAATTTTAAAGAAGGGGAAAATGGTGCAGAGAGGTTAGATGATTTGCCCAATGTCACAAAGTGTGTCAACAGCAAAACTAGAGACTGAATCCAGGGCCAACATTTTAAAACATAGGAGATTAAAGTCTGGCTCTTAAATCTATGTTTTAGGCACTTGTCCGATTTACAAAAATGCTGAGACCACAGCAGCTTTTACTGAGGTCAGTGGGATAGAGATAGGCTGATTGTACTGAAACTGACTGAGTCCCATAAGGCTGATCCTAGCATCACAGAAATATAGGGCTGGAAGGGACCTAGAGAGGTCATCAAGTCCAGCGCCCTGCACTGAGGCAGGACCAAATAAACCTAACCATCCCTGACAGGTGTTTGTCCAACCTGTTCTTAAAAACCTCCAATAATAGGCTTCCAAGGGAGGTTGTGGAATCCCCATGTCCAAGCTTAACTACACTTGTAGTTAGAAAGGTTTTCCTAATCTCTCATGCAAATCCCTCTTGCGGCAGATTAAGCCCATTTCTTCTTGTTCTACCTTCAGTGGACATGGATAACAATTGATCATTGTCTTCTTTATAACAACCTTTAACATATTTGAAGTCTGTTAACAGGTCCCCCCTCAGTCTTCCATTCTCAAGACTAAACATTTCCATTTTTAAAAAAAATCTTTCCTCATAGGTCAGGTTTTCTAAACCTTTTATCGCTTTGTTGTTCTACTCTAGACCCTCTCCAATTTGTTCAGACTTTTCCTAATTGTGTCATCCAGAACTGGACACAGTACTCTAGCTGACACCTCAGAGTGCCGAGCAGAAATGGGCAATTACTTCCTAGGTCTTACATGCAACATTCCTGTTCATACACCTGTAGCCCAGTTGGCCAGTTTACCTGTATTCTATTAATTGCTTTGTTATTCTGCTTTATCATATTTAGTAGTATGCAAAGAACCTACAGGCTTTTATCCTGTAAGATTTGGCTTTAGTAAATAGTGTGAGGCTTGAGGCCGATAACCTTTGCCATATATAAACTTAAGTAACTCATAAGTTATAGTGAACTAAAAGTATCGTGCAAGGGGGAGTATTTTGTCCAAAATACCGACATCAGCCACCCACAGAACACAGCTGACCCCAGCACAAAACATAGCTGACACCAGCGTCCGGAAAGTTCCGGACAGAATCTCCAACCGCAAAGCTGCCATGACAGTAAATTGACGTGTATGCTAATAGGGTAACATCATACATATTCCAACCTATAAAAAATGGACACCTTAAGGGGAGGAAATATAAATAAGGACCTCTATTGAATATGCATTGGCCATGGCAGCGTCAGCCTAATCTACTATAAAAGTAACATCCCAGGGGCAGCAGAGAGGCTGAAAAAATGTAGACCTTGACAAGGATCAGAATAACGGCCACCAGGGAAGATGAGAATGATAACGGTGATAAAGATAATGGTTAAGTATAAAAGATCAGGGTGTAAGTATGCATGTCCAAATGTACTTTCTGTATTATCTATATCTGCTTTGTTAAGTTTAAGTGTGTGTATAATCTTTGCTAAATTAATAAATCATATATTTATATATAGAAAGAGTTCCTACAGAGTAAGCGTTGCACCTGTGCACATTGGGGTTCCCAAATTATATGATAATTTTACAATAATCTTACTGGGCCTATCTTGGAACAAAAACCTGCTAATCCTCAAGTTACAATTATATTTACCCAACTTCGGGTCAGGCTATACACCCCAACATGATGTGTCTTCTTTTGCAACTGCATCACATAGTTGATTCATTTTCAATTTGTCATCCATTATAACACCCAGATTCTTTTCAGCAGAAATAGCACCTAGCCAGTTATTCCTCATTTTGTAGTTGTGCCCTTGATGTTTTCTTCCCAAGTGTAGTACATTTTGGACTTGTCTTTACTGAAGTTCATCTTGTTGATTTCAGACCAATTCTCCAATTTGTCAAGGTCCTTTTGAATTCTAATCCTGCCATTCAGAGTGCCTGCAACCTCTCCCATCTTGGAGTCATCCACAAATTTTATAAACACACTCTCCACTCCATTATCCAAGTCATTAATGAAAATATTAAATAGTGTTGGACCCAGGACAGATCCCTCCAGAATCCTACTAGGTCGGCCCCTCCCATGACAGAACAATCGATAACTACTCAGAGTACAGTCTTTCAATCAGTTGTACACCCACCTTATAGTAATTCCATCTGTGTCTAATTTCCTTAGTTTGTTACATGAAATCAACAGCCTTATTAAAAATCAAGATACATCATATTTACCGTTTCCCCCATTCATCAGGCCAGTAATCCTGTCAAAGAAGGAAAATAGGCCAGTTTGCATGATTTCTTCTTGGCAAAAACATTCTGGCTATTTCTTATAACCCTATTATTCTCCAGATGTTTACAAATTGATGGTTTAATAATTTACTCCACTACCCTTCCAGAAGTTAGTCTGACTGGTTTCTAATTCCCTAGGTCCTCTTTGTTCCCCTTTCTAAAGATAATTTTTTGGTGAACCTACTGTTTCTGCTATCCTAAAATATTCTGCTACTGGTGCCAAAGCAAACTCTGGATCTTTATACTGTAAGGAGTGTCATGGTATAATTCCCCACTCTGAACCTTAGCATCCAAAAGATGGGGTACCAGCATGAATTCCTCTAAGCTCAATTACCAGCTTAGTACTTGTAGCGCTGCCACCAACCAGGAATTCCAGTGCCTGGTACACTCTGGTCCCCCCCAAGACCCAGTCCCTCTGAATCTTAACACAAGGAAAGTAAACCCTTTCCCTAACCATTGCCTCTCCCAGACTTCCCCTCCCTGGGTTACCCTGCAAGATCACTGTGATTCAAACTCCTTGAATCTTAAAACAGAGAGGAAAATTCACTTTCCCCCCTCCTTCTCTCTCCCCCTCCCAGACTCCCCCGAGAGAGAAAGCAATCCTAACACAGAGAAAATTAACCTCTCTCTCCCCCTTCCCTCCTTTCTCCCCACCAATTTCCTGGTGACTCCAGACCCAGTCCCCTGGGGTCTCACCAGAATGAAAAAAACAATCAGGTTCTTAAACAAGAAAAGCTTTTAATTCAAGAAAGAAAAAACAGTAAAAATTACCTTTGTAAATTTAAGATGGAATATGTTACAGGGTCTTTCAGCTATAGACACTGGGAATACCCTCCCAGTCTAAGTATACAAGTACAAATTAAAATTCTTTCAGCAAAATACAAATTTGAACTCCTCCCAGCCAAATACACATTTGCAAATAAAGAAAAACAAACATAAGCCTAACTCGCCTTATCTATCTAGTACTCACTATTCTGAACATATAAGAGACTGTATCAAAGAGATTGGAGAGAAACCTGGTTGCACGTCTGGTCCCTCTGAGCCCCCAGAGTGAACAACCACCAAAAACTAACAGCACACACACAAACTTCCCTCCCTCAAAGATTTGTAAGTATCCTGTCCCCTGATTGGTCCTCTGGTCAGGTGACAGCCAGGCTCACTGATCTTGTTAACCCTTTACAGGCAAAAGAGAGATGAAGTACTTCTGTTCTATTAACTCTTACTTATCTGTTTATGACAAGGAGGAATACAATGTTTTCATCAAAATGCAAAGTTACTGGTAAAAGATTTCCTGTATTACAATCTGCTGCTCAACAGCACTGGACTCTTGGAGGAAGTAGCTGGCCTGAAGACCTGAGTATTACTGTCAAACTTCAAACGTTGTTAAAAAAATAATATACCTTAACTGAGACTTAAGGAACACTTGTTCTTCTCCAGTGCTGAAATAGCTCACATCACCAATATGAATTGCATATGTTTTTAATTTTAAAGAGCTCTAAACACTGGTGTACTGCCAACATTTTAATGACTGTCTCCCTCACAAATTTTCCATCTTAGTCAGCAATACTTGTGACTTACCCTGAATAAAGTGCTCCCCAAAACATTCCCCCATTAAAACCCAACCATTGGCCCACTACCTCTTGACCCACTAGGTAGTCTCCTCCCCAGCATCTGAGTTAGGTCAATCCCCCTCCTGGGAGCTGTTCCTCACAGCTAGATCAGTGGCAACAAGCAAGTCTCCTGTATCCCTGGCTCAAATATCAAATAATATTTGTACAAATATAAAATACTTGAAGTTTTTCAGTTTGTGAATAAACCTCATGAATTTCACTGCACATTTCAGGGGGCTGACTTCAAACAGTAGCAGCCTAAGAACGAACGAACAAACAAACAAACAATCTTGACATTCAAAATCTCCTGCACAACTTTTATTCTAACTGAAAATAGAAATCAGCAACCCAAATGAGCTGACAAAAGCCTTGGTGAGCTGTCAATGATTCAATAAACCAAAGCAATAGAAATGTAAGTACTCAGTAAAGTTACCTTAGCAACAAAAGCTGAATTTTACACCAGCATCAATAATGATATGAAACTTTGTTTCAATCACACAGTTTGTTATGTGCATATAATGCTACAACTGGATAAGCATTTCCTAAAGCCACACATGAAAAGTCAACACGCCTAACTGGTAACTCAGATGATTGACTCCTTTTGTGGATGCTAGATCACTAATCTGGCATGCCCTGGGTTTTGATGAGCTTGTGAAATTACAAAAAAGATGCAGTAATCAAAAATGACAAGAGTTAGCACTTATAACATTTAAAGTAAGTTAACAACCAAAAAATAAATGAAAAATTCTCCATCTTGGAATTCAATAGTGTCTTATGACCTATGTGCTGCACATTGGTTTGGTTTGCCTTTTTTGTTATTATTTAACTTTACTGTTATTGTTTTATGTAAAATATAAGCCTACAATGAAACATATAAATACATACACAAGATAGAAATAGCAAACAACAAATTTCAACATTATGTGCAAAAACCTATTAAAAAAATTAAAAAAGGAACCCATAGAGATCATGCAGGGCATCAATTATTAAAGAGACTAAATAGATAAATATGTGAGAACGTTACCTACGAGTATTAGGGACTGATATATACTAAATTCCAAAAGTATGCAAGAGTTTCATGTGTGACCAGACAGACATTCTCATTTTTTCCAAGCATTTCTATTACAGTAATTTTTTCCCACTCATGCAGCAGTAGAGAGCTCACTAAGCCAGTCTGTGTATGAGGAAGGAATTGCTCATTTCCATTTTTTCAAAGTAAGCTTTTTGGCCACTAAAAGAACTGCAATCCATTTCTCAGTGTTAACTGGTAATACCAACTCATCCAGCATTGCTAAAATACACAAGCTTGGAGAAAGGAAGAGAGAGAGACATTTTTTGAGACCAGAGCCATGCATTTTTGACAGGTATAGAGGACATGTGAAAAGTTGGCATGTTGCTATTGGCATGACAAGCAAGGCTGATTTTTATCCCATATAAATTGCATGATAAACCTATTTATTTGAGCAAAGAGTGAGGGAGAGCCCTTGAAAGGCAATAGGTTAATGATATAAGTCAATCTTGGGCAGATATTCATTTCAGCTATTTCTATTCTACCCAGTACGAACAGAGGGAGGAGACGCCACCTCTCTACATCCTTGGAAATTTCTTTTACTATACAGTCCATATTTACAGAAACAATTTTGGGAAGATTAGGACTAATCTTAACACTTAAATAAGTTTTTTGCTCCCATTTCAAATACGCATGATGCTGAAAATGAGAAGGATCTGATCCTTGGACATATTCATTGCTTGTGATTTATTCCTGTTAATGCAAAAACCAGAGAACTTTCCAAAAACATCAACTACATTCAATAATGATGGGATTGATGAAGATGGATTCTTCAATAATAAAAAAGTCATCGGGATCTAAATGGATTTTTTATTCTTTCATTTATAGGTCACACCTTAAACGGCTAAGTGCTGATATATGTACATTGCCAGTCATTCATGAGAGATTTAAGAGGGAGGAATAAGAGTGACAGCCCTGTCATATCCCTCTTTCTCGTTGAAATATGAGAGAAATACTTCCATTTGTTGATAGTGAAGCGAGGGAAGAGTTGTACAGTGTACTGACCCATTCAGGAATATTAGTCAAAATGCAATTTTTTTTAGGACAGTCATTAGTTAAGGCCGTTCAACCCTACCAAAGGCTCTCTCTGCATTTAGAGATAAGGGAACATCTGACATCTGAGCTGTATCAAGTGTGTGATTTTTCTTGTATCAGCAGCAGCCAATCTTCCTTTAATGAACATGAGATGATGGTGCTCAGTCATGTTGCTACAATTTTTGCAATTACTTTGCAATCTGTGTTTAACAGAGACACGGGGCAGAACTTGCCACTGTTATAGCCATCTTTGTTGTTCTTTAATATTGAAGTAATTGAAGCAGTTCTCATGTCACGAGACATGGTTCCTTTTTGAAATGTTTCAGTGAAGACCTTTTAAAGAACAGAAGATAGCTGATTACAAACTGTTTTGTAGAAATCAGCCAGAAAGCCATCCATCCCAGTGGCCTTGCCAGAATTCATATTTTTTAAAGCCTGTTCAACCTCCTGTGTTGTGAAAGCTTTGTCCATAAACAACACTTGTTCAGCAGTTAGGGTATTAAAAGGTAGGCCTTCAACAAAATGATCAAATTTATTAGAGCTAAATTGGTTGCCTGATTTATATAAAGCTTGATATAAATAATCAATTTAAGTAATTTTATCTGTTAGTTTAATGATGCACTCCCATCTTTTTGTAATAAGGAAGAAATATTGTTGTTGGCTAGTTCCATTTTAAGTCTTCTGGCAAGCAGTTTACCAGCTTAATCTCCCCATTCATAATCTCTTTGTTTAACCCTGTTGAGTCTAAATTCAACTTGGTTGGATAACCATTAATTATATTTATGTTACATGTTGATTAGAGAGCATGGGAGGTTTTCATTAATTTGGCCAGTCTTGTGCATTCTCTGCAACTCATCTATTTTGTTGGCCAGAGTCTCTAATAACTTGAGTGTCTCTCTCCTCTTCTGGGAGGCGTGCTTTATGCATTCACCTCTTACGGGAGCTTTCAGAGCTTCCCAAGATATGGTATCTTAGGTAACTGAGCATTTATTTTCTTGTATGAAGTTAGAGATGACTGAATCAACTACGGAACAAAATTTTGCATCTCTTAGTAGCAGTGTTTCATTTCCTCCTATAAGATTTTAATGATGTGTATGTAACCAGCGTCTACTCATAATTGGAGCATGACCTGAAGTCATTATATTATCAATAGTTACTTCAAGGCATGCTGGAATCAATTCCGAAGACAAGAAAAAAGTCAGTTCTGGAGTAAGACGAATGTACTGTACAGAAATATGTACAGGCACACTCTTCAGGGTGTCTTAGTTACGATATATCTTTTAAATCAAGTTCATTCATTAATAACAAGGGATAGCCAACTGTGCTTTGACAGCTGCAGCGTATGTAATTAGATTTGTCCAGGTGTCTATCTAGCATAGTACTCCAATCACCACCAAGTATTGCAGGAATGTCTTTTTTATTCAAAAGAATGTCTGCAATGTCTTTGAAAAATTCAGAATTACCTCCACTTGGATTGTAAATACTTCCTAGAATTAACTATTTGGAGTTGAAACAACCTTCAAGAAGAAGGCATCTTCCGTCACAACCAGACCAAGACTGTATACATTAAGAAGTTATATTTTTACAAACTAAGATGGATGTGTCTCTGCTCTTAGAATTCAATGATGAAAGATACTCAACAGCTATCAGCATCTATTTCTCCTAGATGAGTTTCCTGCAATAAACCTACATGGCACTTTTTTGGTCTGAGGAATCTCAGGATTTTAATTCTTTTGGAAAGTTGATTAGGTCCCCTCACATTCCAAGAGAACACACTAAGAAAATTCATGGCAAAGAAATATAACCTTATTCTAAAGATACATATTTCCCCATTAATATTGTAAAACCACATTTCTAGGATATGGTCCGTATTTGTACATATTAGATACTGGTTAGTTTTGAATAAATTTATGCCTTTAATTGAGCCTCTAGGGGCATCAGATATACAAAAAGATCTATAGTTAAATATCATGCGTCTTCCAAAGTATATTTTTAACAGAAAACAAAAAACAATTAACAGACTTAAAGCAAGCCAGTGTGGGCATGTTCGGATCTCTGGTGGCTTCAGTTCCATCTGCTCCTCCCCTCCCTATGTTATACCTAATAATAATCTAAACATCTCTAAATGCAAAAATATATTTTAAGTCAAATATTACCCAGTAAATACCACTGGTATTATAGAACATGTACAATATATTCCTTTGTACTGAAATTTTGATGTATATATACACATACACATATATGTGTGTGTGTATAGAGAGATAGACTCATTACATGTACATTCACGATATGGTAAATCAAATAAATTAGCAGAAAGTCTAAATATGAAAAATATAATGTAAAATATTTCATATTCATAGTATGCCAAATGCCCTGCACAAACTGAATAACTAGTGCTATTTAAGGTTTAGATTATAGTCTAATTTACATGTCAGGAGTACTGATTGTCCCAAGGGACTTCTGGTTATCATAATATGAACCATTAGAGGCATTAGTTTGCAGTAAGTGTTTCCAACTGGAATATTTATAGAAAACCCACGTATACATCAAGCCTACTGCAGAATATATTCCACAATTTTTGCTGAAACTCGTAAAGCCTGTTTTAACTCTCTCCCTTGTAATCCTAGCCACACTTTGTACTTTTGTCCAGAAGTACAAGTAAATGAATTTATTCACAGAGAGCATTAGAGCCATGAATCCACCACAGGCAGGACCGGCGCTAGGGGTTTGAGTGCCCTAGGCGGACGGCAATTTCGCCGCCCCGTGCGCTGGTCCTGCGGCACCGGTGGAACTGCCGCAGTGGTGCCTGCGGAGGGTCCGGTGCTCCGCGGCTCCGGTGGAGCTGCCGCAGTCGTGCCTGCGGGAGGTCCACCGGAGCCACGCAAGGAGCCGACCGTCTGCAGGCAGGACTGCGGCTGCTCCGCCGGAGCCGCGGACCAGCAGACCCTCCGCAGGCACCACTGCAGCAGCTCCACTGGAGCCGCCTGCCGCCCCCTCCGGCAAAATGGCACCCACCAATAATTCTGGCGCCCTAGGCGATTGCCTAGGCTGCCTAAATGGTAGCGCCAGCCCTGACCACAGGGGATGCTAACAAAGCAGAGTGAGTGATTAATTCTCTCACATTGCACATACTGAATATATCTAAAAATATGAAGTCAAATTCTATACAGTCATGAATTCAGCCACAGTAAGTGGTTACACCAGCAAAGTCCAGTACATGCCACGTTAATGTTAGTAGGATAACAATACTTCACTTCCCATTGTATTACATTGGAACAATTTAAAAAAAAGTTCTTATTTAAGAAAAGTGGAGCTGCTGATGCTCACTACTGCGTTTAAGCAGTCCAGTACATTTTAAAATTCAAACCTGAGTTAGGAGAAAGGAGCAAGTGAGCGTCAAATTTAATCCTTTGCTATAGCTACTGTTCGGCCACAGACAACTTTCTAGAAAGGTGAACAAACAGGGGAACAGCATTGCTACTGCCTTTCTAAAGGTGTCAAATATTCTGTAACAGTTAGCTTGTCCTCCACTTCCTTCTCTTGAATCTCTGGCTCAAATTCTGATAGCTGGGCCTCTTCCCAAAAAGACAAACTGGAGTTGTACTCATGGGTGCCAAGTTTACATAGTTTTTGGTGGTGCCCAGAACAGAGCCATCCCATCCATAGGATAGACTAGGGCAACCGCCCTGAGCCCCACGCTTTGGGGGTACATGGGGTCCAGGACAGCCCAGGAAGATAGTGGCAGCAGCGATCCACCTCCAGCTCACTCCTGCTCCGCCCCCATTCCATCCCTTCCTCCAAGCCCCGGCCCTGCCTCTTTCTGGCTTCTGCTCCCTCCCACGAGCGACACCAGGAGCCAGCAGGGTGGAGCGGGTTGTGGCCACGTCGCTTGCTGCTGTTGCCGGCACTGGCCCCCCTGCAAACCTCCCAGGCCACCCTGGGCCCTGTGTCCTCCTGAAGTGCAGCAAGCCGAAAAATTGGTGGAGCCGGATCCACTTTCCTAAGTATTGATGGAGCATGGGAACCACAGGCCCAAATATCTCGCCACCTATGACTGTTTAGATTTCTATGACTTTTATCTTGCTTTTCCTGAGTGGTATGCCTCGTAGTTTTTGGCCAAAGTTCTTCTGAAGAGAATTGCTGGGAGGAAGGTTTGCCTTATAACATCTGGCTTTGTTTTATCAGGCCATCAAGCCTTTGGTCATTTTCCCTGGAGCCTGTTCATTCCCCTGATATGACTCAGATAAAGGGGACAGACAGGAGAACAATGACTAGTTTCTCCCTCAGCAGGTATAGACAATTCAAGATAGCTTTGCCCTGTTCTGGGCAGTTCTTTGGTTTATGTCTCCGCCTATTAGATTTCCACTTCAACTATGAAGGAAAAATAGGCCTCTCCAACTTCTCTGAGGATTTACTTTTGTCTTGGAAAACGTTCTACCCCACACACCCTAAAGTTTGGCTTTACTTTTTAGAAAGAGGTCTTCCCCTTGCTCCTTAGTCTCTTGGCCTGTGTCTCTGACGAACAACAGGGTTTGCTCTTGCTCACAAATCCACATCCCAAAAGGTTACAAATCTCAGCTCGCAAGGTCTGTGGTCAAGGAGCAGTCCAGTGACCATTCTGGTGAAGTTAACCTCTGGTACCCAGAGATGTTGAGCTAAACCTGCCAATAGAAGCTGTAAAAAGAGCTAAATAATCTCCTGGTAAAAATACAGCAGGAAGGGGTGGATTGAAAGGATGATGTGGGCCAAGTGGCCCAATTAATTGGTCATTCAGGTCCAAGCTGCTTTTCTACCCTTTCCTCCATGGCCTGGAGCTTTGAGAAGAGACTGTTGACAGCAGTGGCTGATGATACATGCCTGGGCAGTTATGTGTTTTCTTCCATCCAACTTACTTCTGCCAGACCTCCTGGGAGGCAGGAGAGGAAATGAGACAGGAACCCCCAGAAGCCTTTGCTTTGCTGACACTTAGTTCTTTGAACTAGTCTGTTACCCTGCTCAACAGAGGGAGGCTTAAGTTATCCCTGGCTGGCTATCGTCTCTGTGGACAGCCCTTGTTTATTTTGCTCAAAGAGCTGAAGCCTATCCAGTCAAATCTGCCTCTAGCTGAGATAAAAAACATAGAAAAACTGACAGGCTCCTTATCTGCTTAGATCATACCCTTTCTTCCAGTCCTGCCCAGGTCCAGTTTTGTCCTTTAAGCTGCTACAAAAACCTGTTGTAAAGGATTCTTAAACCTTCCTGTGTAGGACAAAGATTCTACCCCGCCACCAAATACTCTGTGGGCAGCAGGAAATCAGGCACTACAGAAGTCACTAGACTAATCAATAGGCAAAAAATTACTATCATGTTCTTACAGGATGTAACAAAAATGTTACCAGGGGGACCAAAATGTCAATTGTATTGAGCTAGGACATCTACAAAGAGTTTAATTACAAGCATTAGCCATTTTAACATGAAGTGAAATACAGGACTGGGACACGTTTTCTTCTGCCCACCACACTTCACCCATCCCCAGAATTCATTAAACCAGCTCCAGAGGGGAAACATTCATCCAAATTACACTTGGTTTAAACTCAGTCATTTCATTTCTGGAACCTGGCTGTTTATTTCTGTACCTTTGTACAGCTAGCCTTTTGCTTCTCTCTCTTTGGTCCAATTTAGATAATTCTAGCAGTGATACTCTCCTAAAGTACTTTGTCTCAGATCATTACTATTGACTCAGTATTTTCTATAAGGAATCATCCCAACAGTAAGACCATTAGGACAGCAAGAAATACTGAAGATCCCTAAGAAATCCCTTTGAAACAAAAATATTTTTGTAATATTGTTTTTAAAAAGGTACCTACAGGTGTCAGTGGAATTGATTTAGATCAGTGGTTCTCAACCTTTCCAGACTACCGTACTCCTTTCAGAAGTGTGATTCGTCTTGTGTACCCCAAGCTTCACCAAACTTAAAAGCTACCCTCTTACAAATAAAACAAACATAAAAATACAAGTGTCACAGCACACTATTATTGAAAAATGCTGACTTCCTCATTTCTACCATATAATTATAAAATAAATCAACTGAAATATAAATACTGCACTTACATTTCAGTGTATAGTATACAGAGCAGTACAAACAAGTCATCTAAGAAATTTTAGTTTGTACTGACTCTGCTAGTGCTTTTAATGTAGCCTGTTGTAGAACTAGGCAAATATCTAGGTGAGTTGATGTACCCCTGGAAGACTTCTGCATACCCCTGACTGACAACCACTGATCTAGCTTAAACCCATTTCAACAGTAATGAAATGCTAGGAACAATCCCATATCTGTATGAGTTTACAGCAACCTTTCCAAAAGGCACACAAAGAAAGGGCTTAAATGAATTCCACAGATCCTTTAATTCAAACAGCTGATCTGCCTTTGATTTTTCAAGTATGTTCATTACAAAGAAGAATGTATAGGCAAGTTAACTGAAACAAAATGTTATAGCATTACACTGAGAAACATAACTGAAGTATTTATTGTACACCACTTAAAACAGCTACACAAATTGCTCCTTTCGAGACCATTCAATGAGGGACATTATAAACCACCCTTCCCCTTCACTCTGAAAAAATTAATATTTCAGTAGCATTATACATGTACAAAGCACTATACAAACATTAATTCTCATGACATCATTGCGGTGCAGGTAAATATGTATTATCCCAATTTTACAGATTGGGAAACAGACGCAGAGAAATTAAATAACTTGCCCAAGGTCACAAATCAATAGCAGAACCAGAATTAGGAATACAGAGGTCCTGACTTCTAATACTATGCTCAGTCATTTAGAATATACAGTCTCTCCAAGCTCTATGATTGTTTTCATTATATTGTTATCTCTCCTTTTTCATTTTCTTTCCCCATTTACATGACACTGGCATTTTGTTTACATGAAGGACTAGTACATAGCAATCACTTTAATCCTTAATATAGTTTCCTAGTGAGAAAACTATTAAATTTCCCTCCACACACCCCAAAAAGTGATGGCCTCTTTCCATCACTTTCTTTATGTATTATTCTAATCTCCTAGTTCTCTTACAATTACATAAAAGAGATCCAAGTCCCAAATCTATACTCTTAAGACAAACTTTTCTTAAAATTGTTGAAGTGGTGAGAAAACTAGAAAAAAAGTGAATTAAGTTTTTCCACTCTCAATTTATATCACTGCCGAATTTGAGCTTTCTGTATAGTGGAAGACATACATATACACATTTAATGGCATCTGGCTATTTGCATGTAATTTGTCCCACAACAATCAGATATTGGAGGGACAGTGAAAAGTGCATGTATCACATATGCTACAGATACATAAAAAGTTAATCAGTGGGTTAAGGACAAAGACAGACATTTTCCTTTTGTTTTTTCTGCTTCAGTCTGTAACCTGAAATATTTCTCCACCATCATTCCTACAATCTGTCATGGTAACAAACCTTACCTTCTACTAACTCTGTGACAACCATTGTTACTTATAGTTATTTGTTCCCGAATATCAAGAGTGAAGAACTAACCCAACTGATTTCTCCATTCAACTACAAAAGTACCAAACAGAGCACCAAACTTAAGATTACTGTACTGGGATCAGGGGGAGTTGCCCTTCTCATTTGAAATCAGATAAGCCAATTTAATGAAAATATTTAAGACAAGAATATAACGTGATTTGTGATTCAGTTAACTATAGCATTACGTGAGTCTCGGCTATAATTACATATACTTCATATTTTTATATACATAGATATATATCGCATATTTTCCAGGAACATATTTGGGTGTTCTGGAACACATTGTTTATGCTTACATTCCAGAAAAAGTTATCAGATTGCATCTTGACATATTAAAACTGCTGCTTACTGCCAATTTAAAAATATATAGAAATATATTTGATATTTTATGTGCGCATCATACACCCCCATATTACATTTGTTCCAACAGTAAACCTGCAATATACCCATTAGCAATGACAGAACTGTAGTTTGTTACATACCTCCCAGGTGCACAACTCTTTCTAATACAGTACCATATAGTTCCATTCTCCTGAAGAAGTTTATTTCATAAGGGCTGAATTTATATAGTACATTTCCCTGCGTCTGCAGAATAAATTTAACTAATTAGGTCATTTCTAAAGAGATACAAATAACATGAGCAATTTCTGGAATTGTACCTACTTACGCCCACGTAAGTGTAATACTGCAAAAGATTATTAAACATTTATATACACAAGCTGCCTTTTACATCCCTAACGCATACATTTATACTAACTTCAGATAGTGAAGTAATACCCACAGATCAATATTATATGACAGTCTTCCTACTTAACAGCTTAATTGACAATCTTGGCCAAACAGTCTAAAACACCTCTGCACTTTTAGGATCATGTTAATCAATTTTTATAGGATTTTTTTTCTGATGAGAGTAAGTCACATCTGTCCTATAGATTAAAACCACACGCATAAGACACTGGTTAAAATAAATCAATTTACTTTTAGAGTATTTTTATTATTATTTAGTATCGTGTTCTAGGATTCCCTGCTGTATTAATATTAAACTAGCAGAGGTCTTGCAATATACAGGTTAATCAAAGATTTTATAACAATATTTTGTTTTATGTATAATTGTAAAAGTTAAATTCAAAGTTGGAATAACAGGGAAGTATGATTTCTGTCCTGATAAGGAACCAAGAAATTAACAGCTGCTCTGTTTTAGGAATTGTAATTTTAGGAGAGATCTTACAATATTGCTAAATGATAATGTTGGCTCCATAACACAGAAGTAAAGCTCCTATAATTGATGCGATTCTCCAAATGACCCAAGTTACTAACTCTATCTTCCATCTTTCCTCCCCCTAAGTATCTGACAGCTATGGAAAGGTAGCATCACTGAATTCCATTCTCCTGCCTGTGTCAACATGCTGTATAAAATTCAGATTCAAGGGGAAAAACCAGTTCTACAGAAAACAAAGAGAGCCGCTAGGAGGCCAAACCCTGTTAGAAAATCCTTTGCATTTCTGCTAATACTGGAAGCAGTTTCTAATGGTTGATCACAGCCTTTTCTGAAAGGGAAGAAATGGCTGTAAAGTTGAAAGCCCTTTTCAGTTAGGTCAGTAAAGGAAGGATAGTGTGCACACATATGTATGATGACATTTACAAAGCTTTATTAGCACAAGGCTAGTAAATAGAGAACATGCATATACTTTAGTCTATGTGCATACAAGACACAATACACAACAGGGCATTCCTACTACAAATCATCAACTTCCAGAAAGCCTTATTTTATCATTTAAGATGGAATATTTGCCCAGCATGGTCCTTACAGTTACTCAGCAATGGAGCTCTGGCTCTTGTTTCTACAAAGTATACAATCAAATGTTTTAAACTTTTCCCGCTATGAAATTGTTTTGTTCAGCAAATAATAAATATACAGTTATATAACATTTTCTTCCAATGCGAAAGAGCAACCACCTACTGTAGAAAGAGTTCACAGCACCACCTATATTTCCAAACAGTGCGCAGACACAGGTTGGCTGCCAAAGGCAAACAGAGACACAGAGCAAGCAGCAGGATTCCCGGCCACTGCAACAACTGACACTCATGTATTTTGTTAGGATGAAACGCTGCCAGCCCCATATGGCCCAAAAGAGAAATGGTGAGAGCAGAAGGTTACTGGCAGGGGCTGAAAGAGAAAGTGTCAGAAAGAGGGGGAAGGGAGGGCAGAACCTAATGAGGGAAGACCGGAGGTGGAGCAAAAATTGGATTTGGAGTTATGGGGCAGGGGGCTCGGTCATGGTGGGGCAACGGAGGAATAATTCAATCATCGGGGGGTGGGGCTGGATCATGTTGGGGGTATAAAAGGACTGCCTGGGGGCTAGGTCACAGGGGGCATCTGAGGCTGGCTCTTGGGGGGGAAATGGGTCATGGGGGCACAATGGGAGTGGCTTGGGAATAATGATCACAGGACAAACGAGGCTGGCTCTTGTGGGGAAATTGGTTATGGGGGCACAAAGGGGAGTAGGGTCACGGGGGGCTGGCTTGGGAATGAGGGTCATGGGGGGAGCAGGGGTGGCTCAGGGGGAAGGGATCATGGGGGGACAATGGGGAGCTGGGTCACGGGGGGCTGGCTCAGGAATAACGGTCACGGGGGGTGAAACGGCACTGACTTAAGCGGAGAAATGGGTCATGGGGGCACAATGGGAAGCAGAGTCACGGGAGGGCTGGCTCAGGAATAATGGTCACAGTGGGGAGCGGGGCTGGCTCGGGGGGGGAATGGTTATGGGGGCACAATGGGGAGCAGGGTAATGGGGGGGCTGGCTCAGAAATAATGGTCATGGTGGGGAGCGGGGCTGGCTCGGGGGGAGGGGTCATGGGCACAATGGGGGGTGGGATCACAGGGGGATTACTCGGGAATGAAAATCACGGGGGTAGCAAGGCTGACTCGGGGGGAAATGGGTCATGGGGGCACAATGGGGAACAGGGTCATGGGGGGCTGGCTTGGGAATGAGGGTCATGGGGGGAGCAGGGGTGGCTCGGGGGAAGGGATCATGGGGGCACAATGGGGAACAGGGTCATGGGGGGGCTGGCTCGGGAATGAGGGTCATGAGGGGAGCAGGGGTGGCTCGGGGGGAAGGGATCATGGGGGCACAATGGGGAACAGGGTCATGCTGGGGCTGGCTCAGGAATGAGGGTCATGGGGGAGCAGGGCTGATTCGGGGGGGAAAGGGTCATGGCAGCACAATGGGGAACAGGGTTGGCTCGGGGGGGGCTGGCTCGGGGGGGAAGGGGTCATGGGGGCACAATGGGGAACAGGGTTGGCTCAGGGGGGGCTGGCTCGGGGGGGAAGGGGTCATGGGGGCACAATGGGGAACAGGGTTGGCTCGGGGGGGCTGGCTCGGGAACGAGGGTCATGGGGAGAGCAGGGCTGGCTCGGGGTGGAAGGGGTCATGGGGGTACAATGGGGAACAGGGTTGGCTCGGGGGGGCTAGCTCGGGAATGAGGGTCATGGGGGAGCAGGGCTGGCTCGGGGGAGGGGTCATGGGGCACAATGGGGAGCGGGGTCACGAGGGGGCTGGCTGGGGAATAACGCTCACGGGAGGAACACCGGGGGGGCTGGCGGAGGGGAGGAGGAGTCGGGGTCCCGGGGGGTCCCCCCCCGCGCGGTCAGCTCCTCACCTGCGCCGCGCCGCGCCGGGAAGCAGACAGGGCAGGCGGGAAGGAGGGAGGCGGCTGGATCACGGCTACGGCTCCTGCCGCTGCCTCCTCCCTCGCCGAGGCCGGGCCGCCGCCGCCGCCGCCGCCGCCGCTCCCAGCCAGCACCATCGCCGAGGGGAGCGCCCGCTCCTGCCCCTCCGCCCGCCGCGCTACTCCCCTCGGCGGAGCCCGGCGCCTGCCGCTGCCATGGAAATCACAAACACGCCCTGATTGGCCACACTCCGGGCCGGAGCCGGTTTGTGTCGCGGGCGCCGATTGGCCACTCAATGGATTGACAGCTGGGCGGGAGGGGCTCCAGGGGGCGCGGGCGTGGCTCCGGCTCCATCCGGCCCCTGGAGCGTGGGAGGAGTACGGGCGCGTCCGTACCAGTGTGAACAACTGGAGCTGGATTTACCAGCTGGATACATTTCTCGATTTGGATGAATGCCCAAGAAAACAGCTGCATGTGAGTGGAACACCTGGCTGCAGCTTGGGCTTTGAAGCATGCACCTCACTGCACCTGTTTGAACAGCTGGTTTTGGCAAAGTCATTTAGATTTAGAGCAACAGCTAGGTCAACATCTGGCCATGATGTAACAGCTGAATAAGCAGCTGGATTTGAGTTTGCTGGGATGAATATCTAAGCAAACACCTGGGTCTAGGTGACCACCTGGACACCTGTCACAATTATTATGGACAGGAATATAGCATACAGGCAACTGACTATGGTGAAAAATATCTAGAATTTGATCCCAGCATTTAAATTTGGACACATATATGAATCAACATGTAGGTAAACAGTTTGGATTGAAGTATCAGAGGGGTAGCCATGATAATCTGGATCCATAAAAGCAGCAAAGAATCCTGTGGCACCTTATAGACTAACAGACGTATTGGAGCATGAGCTTTCGTGGGTGAATACCCACTTCGTCAGATGCATGAGATGGCATGCATCTGACAAAGTGGATATTCACCCACGAAAGCTCATGCTCCAAAACGTCTGTTAGTCTATAAGGTGCCACAGCATTCTTTGCTGATAGTTTGGATTGAAGAGCTCGTGTATGAATAGATATCAAAACATTACCTAACTTTGCCAGCTACTTCAGACCTTGTTAAATACACCCTCCTGTGATAATCACATAATATATGTTTATACAGTGCTTTTCATTCCAAAAGATCCCAAAATGTTTAAAACATAAACATATGGCAAGCTGTATAAGTAGCATATGGCACATGTACAGCAATCACTTCACCTATCACAATACCGAAATTAACTCACTTCTGAACTGCTCATTCATTTTTATTGTTTAACAAGAGGTTTTCCACTTAACAAAAAGTGGCTGGAGTAAACGTGACCCCAGTAGCACTAATCCTGAACTGCCAGGAACTAATCTTGGAAAAATACGTTCCAGTTTTCTAAAAAAAATTATAGACAAATTGCCTATTATTGTGATGTCTAGAATGTTTGAATCCCAGTGTTGCACGGAAATAACAGATAGTATGACAAAGATTTTCACCTACTCTAAATATACCCACACCAACTCTACAACTCTATGCTACCACATCCGAAGAAGAAAGTTATAATGTGTGCTTGAGTTACAAGAATCTTTAAGAAAGTGTAAGAGCTCCAACCACAGAAACCACAAGTAAATAGATACTTATGAACTCCAAGTAGAGTGCACTGCCTGGCTAGGATATTGCCAAGCTCACAATCACTCAGGGCTGCCCAGAGGGGGGGGACAAGTGGGGCAATTTGCCCCGGGCCCCACAGGGGCCCCGCGAGCCCTGGCCCAGCGGCGGTCCATGTCTTCAAACAGCATTTCAGCAGCAGGGGGCCCTTCAGTCACTCCAGGTCTTCGGCAGCACTGAAGCGCCCCCCTGTCGCCGAAATGCCGCCGAAGACCCACCGCCAGGTGAGTACAAGCACTGCAGCTCCCCCTGCTTTGCCCCAGGCCCCCTGAATTCCCTGGGCTGCCCTGCAGTCACTTAATTACAGGAACAGGATAGGCAGGTGAAAAAAGTCTAAAGCTTAGAATTCTATTGTATGGATTTGCTGTTCGGTCTTGCCTGGAAAAAGGAAAGTTTGCAAAGGGCACTGAATGCTTCTCTTCCAAATGTTCCACAGGTGATGCATAAATCAGATGTGAAAAGCTTCCCAGAACAAACAGCCCTTTTGAGCAGTCCATTTCTAAGCATAGTGCAATAATAGGTGGATGAGATTAAAAGGATACACAAATAAACTTTCTTAGAAGTCTGGTATAAGCAAGAGTATAAGAGAATTGGTATAAGAGAGCTTAATTCCATCATAAATAGGGCCCTACCAAATTCACAGTCCATTTTGGTCAATTTCAAGGTCATTGGATTTTAAAAATTGTAAATTTCATGATTTCAGCTATTTAAATCTGAAATTTCACGGTGATGTAATTGTGGGGTCCCGACCAAGAAGGAGTTGTGGAGGGTCACAAGGTTATTGTAGGGAGGGTTTGCGACATTGCTACCCATACTTCTGCACTGCTGCCGGTGGTGGCGCTGCCTTCAGAGCTGAGCAGCTGGAGAGCAGAGGCAGCTGGCCAGGAGCCCAGCTCTGAAGGCAGAGCCACTGCCAGCAGTGGCGGAGAAGTAAGAATGGCAACATATGGTACCTTACTTCTGCCCTACTGCCTGCATAGCTGGGCCCTCAGTCAGCAGCCGTTGCTCTCTGGCTGCCCAGCTCTGAAGGCAGCAACACAGAAGGGTGGCATGGTATGGTATTGCCACCCTTATTTCTGCACTGCTGCTGGCAGGGCGCTGCCTTCAGAGCTGGGTGCCAGCCAACATGAGCTACTCTCTGGCAGCACAGAAATAAGGGTGGCACTACCACAATCCCCCTAAAATAACCATTTGACTCCACTGCAACTGCCTTTTGGGTCAGGACCCCCAATTTGAGAAACTCTGGTCTCCCCCATGAAATCTATATAGTATAAGGTCAAAGCAAACAGAAGACCAGATTTCACAGCGGGAGACCAGATTTCACGGTCCGTGATGCGTTTTTCATTAATTTGGTAGAGCCCTAATCATAAATCTTCTTCAAGTGTTCTCGGGCTGCTTAGAGATATATTGCCCTTTAGAACCAGAATCAGACCACACGTCCATCATGTCTGGAACCTTTGATGACAATTCTGCCATCACTACCCTATATATAAAACTTTTACACCACAGAGGAGGGGGAAACAAGATTGGAATCTGGCTCAATACCATAATCACAGTGATAGCTACTTCTCTGTACCCAGAGGTCCTAGTCCAGGTGACTTGGAGATTTCCACCATATACTGACAGATACACATCTCAAAAATGTCACTATATGCTGCAGAAGCATATTAAGAAGAAACATGTTTGTAGGCTGCCCAGGTCCTGTGACCAAGGGCATGGGAACATTCCGTCCATCCCCCTCCCACTCCCCGCCTGCCCCAGTTCATATTCCTTGGCAAAAGGAAATATTGGTTGGAGGTATTTAACAAGATGCCTGTCAATGAACCTGATCTATGAAATCCACTCTCTGTGCTAGGTAGTTAAACATTTGAAAGATGGTTATTAGTCATCATGAAAGAGTCTTTGTATCCTCAGTGGCCCATCTCCTACAGAATGCAGCCATTTCAATCTCAAATCCCTTAATATAGCTTCACAGGCATTACTCTCTGAATTTCCCAGTGAGATGATACAGATTCCAGTGACAGACTCCAAAGACAGTAATGGAATACATTTTACTATCGGCTGATACTCATGAAACAGTAAAAGGCTGATGACTGAATTGGCTCATGCCATTAAGAAGGATGAGATGAAAAAATTATTAACATACCATTATCTGATTTAACGTAGACCTTCCAAATGGCATGTCTTAAAACTTTTATGAGCCTGAAGGGACATACTTTCCATTAATAGCAACGAGCCAGTTCTTGCTGCCGATGCCGCCCACAGAATTTATAAGAAAGTGTGCCTAATTTTCCTCTTGCTTGCCAGGGGTAGAAAATGAGTGCTGATATTCAGAGGACTCTCTTGAATATTTTTAAGAGATTAATTTTATTGTGCTTCTTCAGATGTGCTGAGACTATTAAGAAGATTGCAGACTGATGTGGCTGTTCTTATGAGATCCTATCCCCTAACAAATAATAATATCCAGGGCGCATGATTCTAGTCTCACTTGCATCAGCTTTACTGCTGTAACTGCACTGAAGTCAATGGCGTTACTCCTGATTTACACTGCTGTAAGGGAGGGGAGAACTAGGCACAGCCGACTGAAATTCACGTGTTAAAAAGCTCAGCGACAGGCAGAGCCCTCAATGAGCCCAAACGATTGGTCTTTACTGAAACTGGGTTAATACGTGGCACTATGCATGTGGGAGAATGAGGAGATTTAAGGTTGCAGTAGGTTGATATTTGGAAAGGATCCGTCGACTAAGGGCCAGGTTTTCAAGTGTTCAGCATCCACAACTAGATCTGAGGGCACTGCTGGAAGCAGATCCCTTCAGTTAGGCACCTTTTTGGGCAGGAACTGTCTCTATTGTATGTTTATACAGTGAAGTCCTGGCCATGAGACACTACCACAGAACAAGCAAGTGAATGATAACAAATGAGAACTGAGTGCTTTTGAAACTCTAGCCATTCATTTAGGTCCCTAAATCAGAGCCATGGGGTGCTGACCTCTTTTGAAAATCTGCCTCATTTTTAAATGTATTGTGGTTCTGTTTGGTTGGGTTTTTTTTTGTAATACAGACATGCCCACTAAAAACTGGACAGAGCCCATACAGTCCTTTCACATGGGCTCATCAGAGGGCAATAAGTGTTACTTACGACCAATCAGGGCTGGATTTGAACTGGTGTTTTAGAGATGAAACACTTTGTATCCTGTTACAGTCCCCTGAGCCAGGCAGTTCACTTCAGTCCATTAAACAGCTCTTTTCAGTTTACTTTATTGTTTTACTGTTGTTTGGGTTTTTTAATAGCATTCATTTTGATTCACATGTTCAGTCTCTCGCAAAGGCTGCTTGTCTGCTGCAATGGAGCAGTGCCTCCAAAACAAAATAAATATCCTTCTAGAGAAAGAAGAAAATAAAAACGCCACTGCATACGCTTGGTGCCTAACACTGAACACTTAGAGTGAATGTGGAGCCATAGTTCCAGTAGGCTGTTAAACATTTAATTATACAGTGTACACACAAAATCTTGCTGCCTTGTTCCAAGAGGCAGACGCACTAACCGAGATCCTAACGCTCAGCAAAGAAGTTGTTGAAGCCAGTGTATAAACACTGTGTTAAATTATAGCATTAACTGCTAGTTGTTTGACAGCGAACCTAATAATCTGTGGCTAATATTTATTTCTTTTTGCCTCTGGACAGATGTGAAAGTACTTTAGCCTGGGGGTTCTACAGTGTGCATCAATGCTACGCACAGATACCATGAGCACTAAGGGGAAGCATGATCAGGTGGCCAATGCAAAGGACCGGGAGAGTCAGAAATCCTGGGTTTGACTATGCCTGGTTTAGCCACAGCCTTTAGGTGAAATCCTCACTTCATTTAAGTCAATGAGAAAAAGGGAGGAGAACGGAGGGGTGCTGGCAGAGTCAATGAGAAAATGGGAGGAGAACGGAGGGGTACTGGCAGAGCAAGGCTGATGGAAGGTTTGCCTCGCAGCAGCGGAAGTTAAAGTTGCCCCCCTGCAGCTTTCACATACATCAGTGCCAAGGAGAGCAGTCAGGAAGTGGAGCTGGGTCTCTGTCAGCAAAGAGCAGATGCAGGGGAGAATTGACCCTTGAAAGTTGCTGCCATGTAAGCAGGGCTGGTGCTACCATTAAGGCGAACTAGGCGGTTGTCTAGGGCGCCAAGATTTGGGGGCACCAAAAAGCGGTGCCCTCAATTTTTTTTTACAGCAGTTCCTCCCTGAGCGCGCAGTCGCTGCTCCACTTCTCCCGCCTCCCAGGCTTACAGCGCCAATCAACTGATTGGTGCCGCAAGCCTGGGAAGGGAGGAGAATTAGAGCGGGGGCTGTGTGCTTGGGGAGGACGCGGAGCAGAGGTGAGCTGGGGTGGGGAGGTGCTGCACAGCTTCCTGGTGGGGCACCTCAGGGAAGGGGGAAGCTGCTGCAGGGAGGGTGCCTCAGGGCAGAGGAGGGTGCGGGGGACGCAAGGTTGAAGTTTGGCCTAGGGCGTGAAACTTCCTTGCACCGGCCCTGCATCTAAGAACAGTTCAGAGGCCTATATGAGTTTGGTGACTTAAGTTTAGTTCCTAACACACACGTATGCATAGCACCAGGCCAGTCTTACAGTTGACGTCCCATTGCCAGTTCAGCAGAGAAGCCAAGGACCAGGGCTGCCCAGAGGATTCAGGGGGCCTGAGGTCTTTGGCGGTGGGGAGGCCTCCGCTTCGGCGGTAATTCGGCGGCGGGGGGGGTCCTTCCGCTCTGGGACCCACCACCAAAGTGCCCCGAAGACCTGCAGCAGGAGGTCCTCGCCGCTGAATTACCACTAAAGATCCAGCACTTCGGCAGTAATTCGGCGGTGGGGGGGTCCTTCCGCCCCAGAGCAGAAGGACCCCTGCCACCAAAGACCCGGAGCAGAAGAAGCTCTGGGGATCCTGGCCCCATGAGAGTTTTCCGGGGCTTCCGGAGCGAGTGAAGGACCCCGCTCCAGGGACCCTGAAAACCTCTCGTGGGGGCCTGGGGCAAATTGCCCCACTCGCCCCCCCCAGGCGGTCCTGCCAAGGACTGAGTGGTCCATGGAGACTGAACTCCCACTCCCCTCACCTCTGCAGGTGATCTGTCCAGGCCATGGGTGGGGCACAATTAAGGAGCAAGGGGCCAGATTCCCAGCTGTGAGAAGTTTGAAGGACGGTGCTGGCATGAGATGGTGTTGAGAATCTTTGTTACTGGGCCTGGTTTATAAGAGAAGCATGGGGAACTCTTTTGTCCCTAAGATAAAAGATGAGTTAGGGTAGCAGCTCCAAGTCACTGACATATGTACCAATACTGGTGCTTTGGACTTGAACTGCTAGTACTTGGCTGGAGCTGCTCACATCACTCAGCAGCCTCTGCCATAACTCTGTCTTACTGCTTGGCTGAATCAGTGCCCAAACACATACTTAACTTGAAGCACATGCTTAAGTCAACTCCATTAAGCATATGTTTAAATGCTTCGCCAAATAAGGATAGACTTAAGTTCATGTGTTTTAGTTAAGCATGCACATAAGTGTTCGTCTGAATCGGGGCTTGAATGATACATTTTGCTTCCTATTCTAAAGTGGACCCTGCTAAACTGTCCCTCGGCTGGGCACGCACTAACTTTGCCAGGGACTGTTATTTTTATTACTGGAACACCCGGGAGCCTAAGTCATGGAGCAGGTGCCCATTGTACTGTACACAGACCCAAAAGACAATCCCTGGAACTTACTTACTTACTTACTTTTAAGTTCTGTTAGTTTCTCCAGATGCCACAATCAGGAAAGCACAGCTCTTTGGGGTACCCCAAGACTCACTGCTTGTTAGAGAGCATAGGGAAGCAAGCAGTGGTAGTATCTGGGACTCAGCATGGAGACTAGACTAGACCCTGAGTTCATCTTTAAGATATAATCAGAAGAGGAGGCTGCTCCCAAAGGACCTGGTCCAAAGCCCGTTGAAGTCAATGGAAAGACTCAAGCTCCAACGTTGGAGAATTGTGTTCATGATCTCCTAAGCTCAGAGATAGCTGGCACAACAGACATTAATTTGAGGACATCTGTCCGCACCTCCTCACAACAGAGTTAAAGAAGTTTAACGTCTGCTAAATAGATACATCTCTATGCCTCAAATCATGCCTTATGCAGCCTATCTTACTGACAACATAAACCTGCCAGCCATTAAACCAAAAGAAATGCTGTTTGACTTAGAAGAATGTTGATGTCTTTTTCTGTTTTCCAGGGGCACATTGATTTTATTCTTTATGACTTTCCACAGCTACTCATTTTATTTCTCTGGCCTGACTGTCTTGTGTATTGATTATGCTTTCAGTGCAACTTGTAGTGTTCACTTTGACAGCTAATTCTGTATTGACAGTGCTCAAATGTTTCAGATCTCATGACCTGCAAAGCAACACAGAGTCCACAGTATGGGCACAATTTCCCACTGCTGGCACAGGGGACACAATATGCAGCATCCTGTGGATGGTGAGGGGGCCTGTTTGCTCTATTATCTGTAGAAATGCTGAGTAGCAGCAGTGCAAGCACTCCCACACTAACCAACCTGCCCATCTACACCCTGTTGACTGAGGATACCTCTGGAAAGGAGAAGATAGTTCAGCTTCCAAGCCCACTGTTTAGCCCTTGGTGTGTCTGATCACACTGACAACAGAAGCACTATCTGTTATGATGTTTTTTCGGGTGCAGATACCAGTTCAAAAGGAACTGGATTGAGGCCACCAAACTCATGACACATAGACCATCAAACTCCCTTCAGATGATAGTGACCCAAGACAGCCAGCAGCCTACAGATCAAAGGCTCTGTATCCCTGCATCTGTCCTCAATCTCATGTCACTCATCTTATATATGAGACAGCTAAATATTGGTCTTTTCATGTGCTCTCTAGCAGTTTCAACCTGGAAAAATAATTATGCTATGATTATCTGCATGCAACTTTCATCTCTGCTCGAGTTGGCATGGAGCACTAGACATCTAATATATTTCATAAGGAGATTTTTCCCCATCTGTACAGTGCCTCGGGATGTATAAAGTTGTGCTTTTTTCCCAGTCTTTGTGCAGCTTTAGCTGTTCAATAAATAGCCATGTTTCCAGTCACAAAGCATGAGTGAATGCTCCCCCTCTTGGCTTACAAACAGCTGCCTATGTGGCTTGATGGATGTGCACAGATTGCATGCTATTCTGCTTTTGGGGAGGGGGATATTTTCTATGAAGATTCCTTCACCCAATTCCCCTCCCCCCCCCTTTACCTCCTCTCTCTATAAAGACTCTGCCTCACAGAGACCTTTTGGCCTGCAATTCTTTTAGGAGTCTTTCGGGCTGCTACTACATCAACAAGCAGGCAAACTGCAGTTCCCTACTTCTAGAGTTGTTTATGCAAAGCTCCCCCCCAGTACTAGCTGGCCCAGGAGGCAAGAGACTCAATGTGGGTTTTTTCATCTACTAGCGCAGAGAGCTAACACAGGGGAAGCATCCCAGCACTCCAGCCTGGCCTTCAGTTGTGCTGTCTAAGGGCCTCATCTTGCAAGATACTGAGTTCGCCATGGGTTCTTTGGGAGCTGAGGGTACTCAGCACCTTGCAGGACAAGCCCTGAGTATGTAAAATGAATGGAGGGTTGTAGAACATGTAATGGCCAGTTAATGAGCTACGTATCCATTAGTTTAATTATAATGCCAGTAATACAGAAATGATCTCATCTGAGTCTTGGGGATGGTATGAGGGGGCATCAGTCAGTGGGGCCCTGCCTCAGTTCTGGTGTTTCAAAGATTCAGTGCCAAAGAAATGGGATTTTGTCTGCATCAATTTAAAGCTATTCAAACTGAGTTCTGTTTACAAGTATGGCAGTGAAACATCTGTGAAAATCTTTTCCTATTGCTGAATTTTGCTGCTGTATGATGAATTACTCTGCAGTGCCAGCATCTCCAGCATAAAAATAGGAGACTATCACTTTCCAGTTGCCACTCAGGCAGATTTGAAAACAAAAATGTCTTGTTATCTAAATATGTTGGCATCTAACTCACTTACGAGGCACACATGTTCCTTTGAAAGCAGTGACTGTACAATGCACGTCCAGTGAGTCACTCTTATTTTTATTAGTTGGCTAGTTTTCGAAGAACAGTAAAAGTGTGATTTTTTTTAAAGTGCTGAAAGAACAACATTGTTTTTATTAGCAACGCTAGTGATCATACACATAGGCTTGGTTTCTGGCTGGAATATAATTAGCACTATAAGAGCAGATGATACTGCGTGCAAAGACTATTTTCCTCCCATAATGCAACATTCAGTGTTTATAGGGGAGGCTGTTATTTCTCTTTTTGAATGAGCTCAAGTGTTAAATGAAAGAATCAAATTCAATCTCTTTTCAGAGATGTCGCAATTCCTATTCTGCTACTTCTGGAATAGCTAATGGCAAGTACAGGCATTTCAGTAACTGCACCTTGCCAGGATCACTGGGGTGATGTTAGGATGCTAGCAGGATGCTCTCTAGCAATGTTTCCACAAATACATTTTTCTGAGAAAGACAACACTGGGGTATGCATCCCTCGCCCAGGAGTGATTTGCCCAGGAATAAATACACATAGCTGAGTTCTCAGTTATTACCAGCAGGGTTTAGTGCCTTCTTTTATTTAAATCAGGTCTTCAAGGCACACTGTGAGGACACTTGTTGATATAATGAGTTAGGCTCTAGCCTACAGGCCATCCCCTGAGAGAACAAGAGCAAGCCTGTCAAGGACAAGATACAGAGGAGGGACATAGACTTTTTTTTTTTTTAAATCCATTTCCTCACCTTTGTTTTGCTCTGATACGAATGTTGATATTGTGAAACTCTAATCATTTGGACACTGCATCCAATGAGCTTTTCTGTATACTTGAAATCTTATCTGTTGGCTAAATTTGGAATCAACACCACAGGAAGGGGATCAGGGAGGGATGAATGAGGTAAATATTTCACTTTCTGTCCTTAGATGGCATGAGCTGAGAGGCATCATTTTTAGTCCATAAGCAGAGATATAATGAATAAAACAACATACGCATCTGGCTCTTGGTAGCATTTTTCAAGAGATTTTAGGAAGCTGGGGAACATTAGCTCCACTTTACAGGTGGGGAAACTGAGACACAGAAAGGGTAAGTGACTTGCCTAAAGTTGCACAGCAACTCAGTGGCAGGGTCTGGAACAGTATTAAGGTCTCCTGACTCCATTATTCTGTGCACTGGATCTCTTTTAACCTCCATAAGTTGTTTTAAGAATTCTGCCGAAAGCTGAAATTTCTCTGTTACATTCTATAAGTCAGTGGTTCTCAACCAGGGATTCGGGGCCCCTGGAAGGTGCTAGCAGGGGGGTCTGCCAAGCAGGACCAGTGTTAGACTTGCTAGGGTGCAGGACAGAAAGCTGAAGTCCCGCCACCTGGGGCTGAAGCTGAAACCTGCACAACTTAGCTTCATGGTGCCCCCATAGCATGGGGCCTTGGACAATTGTCCTGCTTGCTACCCGCGAACGCCAGTCCTGATTATTATACACACAGAAAAGCAGTTATTGGGGCACAGGTCGGCTGTGGAATTTTTATAGCTTTTTTGGGGGGGGAGGGGTGTCAGATAGAAAAAGGTTGAGAACCCCAGCTAGAAGTGATTTAGAGAGATTTCTATAGAACCTTGCA
This sequence comes from Gopherus evgoodei, assembly GCF_007399415.2. Taxonomy (NCBI): domain Eukaryota; kingdom Metazoa; phylum Chordata; order Testudines; family Testudinidae; genus Gopherus; species Gopherus evgoodei. The sequence continues at coordinate 12,762,478 of NC_044338.1, forward strand.
GAATCCTGTTGGTTTCTACCCTGTTATTAAATTATATTAAATGTTTCTATAGGGAAAAATAGCTTTAAAAATGGTAGAAACACTTCCAGGCCAATGCTAGCTGACAACTCTTGTAAACCTTCTTTACGAATATTGCTTGTGAGAAGCTTTTGTCCTTATTTCAGGCCTTTTTATTCCAAATCCTTTGGCTCGGTTTGGGCCAAGATCACTGCTTTGCTCTGCCACCTTCTCTAGTGTTGCTGTAGACAGCCTTCAAGTAACCTGAGCCAGGTGGAAAGCAGTTGGTTCTTTATGGAAGCTCAGCTCTCTACAGCTAAAGCTGGAAGCAGTTAGCAGCAGAAGCAGCACACGTGTTGCTTGAGACTGATGTGAGCTAAATTAGTTATTCCATATGACTTGCATTGTATGAACTGCTGGTGAGTCAGTCAGACCATCAAGGGAAAGAATGGTGAGGAGGATATGGCACCCCTTTCCACAGCACGGTGCAACTTATCAGTGACAAGTGGTGATTGCTTTTCCCTTTGGCATCTGTTAACCATTTCCCCTTACATGCAACTTGCTAGTTTGCCAGTGGGTGCGCACGTTCGCATGCGGACACACACGGAGAGAAAGGCTATGGGGAGCGTTGCTCTGCAACCCAGTGCAACTGTGAATGGGACTGGGAAGAGAGCAGGGGAAATGAGGAGCAAGCTAGAGAGGCAGGGGGATGGAAGAGGAGCCAAAGGAGAAGAATTGAGCAAGAGGGGGAGCCATAGGAGAAGAGAGGGCAGTGTCGGGAAAAGAGTACCAATAGAAAGCCACGGGGAAAGCAAGGGGGAAGAAGCAGGAGTGATTGAAGAGAGAGAGAGGTACAAGGAGAGAGGCAGGGGGAAAAGGACCAAAGAAGAGCACCAGTGATGGCTAGTGAAGGATGGGGGAAGGATGGAGGGCATCATTAAGCCACTCAAGGGCCTGCTTGTACAACCTGTCTCAGGTCCCACCCACACTAACTGAAGCCCCAATGCTCTGCTGAAGGCGATGAGGCGATGTGGGTGCATGAGGATATCAGTGACGTATGGGGATATCACAGGTATGAGATTAACTATTGGATATGTCTGCAGAAGTTTATCCTGTGGGCCAACATGAATGATCATATCAGACAGCTCAGGGCCCCCGATCTGCAACACACCTAACAACCAGGGCCAGCTCCAGGCACCAGCTCAGCAAGCAGGTGCTTGGGGCGGCCAAGGGGAAGGGGTGGCACGTTGGGCTCTTTGGCGGCAATTCAGTGGTAGGTCCCTCAGTCCCTCTCAGAGGGAAGGACCTGCCGCCGAACTGCTGCTGAAGAAGAAAGCGGCGCAGTGGGGCTACCACCGAATTGCCGCCAATCGCGGCTTTTTTTCCCCCCCCCTCCACCACTTGGGGCAGCAAAAACCCTGGAGCTGGCCCTGCTAACAACTACAGACAGATATATCCAATCTGTACTATACATATTCATACAGACAGGCAGGTCCTCCTCTCTCACTTACCTGCTCTGTGCACAGCTGCAACATTCAGAGTTCTGTGTTTTCCCAGCAAGCCAAAGCCACTGCAGCCACCCATGACAGCACAATAAGGACTGGTTTAGCTGTTGCAGGACACCTAGACAATTCAGGCTCTGGCAGGTCTATGAGGAGAGGTCGATTCTGCTCAAAGACATTTATTTGAAAACCTGAGGATCCCATTTTTAAAGGGGTCAATGTGGAAACTCCTTCTGACTTCAATGAGACTGGGATTTGCCCCTTGTGCTTAACTTATCTTGCCTTTTTCTTAAGAGCCTGGAGATGCAGGGAAAGGGTTGTAGGCAGCTCTGCAATCTAAAGAAGCTGACAGTGAAGAGAAAAGAACTGTATCTTGTCAGATTTAATCTAAACAAGGCGACATGCTCAACTTAATTTTATCTGACACATTTTTTGACCCAGTATATATCTGTTCAATGTCGAACATCTGGCTGCTCAATGGACTGACCTGCTCCCTTTAGTTTCCAGGACTGTCAAACCAGCAACTTCCACCCATTCTAAATAAACAGAGGTAGCAGTCCCATTTGGGGAGGAGGACACAGAACGGTGGTTACATAGCAGGGTATGTCTGATGAAATAATTGCCTTCAATGCCATCACTTCTTGCTGCAGTTTGAAGGTCTTCTGGGGGACAGAAGAGTCAGAGAGCAGCTAATGAGATATTGTACACTGCCCAGATGGTGGGATGCTAGTTCAGATTCAGAAAGGCAGATAGCGATTGGAAGTTCCATTCACCATTTGATAGCTTGGGAGAAATTTAGGTCAGCGTTCAGTTGCCCGGGGACAAGTAAACACACGACAGGCACAAAAGCTAATATCAAAACAACTGGCACTTACTAGGCCCACTGTCAACAGCTACAGCAGAAAGGCCAAAGATGAATCCATAGAGGAGTGAAGTCCAACAGTGGGAGACGCTTGCACGGCTGACGCTTGTGTTGTACCGAGGCTTGAATCTCCAGGGTTTTTCAATCCAGCAAAGTATTAACACACACTAATTAAAGAAGTTAAAGAGACAGCTGCAGTATTTGTATTTCAATGCATAAAAAAACAATGATTATCTGAACAACCCTTATTAGTGTAAAAGAATCTTTGCCAGTGCCTGCATTTGATTTCTTGCCTTGACTCCAGCCAGCTTAATGCAACATCAACGTGGAAGCAGTAAAACACGAGACAAACAATGTAAATTAATGGGACCAGCAATATTTAACAGGAAACAGACTGCTCTTTATTTTCCGGATCCGCTGCCAACTATTCATTTTGAGGATGGGTATCTCCTGCAAAACATCCTCACAAATATTGTAGTTTAGAAGCACAGACAATATGGATCAAAAGGGAAAAACAAGTTGAGTTTATATAATGCATTTTCTAGTATGAATCAACTGTTTATAATTTACATTTTTTACTTTTTTTTCAGTCAAGTATGTGCTACACTCCCTGCCTAATGTTAGAATTATCTCTGGTTGAATCCCAGAATGCTTTCTTTAGTGGCGTTTACATATATAACGGAGTGGAAAATATGAAAGGCTTTATCCTTCATTTAATCTCTTCCATAGATAGGTCATTATAAGCCTGCAGTTTTCTATCAGAGACAAGATGTGGGAGAAAAGCTCATCCTGAAAGCTCAGCGTGCCATGAAAGAGTCTTACAATTAAATACTGATTTTTCATCCCAAGTAACTTACAAACTTAAATGGATTTTCAAGCTTTATGTGCCACTCACTTCAACTGCCCGTGAGATGCAACCACCTTTGGACTGCAGCTGCTGTTCAGCAGCTGAGAGCAACATTGCACGGCACAACCATTAGAACAAGGAGGAAAGAAGACTGCCGCGTCCAGCTGAACCTCCAGGGGGAGCTTAGGTTGCAGACTGTAATTACTCAAGTTGTAATCTTGCCAAGGGTTTCCTGTAACAAAAGCTGCCCTAACATCCTTACAAACCATAGGTGCCGGTGGTACATTTAATTTGAAAGCCAGCATCTTAAAGTCTCCAAACTAGTTCAAAACTGACCTGTTGGGAGGACTGCCACCACACTACCTAGGTGTTCTATGGAAGTGGCCCATCTAGGAAACGAACTCAGCGCGACTCTGCTTAGCTCACAAACCTGACAGAAAACACCGGACAAGATGGAATAGCAGCTGACGTATCACTTTATATAAATATGAGCATTGTAGTGCGGTAAATAGGTCAGAAGAATTTGCATGACTAGACTGGCTAATGACGGACAGTATAGCAACTGCCTTTGCTTTTAAATGCATCCCCCTCTTAAAGAGAATGATTACTTCCTTTCACTAAAGGGCACTGTCATGCCATGGGAGAGTCAGATTGACCGAGCGTAACTGTGAGAAGAAGCCTGAGCTAGGGGAGCTCCACAGAATTCCAGGCTATGCCCATTGCCAGAAGCGTATAATCACAGCCTCATAAAAAGGTAGCGCTGAAAGGGAGCTTGAGACAAGTCATCTAATCCATCCCCGCATCCCCAGGAGTAAGCACACCTAGACCATCCCTGACAGGTGTTCGCTTAACCTGTTCTTAAAATCCTCCAGTGATGCGGATTCCAAAACCTCCCTAAGTAACCTGTTGCAATGCTTAACAACTCTTTCAGTTAGAAAGTTTTCCCTAATATTTAACTGAAATCTCCCTTGCTGCAAACTAAGATGATTGCTTCTGGTCCTGCCCTCTGTGGGAATAAGAAAGAAGAGGACTGCCTCTTGTTTTGGCTTTAGAGGATTGTCCCTATTTAACCAGGGTAACCCTGATGATTTGACTGTCTGCAAAATTATTTCAGGCTCGCAAAATGTATTCCAGTCACAACACTGTCTTGTGACACGATGATGATTTTGCACAGCATCCTCTTGTCATGGCACGAGGCCATGACGTTACATTATGACGCCATGAGGTAAATGAGCTGGCACGGCAGGCCATATTCCAAAAGCTGGCAACCCTAGCAAGGCGATTAACAAGTAAGCAAACAGAAATCTCTCTGGCAAAGCAGGAAGCAATCACAAGGTGAAAAGAATCCTGTGGGCTAGATCGTGAGCCCTGACAATCGACAGGAACCACTCATGTGCGGCTGCAGGCTGAGCTTGGCGTTCTTGATGTAACAAATGATTCGTTTGAAAGAACACCAGGTGAAGTCTATTTTGTGCAGGTTCCTTAAGGAAAGTCATAGGAGCTGGAGAGGAATTTCACAGCTGTCAAACATCTTCAGATACTTTCCTATGAAAAACTGTAAGTAAATCAGAGCTAAATTCCCTCACCCCTTGTGGAAGGACTGTCACATGACCTGCCATTTTCTTGCTTTCCTCACAGTCATAATGCAGATGTCAGGGGAAGAATGATGTACTAAACCTCAGTGCCGATCTGTGATGCTCATTTCACGACGCCTGGGTTACTTGCACTCAGGACAGTGGAAACATGAAATGTTTCAGCTCATATGGGTTCATGTTCATTCTTCTGTTGGAATGGAGTGGGGTAGGTTTTTGCATCTTTCTTTCATGGAAGAAGCGAGGGGCTCAGCTCCCAAAGCTCTGTGCATCTCCAGAGATTTTCAGAGGCAAATGAGTGAGACTGAGATATAGAGTTGGCAAGATAATTAACTTCCTATCACAAAATTCAGTGGCAGGCATATCTTCATGCATGGCTACAGCTGCCAAAATAAACTAACAATGCAGTGAAGTCACAAGTACCCTGTACTTAACAACTGGTCACAACACTGTTTTAGCAGTGTCCGTGTTTATTGCGGACAAGGTTTCTTAAGAAAACAACCAAGCTAGCAGAAACCATGCTGTGTCTTTTCCCTCTGCCAATTCCATAGCACAGATTCCGAACAGAGTTGCAACAGTGTAGTGCAAGTGGTGGCAAACCATGCTGCAACTGTGTTTGGGAAGAGCCATGTTTCCAAATTGATTCAACACAGTTACAGGCTGTAGGATGAATAAACCCAAAGTGTGCTGGTGTGAATCTCAGTGGGCCAGACTCTGATCTGAATAACATTGGTGTTAATGCAGAGGAACTCCACTGAAGCTACTGGAATGAGTGCAGATGTACAACACTGATACTAATCATTCATTGCAATGGAGTTATTCGAGAGTTAAGCACAGTTAACCTGTGCAAACAAAAGCAGAAAATAGACAGGCTGTTACAGCAGATAATTTAATTCACAGAGGGAGAGCAGCCCCTCCCTGATCTAATTTATGCCTCTACCATCACCATCACTTCCAGAGCCAAACTGAGCCAGAATATAAGAAGCATATGAGCTCCTGACTTCAATATTTATGCCCAGGCTTAATTTACTACCCAATGAATATCTGGTATAATTTGCACTCAGACTGCGCATCCATTGGTGCATGTTATACTATTTTGCTATGCACACCCATTTTCTAATCCACACACACCTGACCTGAGTAACTTGGACCACCACTATGTCACAGGTGAACTCACCCACATTCTGGCATGCAACTCTGGTTAATATCAGCTGCAGCTGAACCCAGGGAGAGAGCCCATGATGCAACCTTTAGCATTTGGTTAGTTCAGATCTAGCCCATTCCCAGATATCAGAGCCACCAAAGGTGGGTGCTGCAGGGATTGTTGACATTTGAACTACAGCAGAATTCACTTCCTGATATTTCGGCTCATGCGTTGATCATTTGTGGCCTGTGTGTTTCCAGCTCTTCTTATTCCACTTTTAACATGGGTCTTGCGGTTTATTGGTTTTTGAATGGAAGAATCTTAGGTTGGACGATATTATGTCTGATTTGACCTGTTTTAAGTAAGTTCTAAATTCACTGTCTTTCAGAGATTAGTTCATACAATCACATTTTAATCATTAACCGTTAGGCTTTGCTTATAGGCCTGCAAAAAATGCAGAACATATAAACTTGCCAAGATATACACACACATTTCTAGCATTGCCAGCTCTCACAATTTTATCACCAGTCCTGCAATATTTAGTGTTTTTCTTAAAGATCCAGTTCCTGGCATCATTTTATCAGTCTCAGCTTTCATGAAAGTCAGTGATCGTGGAGAAAAGCTTGAAAATATAAACCCTAAAAGCTCAAAAACCAGAAGGCAAATAGAAAGAACCTATTTTTTTTAATCTCATGCATAGATGCTAGAGCTAGGGGTGCTGCCACACCCCCTGGCTTGAAGTGGATTCCATTATATAAAGGCTTTACAGTTTGATTCAATGGTTCTCAACACCTTCACTATAAAAATTGTTCCAGCACCCCTGATCTCATGACTTTTTAAGACAATTTCCTGACTTTTTTAGGGTCTGACTTATGATTTTAGGGGCTGGCACTACTGCAATTCCCCCAAAATAAAATCCTTACTCTGTTAACTTTTTCGATCCATTCTTTCCCTTACACTAGCATATACAAAAAGAAGAAAACTGTTTGGTGCACCCCACACAGTGAAAAACCAGCTTTCTGTGTACATACTGCAGTGAACAACAGACAGAGAGGTCTGTCAGCCAGACTCTACTCGTTGGCAAAGCTATACATTCAGAGTGGTTCTGTTGAAGTCAATAGAGTTACTTTGGATTCATGCCACTGTAATTCAGAGAAGAATCAGGCATGGTGCCTGCTAACTCAAAATGTAATACATTCCCCTTGGAGTTTTGTTCTAACAAATAAGAAAAACGCTTATTTAGCAACTGGGTGACCAAGGGCAATATTTTGCCTTTCAGTTACCCCAGTGCAACCTGCTGATTTCAGTCAGGTTACTCTGGAGCAGCCTTAGTGTAAATGAGACGAGAACCCACAACACACTTTTCACATCATTTTGCAGGCTGGCGATGATACAATTTAAAGGCTCAGTTTGGCCAGAATGACACGTGTAAGTCCCATTGACATCAACGTGAGCTACAACTGTGTAACTCAGAGCACAGCTTCTGCACTGCTTCATTCTAACACAAAGGGGCCTAATTCCGCAGTGCATTTTACCCCAATGTGAGAACACTGAGATCAGCGTAGTGCCAATGGGGTAGAAGTGGAGTAACACAGCAGTGAATCAGACCCAGACACTCATTTGGGCATGTTCCCTAGACTATAGTTTCATACTTTTAGTAGGTTGGAACTGATGAAGGCAGCTCCTGCTGTGACATTCAGGTCTCTCACTTCTTTTTTCCGCAGTTGTCATGAGCCAACAATTTTTTATTTTTTTTTTAAGTTTCCAGTTTCTCCAAATTTCTCAAAAGCTGGGCCAACCTCCAGGAACTCCTTGCTCAGCAGCAGAGGAGGAAATAGTTGACTATACAGCATCTGTTACCTTCAATGGCATTTTAAGCCTTTTCCCATATTCTGCCTTCAATCACCCCCAGGAAAGCCAGGTGAAGGCAATGAGTAGGGCCCTACCAAATTCACTTTTCCCATATTCTGCCTTCAATCATCCCCATGAAAGCCAAGTGAAGGCAATGAGTAGGGCCCTACCAAATTCACGGACATGAAAAATGCGTCATGGATCATGAAATCTGGTCTTTTGGGTGCTTTTACCCTATATTATACAGATTTCACAGGGGAGATCAGAATTTCTCAAATTGATGGTCCTGACCCAAAAGGGAGTTGCAGGGGGGGCATAAGGTTATTTTAGGGGGGTCACAGTATTGCCACCCTTACTTCTGCATTACCTTCAGAGCTGGGTGGCTGGCGAGCAGGAGGTGGTGGCTGGAAAGCAGTGGCTGTTGGCTGGATGCCCAGCTCTGAAGGCAGCACCCCATCACCAGCAGCACAGAAGTAAGGGTGGCAATACCATATCATGGCATCCTTACTACTTCGCTGCTGCTGGCAGCAGCTCTGCCTCCAGAACTGGGCTCCCAGCCAGTAGCTGCCACTCTCCAGCTGCTCAGCTCCAAAGGCAGCACCACCACTGGCAGCAGTGCAGAAGTCAGGGTAGCAGTGTCGCAACTCCCTCTACAATAACCTTGCGACCCCCTCCCACCAACTCCTTTTGGGGCCAGAACCCCTACAATTACAACACCCTGAAAGTTCAGATTTAAATAGCTGAAATCATGAAATTTACAATTTTTAAAATCCTCTGTGAAATTGACCAAAATGGACTGTGAATTTGGTCAGGCCCTAGTAAGTAGAGACCAGAATTTGGACTGGATGTAAAGGCCAAAAGCCTTAGGTTCACTACATCAGTGACTACCAGGACAGGCAATATATCTTTTGACATCAATTATAGCTAGAAAACACACCAAGAAAACTACAGAATAAAACACAATTGTCCTTCATCTTGTGCCAGTCTAACCTTATTGGCACGGCCTCAAAACAGAAAACACATTCAGCATAATCCTGCTAGTTCAGTAAGGCTTGCATAGTTGGAGTGGATGACTTCAATGAAATCTCTGAATTGTCATCAGCCACTTTAACTCTTGTATGGGGTTCTTAGGGATACAACTAAAAAAAATTACACTAGGGTAATACATAATAATTTGCACTTGTATAGCACCTTCCATCTGGTGATCTCAAAACACCTTACAAACATGAATGAATTAAGCCTCAACACATTCCAGTGAGTTGGAAAGGATTAGCCCCAGGATGGGGAAACTGAGGCACGGAAAGGCAAAGGGATGATTTTCAAAAGTGGCCTGGGTTTTCTTGGTGCCCATTTGAAGAAGTGCTGAGAACCCACATAAATGCCAGTTGAAACCAATAGGAACTGCAAACATAAGTGATCTCTCTCCTGCCTTCCATCTCCACCCTCTGACAAACAGAGGCTAGGGACACCATTCCTTACCCATCCTGGCTAATAGCCATTAATTGACTTAACCTCCATGAATTTATCTAGTTCTCTTTTAAACCCTGTTATAGTGCTAGCCGTCACAACCTCCTCAGGCAAGGAGTTCCACAAGTTGACTGCGCGTTGTGTGAAGAACTTCCTTTTGTTTGAAACCTGCTGCCCATTAATTTCATTTGGTGGCCCCTAGTTCTTATATTATGAGAACAAGTAAATAACTTTCCTTATTCCCTTTCTCCACACCATTCATGATCTTATAATCTGCAGGTACTCAGCACCTCCCAAAATCAGACTTTACTGTAGGCTGCACACCCATCTCACCTGAGGCTGAGCACCCAAACATTTTGACACCCAAATTCAGAGGCCACTATTAAAAGTTCGCCCCTAGGTGACTTCTCCAAGGTGCAGTAGGCCAGTGGCAGAGCCAGAAGCCCAGCTAGTTAGTTGCTAGCTGACTACTAGCCCTACCCTCACGAGAGTCGTGAGGATCAATTAGTCAATACTTGTAAGGAGGTATGAAGATTAAAAGTACTAAACATTATGATGATGTGGGGGGGGTGTGGCAGTGACATCTCTAGAGCCAGACTTCTGCTGAAGCTGCTGACAGCCTCCACCTGCCAGATCCCTTTGCAAGCTCTAAATAATACTGCTTCTATCATAACCTGCAGTTATTTTGATGTATTAACTGTGACTTTTATTATAAGCTCCTTATGTGCTCCGCGGAATGCTAAATCGGTTTCATTTTCATGGCTCTTTGCCATATCCAGCTAATGTCAAAGTGGCTCTTCAGATGTCAGGGTTCTCAAACTGGGGGTCAGGACCCCTCAAGGTTATTACATGGGGGGTCGTGAGCTGTCAACCTCCACCCCAAACTCTGCTTTGCCTCCAGCATTTATAATGCTGTTAAATATACAAAAAAAGTGTTTTTAATTTATAAGGGAGGTTACACTCGGAGATTTGCTATGTGAAAGGGTCTCCAGTAAAAAAGTTTGAGAGCTACTGTGTTATAGGCTTTGTGTTAGGATAGGCCTGTTTTATAAAGGTGGGTGCTAGATTTAGACCTCTGGATAAGGTGGATGGTCAGCACAGCTGAGCTTCTGTGAAGAGTTAAAATCCTCCCCAGATTCTGAATTCTAAAGCTGATTAGTAAATAAGAACACACGGGGTCTGATTCTCCAGAGACTCTGCTACTGTGCTTGGGATAGTGGTAGGGTAGAGTGGAAAAGGTGATTTTAAATCATCTTTGTGCAGCGCTTCATGTATTATGGAGCCATGCAAGCCCATTCCTAGTCCATGGTGTAAGGTAGAGCAGCCTCAGGACTGCACCAACTTACACACTGGCTCTTGTGGCCCCTATGGGCCCAGAAAAGCAGAGAATACCTGTACTACAATTCTCCCAACACATCTCATACGTTAGAAGCAGGGTCAGTGTGGAGCCGGATGCCACCCCTGTGCCACCTTGGAACACCCTCTGTCGAGGGGTATTCCATTTACTTTAAAGCCTTTTTCTAGTACTGGAGAAGCATAAAGAGGCCTGAATGTAACCTAAGGCCCAAATTGTGGGGGGTTTTGTTTTGTTTTGTGTCTTTTTCAGTTCTCCTGAATGTTTAAGCCACTGGGATACATTTAAAATGATGCAACATATGGCAGTGATAGCCCTGGCCTGGCTGTCCCTTTTCTGAGCAACATCTCCATGTTTGCTGCAGCGGGACAGCCTGGACGGGAAGTTGTGCAAAGAGGTTAATTTTCACAGAACCCTGAAGTGGACCCTTGAGGGCAGGGCTTTGGACAGGAGAAAGCTAAATGTTTATAATGGCCGGGATTACAAATTCCACTATCCCCCTCGACCACCCCCAACCAGAACTGGCCAAAGGATTTTTTATCCACCCCAACTAGTTTACAGAGAAGTTCATTAATTCTGTAGTGTCTGCAGCTGGAAGTTGAAACAGTTTGGTGGGTCTGACCATTTTCACTGTGTAACGAAGTAACAACCCTGATGGAAGGAAAATGCTGAAATATCTTCAGGCTTTAGCTGGAGCGTGCTTGCTTGCATTCTTTTTTAATCTATCGAACAGTCTATGTCAAGCAACAATTCATAGAATCACAGAGCCAGAAGGGACCACAAGGTCTAAAACTCATTGAGTTGACACTAAATTTTCTAATAAAAAAACAACTGAACTGTCTGAAAAAAAATCAACTGAATAGGAGTAGTCTAAAAAAGAAAAAACAAAAACGTATTCATTTTCCTTGAAATTATTTCCACTGTGCAAGCCAGTTCAGACGTAAAGCTCAGACAGAGGCTATGGCACATTTTACAGGATTTCCAGAAGTGAGCCATAGTCCATCCAAAATGGTCAAACACTTAAAGGGCTGGCATCTGGAAACAGGAGCCATCACCCCCAAATGGGAGCCAGGTTAGTACGGGCCAGTGCCAATCAAGATGAGCCCAAGAGCACCCCCCTCCTCATGTAACCTATTCCTAATACTATTTGGGAGGGGGGATGCATACAGGGTGTTCCCATACCAATGAGCACACGTGCAGAAATATGCAGACCCCTGATCCTTTGCCAAGAATGACCCACAACTCCCTTCTGTGATTTGCACTGACGAATGGCTACCACTAAGAGAACTCATCCATTTGTATTTGTCACCCTTATCACCCAGCCCCAGCCCCCTCCCTCTCTTTTGCTGCCACTTTTCATGCTGCCTCTTCACTTAGGTCCCATGCACATGGTGTCCACCAGATCAGGGCCCTGAGACTGTAAACTCTTTAGTGATGGGACTGTCACTTTTTAAATTGTCTGTATGTCACCTACAATGGTCTTGGAGGCTCATGGTGAAATTTGCCTCCATATAGAGGGCTTGCATGAGGCTATGCACCACTTAACTCCTATTCTGGGTGTTTAAACAGGATTCCAGTGGAGCCCAGGTTTTGCCCTGGCTCGCTCTCTTTATGAATATATAAAGCAATAATAATATCAGCATCTTGACTCACACCCAGAACCAAATAGGAACCTTACTCTACTTTATTATGACGCTGTGTAGAATGTTGTGATTAATTAAGAGAACCTTGTTTGGAGTTTTACCTTCTCATTCTGAATCCTCTTTGCTCCAGAGAAAGTACTCAGGGTTCCTCACTCCCTTGATATCAACACAGATCCCCGAAGGCAACCTTCCAAACATACAAACAGAAAAGTACAATGAGTTTCAGTTCTTAATTCTAGGTTAGGAGGAATGAACCGTCTTAAAACTGGGTTGGCTGCACAGGTGTGAGGACCTTTGCAGTGTGACTAAACAAGCGTGGTTGTGAAGGAGAGATGATGGTTCTTGGAACAAGAACTAAAGCAACATCATGCAATACATGCTTTTGCGGAAATCTACACTGTTTCTTTCTCACCACCTATTTTTTCGAATTAGGCATGTGCATATCTTGCCATCTTTTCTCCAAAGCTCAGCTCTTCTGTACCTCACAACTTTTAGAGTGTACAAACTGCCTTTGCAATGAGAACAAAGATAGAAAAAATCGCAGAATGTAGCTAATAGCCCTTATGCCTCTTACTAGTGTCTATAAACTAGTGGAGAGATGCCAAAGAGCCAACGTTTGGATCTGGATTTGGAACACTCCAAAGTTCGGGGATGTTTGGAGCCAGAATTTTGGGTCAGCCCACTATAACGATAAAGCTAATGAAATGCAGCTCCAGGTTCAAGATTGTTAATGCCACCCAACTGCAAGGGTTTGGATCCAATTCTTCTCCTGGACAAATTGCACAAGAAATGAAAAATACAGCATTCTCCACGTAGCTGGATTGTTTTAACAGCTCAGATTTTCTATTTTTGGAGGGTCTTTCTTTGACAGCGCCTGGTCTGTAACAAAAGGGATCAGCTCCCCCAACCCTACATCTTATGACAAAAGCGCTTAAAGGACTGAGGCCCTGTTAGTGCTCAGCTTTACAGAACACACAAACCCAGAGCTGGAAAGCACAGCTGGATTATGTCAAATTGAAGACATTAAAGATTATGCCATAAAGAAACAAAGAACGAATATTTGGCTTTCAAAAGTGGCAAATGCTAATTTTCTTCACCTGGGTAAGTTGATGCAGTGCTTTGAAATTGGAGGATCGTATTGTGTGTGAGACACAGAAGGTTGCTTTTAGGCAGTGATCACCTATGATTAGCCACATAAAACAATACATTCATCAGAGAGCAATGTGCAAATTCTTAGCGAAGCCCCCAACCCAGATTGATTTTGACAGGAAATTTTTTCAGTCCAAAAATTTAAACCAGTTTGAATCACTAAAGCACCATAAGCATTTATAAGGCCATACTGTCATTTACAATAAGCCTCCTTTACACAACTCGGGAAATGTAAAAGAGCCTTAAAACTTTTATACCTGTTTTAAGACCTCTGTACGCTGCCAGAATGGTGCAAAGGGGCCTTAGTTTAAATGAGAATCAGGCCCAAATTGCTATATGAATAATACAAATATCCTGACTTTTTACTTACCTTGGTGGGGACATCACGAACACAGAATTAACCCTGAAGAAACACTGAACAGGATATACAGAGTTATAGCGTCTCAACTATCTTGTCTTTACTTTCCAGGCCCTTCACTGTCAGCCTCCACTACCCCCATCATCTCTCCTTCACAACCACGCTTGCCTCTGATCGGCCCATGATGCCAGCCTCCATTGCCCACGTTACATTTTCAAAAAAAAGCCCCATTGTGTTTTATCCCATGCTGCCCCTGCTGCTTGGGGGAAGCAAGGCAGATAGTGGATACTAAAGGGAGCTGTACTCCGTTTGTTCCGTTTTTGTTTGCCCAGCTACAGGTTTCTTGGTCTTCAATTCTGCCACCACGAGAGGGCACAAATAAGCACATTAAGCAGTGCTGAGTGAATAACTGATTTTTTGGTTCTCTGTCACAGTTCCAGGGGGGAAAAAAAATCAGTGCTGGTCAAACAGAAACTGGAACGTTTGGGAAATCAAAAAAAGAAAAAACAATGTTCTATTTGACCTGCAATGAAATGTTCCATTTTGATTCGGGGCATTTTTAACTTTCTTTAATAAAAGTAAAGGAAATGAAGGTCTAGAGTCACAAAACCATAGGTGGTGGCACCCCCCTTATGCCCAACAGCTCAGTGGTTAGGGCACTCGCCTTGCTGCGGAGCAGGAATGTGAATCCATCACAGGTGAGTGCCCTCACCCCTGGGATATCGGCTATTCTGGGGTGAGGGGCTCTCCCACTCTCTCCCTGAGGATTCTCTACTTTGTATAAACGACCTGAATGGGCGTTGTGCCAGAGAGCAAGTGAGAATGACTCTACAGCTCAGAGATTGGAGCACTCATGGGAGGGGGGAAACGGGACACTCAGGTTTTTGTCCTTGCGCCAATGAATAATTTAATAATTTATACCACATGGAACAGCTTGAACAGAAGAGATTCCCACCGGAGTACTCAACAAATCACTCATCTACCTAGGAGGGGGAAGACCCAAGTTCAAGTCCCTGCTCCGAAGTGGGGATTCAAACCTGGCATCTCCCCCATGCCAGGGGAGTGCGCTAGGTGACTGGGCTACTGACTATAACAGGGACATCACCCCCTCCTCCTCCAGTTTTGTGAATGGCACCTAATGCCCCTTGTGAATCTAGCCTGAAAAATCAAAACGGTTTGTTTCAATCTTGTTGAAATGGTTTATTTTGACATTTTCAAAACAAATTTCATTTTTTGTTTCCCCAGAATCAACCTGAACTCCGGAAATGCTTCAGTTTATCCAAATTGGCATTTTTCAGAGAGTTTCAGCTGAAATAAAAGGTGTGCCCAGCTCTTATACATAACCTAGGCAGCAATGCCAGTCCGGGCTGGGACAGCAGGAGATACCTTTGTCTTTTGCCTAGGATTGTCCCTCACTCCAGTGTTGAGCTAGCAGTAGAGTGGGCCCTGGTTCCCCAGGTTTCTCTTCTGATGTGTTGCTCTGGGTTCTCCTGCTTTGCTAACACCCCACAGATAGGACAGGATCATATAACTCTTCTAGGTATGCCAGACGTGCTTGATTCTGCAAGGTGAGAAGCACTTTGTTGGATCAAGGCCAAAGCGCTTAAGCACGTGCTTAACTTTAACTACTCACATGCTTACAGTTATTGCTTATGTCATTCAATGTTTTGCTGGATCTGGACCAGAGTGCTTGTCCCCTTGCAGGGTCAGGACCTGGGCAATAGGTTGAATTTCCTAAATGAAAAGAGAGGGGTGAACCAGGAGCATTCCCAGAGTGGGCAAGCAAATACCCAGGCTGCTCAGGATTTGAATGCCCAGTTCAGATCCTTCACAGGAGAGAGTCAGGCATTTGGTGCATAAGCAGCACATTCACCAAGAAGAATCAGCTGAGATTTGCTGCATGCCTAGAGTAGGTTCCTTACGTTCACTTCTACGCTTTTCTTGAGTCCCAGAGATACCCACACTGGCCAACTGTCTGTTCTAAGGGAGGCCTGGGGAGGGAGGTAGAATGCTTACACTGAACTACACTTTCACACTGCAGTGAGTTGCTGTTCTTATGAACAATGAAACTGCTCTCCAGCCCCATAAAATAAGAAGGTCCATCTGATTGGTGCCGGCTTCTCTTTAGCAGGTCTCCAGAGGACTGCCCAGAGGGGTGGGGAAAGTGGGGCAATTTGCCCCAGGCCCTGCAGGGGCCCCACAAGCCCTGGCCCAGTGGCGGTGCAGATCTTTGGCGGCAGGGGGCCCTTCAGTCACTCAGGTCTTTGGTGGCATTTCAGCGGCGCAACTGAAGGGCTCCCCGCTGCCGAAATGCCACCGAAGACCTGGACTGCCTCTGGGGTGAGTACAAGCGCCGCAGCTTCCCCGCTTTTCCCCAGGCCCCCTGAATCCTCTGGGCAGCCCTGGGTCTCCGAGCACTGCAGGATGTCGAAAAGCAAGCTCAGCTAGGCCAAGTCACTAATTACACATACTTAGTCTGCAGCAAAGATGTCTGTTAAAAAGAGGCACTGGCAATGGAATTTATAAACAAGGATTTTAAACCACATTGACCTAGACAGAGAACACATCAAAGCAACCAGGTTTCAAGCTTTGGAGGAACAATTCTGCAACCATAACGTTGTGGGTTTGGCAGAGAGAGAGGGTACATGGGGCTGGATGGCTTCGGGGACTGGTTACTATGGCAGGAAATGGATGAGGTTGTGGCTCTGCCATGGCAAATAATGCAGTTGTCAATGCACAAAACAGAGTAGTAGGGCCCTTTGCTCTCCTGAGCAACCCCCACCACCACCACAACCATATGGGCTCCTGTCTTAGGGGGCAGGGCTCATGCCCACTTCACACAGAGCCCCTTGCTCCAGGGGCTAGGGAGGCAGACCTTGTTCCAGGCAGCAAGAATGGCCAGATCCCCTCCCTGGCTGCTCTGACAATTGCAGCAGCCAGGACCTTGCCTCTTCAGGGGCAGGGCTTTATAGCTGACTTCACAAGGACAGCTGGGTTTGCAGCCCTCCCACAGCTGCGCTAACAGCAGCCCTCCTCAGCTGGCCAGAGGATATGTCTACACTGGGAACGGGGGGAGGGCATCCCAGCTCGAGGACACATACTTGTGCTGGCTCAGTGAGAGTCCACACGCTAAAACCAGAGTGCATTTGCAGCAGCAGGAGTGGCTAGCCACCCCGGGAGTATGATCATAGACATGTACTCAGGGCCGCTAGCCTCTCCAAAAGCTCATGCCAGCACAGGTACATGCTATTTTTAGCCCTCGCCGTTAGCATGGGTATGTCACACACACACGTACAGCTCGAATTGTAGATATACCCACGCCCTCAGAAGGTCATCAGCAAGAACAGGTCTTCACAGCCTTGTGAGCACGTGGGGTGCACTGTGAGGCTTTATCCAACAGGCCATCTGCCTCATGTGCTCTCCAGGCTGTTCATGATGACATCGCTCCATGACCCGAGGCACAGACTGCCAGGGACAAACATACCGTGCGTGGTGTTTAATCTGGCCCAGCCCCAATGACAAGTGCAGCATGTCCGGGGTGGCTGATGCTATGCTACAACTTGGATTTTGTTCTCCACCATCCAGACGTCTCGTACGGTTCTTACTAGGGGAGATACCTGGGATCCAAACACAAGACAGCAACCCTAGTATCAAAGCTTACAAGCGTGGTATCAAACCAGGCGCTGCAGACAAGAGGCTGAGGAAAGGCACGTGTTCCTCATGCCCACTGCCTTGCGTTCAAGTGGGGTCACACTGATCATCTTCCCTGGTTTAGAGAGAAAGGGAGATCCAACCACAGAGCGCTGCAAATCCATAACCCACTGTAGCTACTTCTACCTAGTTATTTATTTAGAAGAGTATTTTCAATGCTATGAAATTAACTGGTGGGGAGGGGACTTCAGTGAGGCCTGGAGGCAACTGTCCCCACCAGTCAGAATCAGGGCAGTTACCGCCATTCTGGGTAGCATCCTCACCAGAGAGGCCAAGGAGATTCTTACCCATAGACATGGCCCCTCCCTGTCAGAGCTGAAGCACATCAGTGAAGACTGCAGCTATGGCACTTTGGCCTCCAGGGCTTTCAATCCAGCACTTGTCACCAGCAGGAGAATTAAAACAAAGCTTAATTAAAAACAGAATATTTGATGCCCGGAGAACGGAGATGTCTTGTAGTCAGGCGGAGTCACACCTACTGGGGTGAACGTAAAAACGCCAGCTCAGCACCACTATGCTAGACAGGAAGAGGATAATTATCTGTAAGAGGCTTTGTTACAGCCAAAGGAAAAACAAAATCTTATGTCTACATCTACAATTTTGCAGCGCTGGTTGTTACAGCTGTATTAGTACAGCTGTATAGGGCCAGCGCTGCAGAGTGGCCACACTTACAGCAACCAGCGCTGCAAGTGGTGTTAGATGTGGCCACACTGCAGCGCTGTTGGGCGGCTTCAAGGGGGGTTCGGGGAACGCGAGAGCAAACCGGGGAAGGAGACCAGCTTTGCCGCGGTTTGCTCTCGCGTTCCCAGAACCCCCCTGCAAACCGCAGGGAAGGAGACCTGCTTGCTCGGGGGTTGAACGCGAGAGCAAACCGGGAAAGGAGACCAGCTTCGCCGCGGTTTGCTCTCGCGTTCCCCGAACCCCCCTGCAAACCGCAGGGAAGGAGACCTGCTTGCACGGGGGTTCGGGGAACGTGAGAGCAAACCGGGGAAGGAGACCAGCTTCGCCGCAGTTTGCTCTCGCGTTCCCCGAACCCCCCTGCAAACCGCAGGGAAGGAGACCTGCTTGCATGGAGGTTCGGGGAACGCGAGAGCAAACCGGGGAAGGAGACCAGCTTCGCCGCGGTTTGCTCTCGCGTTCCCCGAACCCCCCTGCAAACCGCAGGGAAGGAGACCTGCTTGCACGGGGGTTCGGGGAACGCGAGAGCAAACCGGGGAAGGAGACCAGCTTCGCCGTGGTTTGCTCTCGCGTTCCCCGAACCCCCCTGCAAACCGGGGAAGGAGACCTGCTTGATTACCAGACGCTTCCTCAGGTATGCTGGGATACCTGCTTATTCCACGGAGGTCAAGAAAAGCGCTGGTAAGTGTCTACACTTGATTACCAGCGCTGGATCACCAGCGCTGGATCCTCTACACCCGAGACAAAACGGGAGTACGGCCAGCGCTGCAAACAGGGAGTTGCAGCGCTGGTGATGCCCTGCAGATGTGTACACCTCCTAAGTTGCAGCGCTGTAACCCCCTCACCAGCGCTGCAACTTTGTGATGTAGACAAGCCCTTAAACTATGTTCCTGAGCGCCCATCTTCTCGTGTCCCTCTACAGCAGGGCTTGTCTCTGACCTTCTTCCCAAGGCTGAATCTGGCACAGGCTGTATGTCAAGAGTGAGTTTAAGAGAACATTCTTAATTCCCAGACCCCAGTCACCGCATGTAGGTCAGCATTACAAAAGGTTAGTGTCCTGTACATGACAGGCGTCAGTAGCCACCAACTCCATGACTTCTGTTACACTGGGGCGCTGGCTATCTATGGGATTGCTTGTGTGTGTCAACTGCAGTCTGCTCTGTGGCTATTTTCAAAGCTCAGTAAGGCTTTGCTATTGATCCTTTGGGGCTTCCCATTTTCCTTTCAGATGGTTTCCCTCCCACCCCACTCCTTGGCTGGTTCCTGGGCCACTTTTGTTTCACATTATAATCTTAAAACTTTTACATCATCTCACACACCATTGAAGGTCACTTTATAAACCAGTAAAATTAATACAATAAAGATTCTTAATAGGTAAGGAAATTAATTCAACCAATATGTTTCGACAGATTCTATTGCTTGTGGCCTGCAAGGACTTAAAGGTTTAATAATGATGTCTTCTAAGTGCACTGAACATTTAACCAAAGCGACTTGGCTGAAGCTCCGTTAGTTCAGTTAATTCTTGTAGTCTGAAATCTTTCTGCAGTAACAGAATATTTTCTTTCGTGAGGTTTACCGCCGTCCCAGCCAAAACCAGATTGCCATTGACTCGCTGTGGGATCTTGGGTAAATCACCAATGCCAGGCCTCCGTTTCACCATCTTTAAAATGGGGATGATGACACTTACCTGCCTTATAGGAGTGTTGAAATGGTTAATTAAGGCTTGTAAAGAGCTCTGGCTTCCTTTGAAGAAAGAGGCTATGTAGGTGCAAAGTATTCTTACTAGCACAAGAGGGCTGTGTTATGATATTGCGTGGATAAACTGTCACTCCAGATTAAAAAACAATACTGTTCCAGAGAAACTCAAAGGTGCTGTCTTCTCAGCCACATCCCTTCCCCTCTTGCAACACCCCTATTTTCAGAGGGTAACATCCACGTGTATCTATCCTGGGCAATCAGGGAATATATATATATACTTGATTGGGTCTGGAAGGCAAACATAGAAGCTTAATGCTTCAAATCTGAGGTTTGGTAATGTATAATAACTGTACTAATATTGACACCACTTAACTCTCACTTGGCTGCTTTCCAAAGTGCTTTGCAAATAATTAATAATGAATTAATCCTCCAGTTGGTAAATCCCGTAACATTAATTAAATCAATCTGCACTGTGCAGAGCAGTCACCAATCTCCTGGGGAACATGCAGGCTTGGGAGCATTAGCTGCCTGATGAAAGGTTACGTTTAGGGTCTGGATGACATGAAAGCCACTAGCTGTGGTTCACGCTCCCACATGGCAGCAAAGCTGTCTGGCTTCCATCAGCACCTTGTTAATAACAATCACTGCAGTCTTAAACAGGGACACGGCAGCAGCAGCAGCGGGATAGCTCAGTGGTTTGAGCCCTGGCCTGCTAAACCCAGGGTTGTGAATTCAATCCTTGAGGGGGCTATTTGGGGATTGGTCCTGCTTTGAGCAGGCGGTTGGACTAGATGATCTACTAAGGTCCCTTCCAACCCTAATAATCTATGATTCTATGACCTCTCTCTCTCTTGCATTTTTCCTCTCAGTTCCTCCACCCACCACTCAAAACTGGCTTTGAAGGACCCAATGGGGGGGAAACAGTAGCAAAAAGCTCTCAGCAGCCCTTCCAAACATTGGCAGCAAGACACTGCAGACCTTCTTGGGTGGGGACAGTAGTAAGACTAGTAGCAAGTTACAGGGAATAATTACATCCAAGCCTTTCCACAGAACTTCAGGTACCAGCTTCCTTCACTTCACAGACTGGTCCCTGCTCGATGCCAGTTTCCTAGCTGTCTCCAGCTACCCAAAAACCTTGAGAAACTTCCACTTTCCGATCTCTGCTATGTCACCAAAAGCCTCTTATATTAGTTCTAGGATTCTACCAGACCACTGGTTTAAGAAGCAAACATGCCAATCTTTTGTCCTCCCAGAGCTCTAATCCAGCCTACCCCGAGATACTGAATTTTGGTGTCACCAGACAAGCAAAACATCTGCTTGAATTCGAAACTGCAGCACCGGAATCCCACTCCTCTTGAACTTCCCTAGATGGATGGGTCCACTCAGCTGGTGAAAGCACCATAGCTCACTGAGATCACCAGCTGAGGAGCTGCACACAGGTTTTTATGGCCAAAAAGGACCTACAATGATCTTCCAGACTGATATCTTGCATAACACAGGCCACACAGCTCCACCCAGCAATCCTTGCAGTGGAGGAACTTGATCTTCCCTGCTATTTAAGTGAATATTATCAAGTCCAATAGCTTGTGATGGTCACCCAATAATTTTGTGGAAGTTCCAGTTTGGCTCTGCATCCAAACTCCACGGCTCGGGCCCATCTTGAATTTAAAAGGTTTGGATCCTGTAACTAAACGTTATTTTACCACACAGTTCAGTTGTGCGCTCTCTCTGTTACAAATGATTTAAATGACTCCCAGCATGGGGAAAACATGCCTGTATCGGGAGGTAATTCCCAGCAACACAAATGCCAAGGCTGATAAAGACTGGTGCTTAACTTTCCAATAACTTTAACATCAAATTTCTTGTAATGAACTCTCTCCTCAGAGACTAACAAAACACACATAATCTCGTCAATAGTATTAACAGGACATTAGCATCTTGCTTTTTTGTTTAGATTGAGAGCCATTTGGGGCTTGCATATGCTGGATTTTTAGCCACCAGCAGAGGCAAAAATGCCAGTATAGACAAGGCTGCCAAATGACCACACCGTTTTCACCCCAATCCCAAAACAACATGAAAAATCAAACACTTCAATAAAGCCATAGCATCGTTGGGAGTCAGTTATTGTTAAAAAATTAATTCAGCCATCAGGACACACAACTGTCTAAAATGAGTGGCTGTGCAATCTCCCGGCTGATAACCTTCCCCTTCCTGGCACCGTCCCTTTAACAATCTTGATTCTTTGCATTTACACAGAACTCAAAAGTGCATTAGAAAGAAGATAAATGGTATGAATGCCATTGTACAGATGGGGAAACTGAGACCAAGAGAGAAGTGACTTACCCAAAGGTCACTTAGCAGGTCTGTGTCAGAGCTGATACTAGAATTCAGGTCTCCTGACACCCAGTCTCTTGCTCTAACCACTAAACAACACTATCGTTCTATGATTAATTATCTTCACTAGCTGTGTCATGTCTAACACTTGATGGCAAACTCTGAGACAGTGATTGTGTCTTTCTGTTTGTTCTGAGACATAATTAGCACTTCTTTGGGTGCTGTAACAATTAATAATAGTTGTTAAATACAATTCCAACATGAAGTAACATTCATTTCCAAACACATTGGTTCAACTTCTTGTCATCTTGCCTTACGAGCAAAGCATCAGCTGATATACCACATGCTGCTACTATGGTCATCACCCATTATTAGGAATCAATCAGTCTTAGGGTGACCAGACAGCAAATGTGAAAAATCAGGACGGGGGTGGGTAATAGGACAAAGCCCCGAATACAAGGACTATGTGTATAAAATCAGGACATCTGGGTAGCTGTCACACTAACCAGCCTCTCCATCACTGCAATCTCATTCTACCTCTGCCCTCTACTGGAGGAACTAAAACTGCTAATAAGTAATGGAAACGAGATTTGGAGGTCTGTACTTTTGGAGTAGGAGGATCTGAGGATTCCCCCCTCAGCCATGGTGTATATATACTTGTTCAGTTGTTGAAAGAAGGTTTTCCCAGCAGTGCTCATAGGCCAGGGATACTCAAGAGGGGGTCGCCTGCCGTTGTTGGAGGAGTTGTGAATTTGTTCCCATTGCCAGTGTCTGATTAAATGGATTCACTCAGCCACTTGCCTGCAACCATTCCATCTGTCCATTTCAGATACCAGCAACAGCACACAGAGAAAGCCACTATTTCTGTGCTGCACACATTGAAGCACCCTGGAACCCTGAGGACCTGATACAAACTTACATGTAGCAAGATTTGGGATGACAGTCAGAAAAGGGCTGAGAATCTCTGCTTTAGGTGAGCATACCACCCTAGCACTTCCCCTCAATACCACCACCTCCCTCTGCTGAAACACTATGGCCAAAAGTATCAAACAGCTTGGGTATAGGATACGATTTACACAATTTGGAATAAGGGTTATTCCTTCTATAGCACCTTTCACTGCAGGATCCCATAGCACTTACAACTAATTAAGCCCCATGACTTCTTATATTTATTTTACAGAAGGAAAACAGAGGAGTAGGGAGATTGAGAGACATGCCCCACGTTGCAGAGACTCAGTGACAGATCCAGAAACAAAACCTCAATTCCTATTCCCAGTGAGTCACCTGCTTTAACCATTAGGGAACACTACTTGCTCCTAAAAGGGAAAATAATTACACGTTATAACTGGATCCATTGGGGGCACGTGGCTGTATCAACAGTTCTGCAAACAGCACTGAAACGACAACAGTCTGCAGTTAAATCAATTCTTAAAAAGCACGTGTTTAAATACAAGTTTGCATGTTTCATTTGTATAATGTGAAACTGGGCTACAGTATGTGCTGTTCTTAGAGCTGGCATGACAGAGAGATTAGACAATAGACAGAGAGAGAGAACGCAGTCATAGAAAATGCAACACAGAATAAACGCGAGTGTTTTCAAAACCAGTATCTAGATTATATCTAGTCATGAATGGGGCTTAGTTTAACTCACTAAACTAAGATTCCAGCCTTGCTCCCATTGACGCCAATGGACTAGGCCCAACCAATGTAAACGGGCAAACTGTTCTAGACTCTGGGCCAAGTTAAAGTTGGCAGAGTGATAGCAGGGATGAATCTGGCCCATTGAATTGAATAAAAAACATGAGTGCAAGTCTGTGATCATATTACAGTAAAATGATAACTCATAGGTCAACCAAGTCTGTGTCTTGCTCTTGGCATCTCATACAAGCCTCCTCTGGAAGAGAAACTATTATCAAAGATGCAAAGCCCGCAGACTTTATCACAGGACAGCTTCAACACACCTGCAGTGATTTCAGGCTGCAGTTACTGATGTGACAGATGACACAATGCAAGATTCTGCTGCACCCCAGCTTCAATGTCCTTCATGTAGAAGAAGATTTTCCATTGGATTCCTGCTAATAATAATAAAATTATTTGTTTCCTGGCTATTTGTATTATGATAGTCTCTAGAGCACCCAGCTGAGATTGTTGAGGCCTGTTGTGCAAGGCTCTGTACAAACAAAAAGAAAAGGATCATCCCCAAAAGCTTAAATAGTCTAAATTGACAACACAGATAAAGGGTGGAAAGGGAAAAAGGCACAGAGGGGTGAAGTGATTTGCCCAAGATCACACAGCAGGTCAGGAATTAGAACCCAAGTCTTCTGTGGCCTATTCAATGCCTTATCTATTAGTCCATGCTGCCATTCAACTCCTGACTGGAATGCAAAACACCTTTCAACCTCTGGGTCAAAGAGTTGTAAGAGAAGATATTGTGCACGTATGGGGGAGGGGAAGCAACACAGACATTGACTAAACACCAATCTTATTTCAGTCCTTCCCGTCTCACATATCAATGTTGTGACAAATGCACAGCTCAGCCTTTGGATGGGCACCAACATGTAAATGAACCAGGTTGTTTTTCCTCATACTATCCCTCAGAACATAAACTATGCAAGTTACAAGGCTAGCAGAACTCATGTGCAGCACACATACTAAGGTCTGTGACCAGTCAACTGGTTTCTGGTTTTATTCTTCTATTTTTAAATCCCAAAATGCAAGAGGATTTTTGACAGCTAAATCATAAACTCTCCAAGAGAGAGGTTTCTATAGCCTAAGTGCTGTCACAACCAGAGCTTTCAATCTTCCCGGGCCCACTTGTGAGATAAAGAACAGAAATGAGGACTAGTGCATAAAAAACATTGCAGGGGGAGAAGCTAGAAACGATATGGGATGTGCTTCTTCAGTACGGATAGAGTTTCCTATACCCTCAAGATTAAGGACCACATTTTTCAGAACTCCTCATACAATTGTGTCCTTTGCGTATACATGCACATAGCTAGCTAGACATCTGAGCACACAATTACCAGTTTGTACATCCAAGCAGTCATTGCGTACACAAAACTAACCACACAATTCTGAAAATCTGTCCGTCAGTGTTTTTAGCGGCAACTTATTGTAACAAGGAGCATGTCAGAGACACATTTACCTCCCTCTCACAAAAATCTGGCAATCTCAGAGATATTGTATTAAGAATCAGGAAGAGATAAAACACATCTTAGTAGTAGAGTGATGGCCTGGATGTCCTAATAATATTTCTACCTCTAACTTCTATGATGCTGTGTAGACATATCTAGAGACTAAGTGCATCCTTGCTATTGTTAACTT
Source organism: Gopherus evgoodei (assembly GCF_007399415.2). Taxonomy (NCBI): domain Eukaryota; kingdom Metazoa; phylum Chordata; order Testudines; family Testudinidae; genus Gopherus; species Gopherus evgoodei. The sequence goes on from NC_044338.1 coordinate 12,787,989, forward strand.
TAGTCCTCAAGCTTGTACATTACAGCAACTCAGCTTTTCTACTATCAAGCAATTTTTACTATTTACATATGATTTAACAAGTTTATTATTTATTATGTGTATTACCACAGCGACTAGGACCTCATTATGCTAAGTGCTGTACAGATACAGAACAAACTGGGATCCGTGAGCCGAAGAGCTTACAATCCAAGTGTGAGGGTGTGATGGGGTGGACTAGGCCCAAAGGCCCCCTGCTGGAGGCCTCAGGGTTCTGCCACACCCATCCCAGGAAAGGAGAGGTGGAGAGGCCCTCCAACAGGCTACAGTGGGTGCAGGGGAAGCAGCCAATCAGGGCCCAGGAGGGCCATATAAAAGAATCTGCACACCAGAGCAGTAGTTAGTTGCTGCATGGAGCAGAAGAACTGGCTGCCGGCCTGGCTTCCTGGAAGAGAAGCAGGACTACAGACAGCCTCCTGGCAGGGACTGGGGGAGCAAGAGGCTCCTGGATGGTTGCTAGGGACTGAGTAAGAAGTGAGCCTGTGGAGGGCTACAGAAAGAAAAGTGTTTCCAGGTAGGAAGCCCTGGGAATACAGCCCCATACCAGGGCTGACTACTTGAAGACTAAAGCCCAAGGAGCGTTAGAGAGAGACGGGCCCTGTGGACTGTATACTGCAGAAGGGGTTTATGCTGGATAACGTGCAGACACTATGACTCAGACCAAGGGCAGAGTCACTGAAAACCCAACTGAGAACCACTGAAAGGGGTCTCCAGACTTAAAGAACACAGACATACCCTATCAGAAGGGGGCACTCATGAGGGGTGGGCACCAACGCCGTTACAGAGACAAAACACAGATATGGGTATGCAAGGAAACAATGACAGTATTGGGCAGCATGACAGGCAGTGATCTCAAGAAAGCAGTTATCTACCCATTAAGTTTTTTGTAGGCATCATGCAAAGAACAGTTTTGAGGAGGGTCTGGAAGGAAGATAATGCTAGTTTTTTGGGATCTTTAGAGGGGGTTGCTCCCAAGCATCAGGAGCAGCAGAAGAGAAAGCACAAAAGGTATTGGGTTTTTTTTTGAAAATTTAACAAGTGGGTGGTAGCAGGCATCACAGGCAGCAAAGGTCAACATCTCAATAGCAAATGAGAGATGCATATATAGGGTGGAAGGTGGTGGAAAAGCAGCTTACATTGGATCCAATGAGAAGGGAGAGCCAGTAAAGAGAAACATGGAGAGGGGTGACATGATCAAAGCACTTGGCTAGAAAAAATGATCTTTGCAGCAGCATTCTGAATCGACATTTAGTAGCACTTGGATGGGTCAGTTTGGAAGGTAAATTATCTATAGAGCCATAAATGTATTACCTGAGACACCGTATTACTTGATATCTCAGTTTATGTAGAAACATAAAAATCTCAGAACACACTTAATACAAGATCACTGTCATTTTTTATTCCACTTTTTCCTCTAGCCCCTCTCCTAAAGCTCTTGTCCACGGCCTTGCTCATTTTTCACTTTGATACTGCAAGTCTCTGGCCCCACCTATCTCCAGTCTGTCCAGAACACTCTAGACCACAGTTAACTTCATCTCCTCACAATTTAAATCCCTTCACTAGCCTGCTGTCTTTCACAGCAACAATGTCAAACCTGTCCTCACCTTCGAGACACTACATAACCTTAGAGCCTACTCCTCTGCTTTAATTTCCTTTTACTCTTCTCCCAAGTTCTCCCTTTGCTATCCCTTTCATCACTTCACTCTCTTATTTTCATGCCTTTTTTTGTGCTGTCCCCTCTGCTTGGAAACATCTACCAAATTCATCTCTATTAAGTGCTCCCTCTCTTTTCTTTCTTCAAAATCCTCCTCTTTCAGAAGTCCTACTTTATTTTCTGCAGCAATATTTCCTCCACACCCTCCTTTACCTAAACTGTGATGTTTCATCTGGTCTCTCAGGCCGATTCAGCAAGGTACTTAAGCATGTGGCTAACTTTAAAAATGTGGGTAGTCTCATTAAAGTCAATAGGATTATAAAAATGCTTAGAGTTAAGCAAATGTTTAAGTACTTTGCTGAATCAGGGCCTCAGAGGGTAAGTTCTTTGGGGCAGGGAATGTGTATTGTTCTCTGTTTTATAACCCAGCATGCACTTACAGTACTAGATAACAGATTAGCAATAAAAAAACAAGTGGCCTTAGATACTAATCAGCTCTTTCATGTAACGTACAGCGCACCAGAAGATATCACCTCACACATGAGGTAATATTTGTTTTCCATAAACCATTTCTGAGTCTCAGGATCATGGCTTCCAAGTAAGCAATTGGAGTGCAAATAAGCATGAAGCAAGAGCCGTTATAGTTCCAGAATCCACCGCCTGTATTTGTGCATCCAGAAAATACAGGCAGCAGGTTAAAACAAAATTCCTTAATGCAATGCAGATGTTGAAACCTTATATAATCTTTCACAGAATATCATTCGGCAAAATACTTCCAAGAAAATGATCATTTTTGTGTCTTCATTGAGATAAGTAGTCTATTGTTGTATTTGTACAAAAGTACATATTTTTATTCATCTGGAAGTGATGTATTATTAAATACTTTAAATAATGTAGTAAAAGGGCAGTTTACTAGAAATCCCAACAATACATTTTCAACTTTCAACATAAAACCACACTGATGCTGGCACAGATATATTATGATAACAAATCAACAATTCCCAAGGTGGAACAACCAGCTTAAGAAAGCGGTTAAAATACTCACTTGTATCTTAAAGGGACTTGTGATTTTGCTTCTGTTTGCTCTGTTAGTTTTATAATGACATTTCATGAGCTCGCTTTTCGAAAATACAATAAATTCTAATAGACATGGCCCATTCCTGCAGCTGTCGAGCACCGGTAATGACCCGTAAGAGCCAAAAAGTTCAATTTTAAAACAAATTTTAAAAATGTACCTTTCAGTAGTCCGATAGTCCATTAACTATTTTGGAGGGCTTCCCCTCCACCCTCTACTGTGAATATTTTCATTATTTAACACAAAAAAACCCGTGAACCTTCCAAGACCATAATCACTACACCTTGTGCTAAAACACGCCTTGGCTTTCAGCCTTAGAATTTATTAACCTGATATACAGTTATTTACTTCCGAAAGATAGTAGTATTTATAATTTCTATAAGTGCCTCAAAGCATCTTACAAATATTAATGCACTGAGCCTTACAACACTCCTGTGAAGCAGGTATTACCGTTCTACTTTACATAAGGGAAAACTGAGGAAGAGCAATGGTAAATTATTTGCCCAATGTCACAAAGGAAGGCTGTGACAGAGCTGGAAACAGACATCAGATATTCTGACTCTCATTGCGATCAACCACGAAATTCCTAGGAGTTTTTTCAAACTTTTTATTTCGGCTTTTAACACATTATAATGATTGGTACATTTGTTGTTTGCAGCCCTATCATAAGAAGAAACAGTGTGGCCTGTACCATACATATACGATTTGTGATTTAACGATCTCTAACACTTTCAACATTAAGTACTTGATCCTGTAGTCTGTGGTCAGACAAAACTTTATCGACTTCAGTGGAAGTTTTGCTTGAGCAAGGACTGAGCCTCATTAAACTTCTGAAAACAAAATTAGGGAAATTCATAGTTAGGGCTCTCGGGTCATCATTAACTCACCCAGTAGTGTCATGACAGCACAGCTCATGTGGACTGTGCAATCTTCTACATGTAACACCTAGACAACAGGTGATTGAAAGAAAAAAAAAACAGCCTTATACTTCTAAATTGTTTTTTGTTTGCATTACTGAGAACCCTAACTTTATGGGCCAGATCCTCGACTGGTCTGAATCAGCATAGCTCTCTTGTCTTTGATGGGATTCTGTCCATTTACATCAGCTGAGGATCTGGCCCTATATTTAAAAGAAGCATAAGGTCATATCAGAGGTGTCCTTGAGACTAGTTACCATATCAACACAGCCTTTACATTCCTTCCACTTTCAAGGTACAATCCTAAAGATATTAGTAGTTATAAGGATCTATTACCACTGATCTTACATGGATATTAAACAATTTTTTAACTTTATTCTAACTGTGTATCGATACCCTGAAATGGCTTCTTCCACACAGAACGGACACTATTGCAAACTGCACTCTGGAAAACAGTTGAGTAATTCAAAAACATATTAAATCAATTATAATTACAGTGTATTGCTATGATAATTAGAACATTGCCAGCTGCATATAACCCTACTCAGAAAAGAACAGCTGTTACATGGGTAATGGAAAAAAAGAATATTCAAGCATAAGGTTTATTTTCACTATGTCACAAACTGCTGTGTTATGAAGCCAGTTACTATCTTTCTCGCATCTCACAAAAGGCTGACATGAGAGGTCTCCTTTGATTTATGTTTCTTATAAACAGCTGTTGCTCTCATGATTTATACAATAAAACATTAACATACTCTACAGTGACGTCACACAAGATTAAGCCGCGGGTGAAAAACCCCAGATATGGTCTTTGCAATCAAAACGTTTAGCTGGTTCTTTTCTCATTAAGCTTTTGATGATGTTGCCAACTTAGGTTCAGATGCTGTCTATTCTGGGTCACCTTCTTCTTCAGCTGCCATTGTCGCCTGTCTCTGCAGCTCTTCCTCTGGATTCCCTGGAAGAATGCTGGAGACTGTCTGAAGAAGTGACTCAATCTGCTCTTCTGTTAGTCTTTCTTCACTTTCCTCTACCATCTGCAAATCCAAAACAACCTACTGTCATTGTAAAATCCACACTTCCTCCCTCACCTCCAGAGGCAAGATTTACCCAGTTAGGAGGTGCTGCATTAGCTGGACATTACACATTGTCTGAGCTCATTATGCAAACTTTTGCTTGTAAAAAATTGAATCCTAATGATAAAAATGTACTGCAGAATGATAGTTGCTCTATAGTTGATGGGAACTAGCTCTCCACTATAAGCCAGATTTGTCAGACCTCATCTTCTCCAAAAAGAAACTTATTTTTCTAAAACGTCACTTTCCATATGTCATCCCAGGGTACATTGGTATTTTTAAAGTAAAAAAGTGTTAAAAATGAGCCAGTTTTAAAGTTATAGTGTTATGAACATTTGGGAGACGTTTTCTTTTGGACACTTGTCTAAGACTTTGGGCTCCGGACCTCTCTAACATGACTCGGCATAACGTTGTCCAAAAGTGCCTGAGTGATTTAGGAGCCTAAAGTAAATAGGCTTTAAGCGCTTAAGTGCTTAGATAATTTTTGAAAAAGGAACTTAGGTGCTTTTGCAAATGTTGTCTTTGGTCTAGAGATTCCAAAATCCCTTCCCCCCCCCCCCACCAGTTAGCCTGCTGAGGAAAGGAATGCCTTTTAGGTTTTACTTGTTTGTTTTTTAGGGGCGTTATTTTTAAACATATAAATATAAACATTTTGGGTGGGATTTTTAAGGGTGCTCAGCACTGTCCTCTGCTCCAACTGAAATCAATGGGAATCTTTGCCATGCTTCAATGGGAACCGTTAGGCCAATGCTGAATGCTTTGCACGGTCCCACCTTTACCATTTTTCCTTTAATTCATAAAAACATTTTATTATTCATTCAACACAGTGCACTAGTAGAAAATATAGGGAGCTCTGCCATATGCTAAGGCACCATAAGTACTTAATTTTGAAACAGTTAGTTCTAAAGAAGTTTTATATATATAGTATATTAATTCTCTTGTATACATCCAACAACATATTATTACTTTAGAACACAACAAAGGGGGAATATAGTACAGGCAACGTGGCAGGGTGTAACTTGCATGGGTTGATAGCAAGTTTGGAGAAATATATGACAGGAAGAAAACAGCTACATCTCTTAACTATTCACTTCCAGACTGTCATACTTCTGATTTTTTTTCCTGAAGTAAAATTTCCATGGAAATTATAAATGATATTTTGGGGGTCATTCATATCTGTTGACATAGTAAGCTAAATCCATAAAGGGATTTAGGCACCTAATTGCCATTTTAGGAACCTAAATCCAAAATTAAGATCCTCAAAACTTTTTTCAATTTACTCTTCCTTGCTAAAGCACCTGAAAAGACTTGAATTCAAACAACTGACCTGTCATCCTATTACTAACAGTGCTGGAGAGAGAGACAGAGTGTAGTCTACCTGGTTGTGCATCATATTATAGTGTTATATTATCAATTAGTGAGTATTATTGTAGGGCCAGAGCCTATTGTGCTAAGCACTGTACAAACATGCAACGAAGAGACAGACCTGTTGCCTCTTGGCGAGTCAAAGCTAGTTAAGACTGAATGATTCATTTCTCAGTGCATTAATTGTCCAGAGTGTGGCTGCATTTGGTAAACTGTAGAGTTTAATCCTGCTGCAACTCCTCATGTGAATAGTCATGCTGACATTAATAGTTAGTAATACTTGAATAAGGAAATCTTGCAGGACCAGTTGATTCCAAACAGTGACTTAAGCATGCACCCTCATTCTTCTTTAGAAGTTCTTACATATTGGAATGGGACCAACAGATAAAGTCTTCATGTTTGGGATGGGCTGAGTGCTTGCTAGTAAGATCCGTGTTTCTGCAGAGATGGAGTATAACCAAAGAGCGCAAGGATCAAAAACATAAACTAGAAAATTAGATTTCCTCCCCCTGCAAAAAGAAACAGCAAGTGTAACGACATGAAATGTTTTATGCCGTTAGAAAACAGCAAAGTAACAAAATAAAGGAAAATGCAAAATATTAAGCATGAACGAGATACAGATAAAGAGACAAGTGGAAATGAGTCAAATAAAAACATCAAACCAGGGAAACAGAAGGAGATTCAGTGGCTTATTCTAAGTGCACCAGACTTGAGCACACGCTTCTGTTTTGCACACAGGCTCCTGATTTATAAGACAAAATGCTCCCTGATTACTGATTATAGTAGTCTCATAAGGAGACACTAACCTCACAGAAAAAACAATATAGAAGGAAAAACACAGAAGGAGGGAAAGAAACAAACATTTTAAGTACTAACATTTATAACTAAAGTTTCACAAACAAAGGAACAAATACCAAATCACTTGTGGATTATAAAGCAGTCCTACTAACCTCTATTCTGCAACTGGCTAAAGTTGTAAAAGCAACAAACTCTAAGCAGAAGGGCAAGCAAAACTTTAAGCTAGCGGAAAATAAAATACTTTTTTTTTGGTCAGTGAATTATATATAGTGTATTTATTGGCAGGACTGCACAATCCAAATGGAGATAGATCACCTCAGCAAATGATGCCATGTAGAGACTGTATGGCATAGTCAGCCAACGTTTCAATTGGACTGGACATTTTTAATGTTTATAATGTTCGCCTTGTTTATACTATGTTTGGAGATACAGGCGGGCTTTAAAAAAGCCTCATGTGACTAGTGGAAAACACCTGGCATTACAGTAACAGAAGGTACATGTTAAAAACCACTCTCCAATACAACCAGACAGGCAGGTGTCTCTCTCAAGGCTCAGAGCAAAGTGGAAGAAATGCAATAAATCATAGTGTCCATGCTACTGGTTCTAATAAATAATTCCAAAGATGCTGCTGCATTTCAGCACTCACCTTTTTGCTCCCCTAAAATCATTGTAAAATTTCTCTGTAGCAGCTGCTGTAGCATACGAGTTGCATTTATATATATTTGCATTTGAATATATGTTTCTTATTTCAGGAAAATGCAATTGGGTGGCTAACAAGATCAAATGTATTGCCATGCTGCAGTCAATCACACTTCCCATTTGACACAGACAAATACTTCAATTCAGTTATTATATTCCAATGTGATATGTTAATACTATGAGCAGCAGTCATGAGTTTTTTCTCCTTCTACTCAGCAATGGTCACTATGATAGGTTCAATGCAGGAGTCAGGAGAAACAATACTGTAAGTGAGCACTACTCTGTAATATGATTGGAGTGAAGTATTTTCTGCTGAAAAAGGGCTGTTTCCTTAGGCATTTGGCCACAAATATATATTGCAAATACTGGAGAATAAACAATACAAAGAACTTTAAAACACCCTGCACTGGTGAACAATTTTTGATGTGTGAAGAGAACAATCTGTGGGTTGCACACTATTGTTTTTCTGTAGATAATAGTTTCAAGACCATATTAAATGCAAAAATCAATAACAAAAAAGAGAAAGGTGCATTTTGGTACTTCGCAGAGGTACAATCACAATATACTTTTGTTCCAATGTAGGAGACACTTTAAGCAAGGAAATACCTGCAGTTTCCTCATATATAGAATAATTCCAAGATGTTCAGCACAAACATACTGATAAGACAGACCATAAGAAAAAGAAATACAGTAAAAGACTGAATGGCTGGATTCATCTCCTTGTGATAGGAAACTAGACGAGTATGCAAAATGCATTGTTGAGAACGTTAAATGTTTAAACCTTCCCGCCTTTTGCATTTTCCAGAAGAATAGGTGTTGTTATTCTCTGGTCAACAATAAATGGCAATCTGCCAGTTTGGTTGCATGGAGTGGATCCCATGAGGCAGTGAACTCGCAGGTGTGGAAGTCTAGTTTTAAAATATGCAAAATTAACACCTACTGCTCCAATGAGAGACAGATGTGGAACAATCTGTTCTTTAAGGAGAAGCTCCTCAATCTTCTAACACATCGTTGTTAAGCATTACATAAAGTTGGAACCCATGTCATGGTTAAATCAACATCACTGTCTCTTTCTTTCTTCCTCTGTGTGAGTCACTGAGCCATGTACAACATATGTTTAAGATTAAAGCTAGAGGTCAAGACAGCTGTACTGCATACAATGTTTTATCCAGTGGGAGAAGGATTAGAATTTCATGCTGCTTTTGTTGTTATCCTTTAAAAACTATCTCAGCACACAGTCTGGAGAAGGCAACTATAAACAAAGTGGAATGATTTATGGATGAGGAGGACAAACAAAAAAGACCTGAATTAAAACAAAAAAAAAGATACCTCGCCACAGAAAGATCCCTTTTAGATTAAATATAGTTACCCTGGTTTATATTTTGTGCTCTATTACAGGGCAGGAATTATACAGGAGAGAATAAAAAGACTTGAAGCCAAAAAACCCCCAAACAGTATTAAATATCCTTTTACATAAATTACTCAAAATAAATTGGGGAAATCACACACACACGCACACTTTTGGGGACATGGCTTGTTTTGTAATTAGTTCCAGAAGGTGCCTCTTTTTAAAATTGAATTAATTCACCAGCTTTTTGTGAAACTTATGGTTTAAAATGTTCAATATCAATTGCTTCAGATCTGTATCCAGGGGTGAGTCAAAGCTTTTAAGAAAAAAAAGTTCACAGCGCGATCAAGATCATTTGAGAGTTCATATTAATTTACTTGTATATTTTGCCTTTCAAATCCTCTACTCCAGCTAACAGACTTGCTTTCATGGAAACTTGTGTATACACAATTAGTGTCCTCCTGAAGTCAATGACAAAACTCCCAGTGGCTTCTGTTTTTATGTATTAAATTGCTTATAAATACATGGAGGTTCTACTTGCTTGAGGATGCTGTAACACTAAGTCTTGCCATTATATCAGTAAACAGCCATTCATTACATAGATCCCAAAGGCAACCATCACAAAAATGGCCTGTGACAGCCTAATATTTGTTACTCCACAAAAACTGACTAGTTTAAGAAAGAATCTATGTATATTTAAGTTTTCTGCTGACTTAATTGGACACAATGCCATGTGTATATATGAGCAATCCACTCACCTTAGCCTAATGTGACGCTGGAGAAACTTACACAGGTACATCAATAATTCACTCTATTGTCTAGTTTTGGATACAGTTTGGGGATGAATTTAAGATTAGTTGCCAACTGTAACATTACATTACCTCCTAAGAGTAATTTCTAATTATGTAACAGGTTGCTTTGGGTTACTTAAAGAATGGTTACATACCAAAATTGGTCAATCCGCGTTTAACTTGTTTTATTGCTGCAACACCTCAGTTTTAAGAGAGCAATTTTAACTTTTATATTGCTAAACCTTGAAAGAGTTGAGGTACAAATGATGTACCAGTGCAGTCACTTTACTCCAACTCAAGAGTCATATTTTGCTTACACCTGCCTCAAGGACCTGAAGCTGAAACTAATAGCTGGATATTGGAGCATAAACAGATACACTCTATGTGATGTGGATAGGCAAGATAATTAGTGACTGAGGGAGCAGTCAAAGACGAAGGATGTCTTGAAAGTTTACAATAAGATGAGTATATTTTAAGAAGAGAAGACAGAATATGAACTATGCTGAAACCTAATGAATTGTAAGTGCAATGCAGGAAGCTAACAGAAACAGAGAGAAATTCTAAAACATTTGAAGGCTCTACTACTTCACTTCTGAAAAGCTGCCCAACAAAACCAGTGAAGCCTTCATGCTCTTGCCTGCAGCTGCACAAAATGGAATTAACTCGTAGATAAACTTGACAATAGCAGTTAGAGTTGTGGCAACACCCATTTTTTTATGTTCTCTGTGCATATATATCTTCCTACTGTATTCTCCACTGCGTGCATCTGATGAAGTGAGTTTTAGCTCACAAAAGCTTATGCCCAAATAAATTTGCTAGTCTCTAAGGTGCAACAAGGACTCCTCATTCTTTTTGCAGTTCCTAAGGTACCATATCAGCTGCTTTCACTGCTAGAAATTCTAGTTCTTGGCCATCAAGGATCATGAGAAATATAGGATGCAGTCATACTAGCATCCACTTCTAACCCTTACCCTTTTGCAACAGAATACAATCCTGCTATTACACAATCAAGTCTCAGGATAAGATTGTGAACAGATGTTCTCCATGCAAGACAGCCGTATTAAAGGAACAGCATTGTTATAATAATCTCCTTATTAATACAGCATTTGTGTTCTTTACACGATGCTCTGGAGAACATTTAACCAATCTCTCCCTTTTTATCTGTAATATTCCTTTATCCAAAGGTTATGTTCCAGCAGACTGATAATGGATGACTTCCAACTGAAAGCTTCCCAGTGTACAGTTCTCATGCTACACAGTCACTTCAAAAGCACAGTGGCAGTCATTGCTAACTATTGTTCTCTCCCAAATTTTTGCCTTCCCTGTACCTTAGAAAAATAATGAAAAGGAATATACCACAGTAGTTTTCTAAATCAAAATTCAAATTCCAAAGTATTTGACTTTATGAAGCAACGGAAGAAACCCCCAGGTAAATGTATTCCAAGGACGTGAGATTATAGCTCCATTTAACAAGTCTGATGGCTATTTTCAATCTGAAACACTGACACACACACGAGAGTGAAGAGTTGCCCCTGCTCTGGGTTCTGAGAGGAAGAGGGGCAAGTCTTATAGAGAGGCCTCATAGGGGAAGCAGAGAGGAAAGAAAACAAATAATCAGAAAACATGAAATAAAGATGGGTACAGAAGTCTTATCAGTCAGTGACCCTGAGCAAAGAATTAATTCAATTGATTTTCAAGATTAAAGATGCATTAATATATGGATTTTAAGCAATTAGCAGAACTGTAACTTACCAGCTGTATCTCAACTGCAGTCATTGGCCTGTGGTTAAGCAACTGTAGCTTTTCTGCTCTGTTGAAAAGAAAAAAGAATTTTTTTATATAGGATTCTGAACAAATGAATGGTCAGATGCAAACACTTCCCTAATAACAGAATTATTTCCAGAGGTCATTTTCACTAGAGTTGATGCAAGGTCTCTGACCTTGGTTGTCATGATAATTCTGTAGATATCTTTGGCTCTCTACCCAAACTGGTATTTAGCAGACCAAGGTGGCAAAGCAGTTTCTATTACAATCCCTTGTTTCCACACATGCATAACTAACTGAAGCATTCATCTTTTGAGCTGGAATTTTCCATGCTTTGTCTCTGCCTCAAATAATTATTTATTAATAATACTTTGCACTCCTATAGCACCTTCCACCTGAGGATTTTAAAACACTTTACAAACATCAGTGAAATTAAGCCTCAACATGCATGAGAGGTAGGAAAGCACCACCAAGACACTGAACTTTATGATGAGTGGCTACTGAAAACCAAATTTCATCAGACATAGGATACTTCCAAGCCCAAGGGATCAGCCACTTAGCCAGGTCAATATATAAATCAGATCTTACCCAATAATCAACGCTGATGCCAATCATTTAGTAGCTAAAAACTGAAAGTTTAATAATCTAAAAGAAGAGTTATTGAATGGTTAATAGATCATATACATACAAGTGACTTTCAGTGTTCACAGATCAGGATCATAGCAGTGATGGAATGAACTGCTAGCCTGCAAAAGCCACTCTAGAATCGCACAAATAGGTTGGGGGTCATCAGTCCTTGTTTAGAGCTTTAGGAAATGAAGACAAAAAGGAGATGCTTCGGGTGTCTTTTTATATCCTCTGCCATGTGCTTGTGGAAAGTGACTGGCCAAAAATGGAGTCCAGGGTCACACACACACATCCTTACATAGCTGGCTGGATCACCAGGGTTGGCCATTGGCCCCTCGGTGTCTGAGGCATCCTCTGGGACAGATATCTGAGCGGGATACGTTTCTTCTATGGCCCACTGTTAGAGTGAAGTGTCCTTAATGGGCCATCAACATTCAGGAACAAACATATTTGAGGTACAAATACATAGCCAATATTCATTACTTTAGATGCAAAGATGATACAGGGATTTAATTATGATAATCGTATTATATAGGTAGTATCTTTTCCACTGACACCTTACATCATATACTTTGTAGAAGAGTTGTTGCAATTGTATAACAGCGGTAGCAGCAATGATACAAAAGGGTCATTTTCAGTCAAAAAGCATCACAAGCATTCTCCTTCTAAACCTTTCAGAAAACTGAAAGGTAAAAACGCTATGTGACTTATTCAAGATCACACATGAAGTCCATGACAGAAACAGAAAGAATTCATGTGTTCTGACTCCCAGGAAAATCTAGGTATTCTGACCACAAGTCCAGGATTCCTTCTGTGTTGTGTTAAATTAGTTTTGTTTTGATTTTAAGTATATATTTAGTGTTATAGTTACATTTTAAATTATTCAATTTCCATCCTTCTCTGCATACAAGGAAAAAAATAAAATTAATCAAACAATATTTAAGCACACACAAATCAAATAAAGGGTTAAATTCTGCCTCTAGTGAAGTTAATGGCAAACTCCCGCTGACTTCAATAGACAAGTATTGGGGGTAGCCATGTTAGCCTGTATCCACAAAAACAACAAGGAGTCCGGTGTCATTATATAATGCCTGCATCTGTAATTTTCACTCCATGCATCTGAAGAAGTGGGCTTTTTACCACCCACGAAAGCTTATGCCCAAATAAATCTGTTAGTCTTTAAGGTGCCACCGGACTTCTTGTTGACTTCAATAAAGCATACACCCATAAAGCTAACTATACCTTGGATTCACTCTGCATAATTCTACTCATTAATTTAAAATTAAATACAATACAAATATAAATTTTTAAAAAATTACAATTGTTTTTCCCTTTAAGAGCTTTATTACTAAAGTGGAAAGAATGGAAGAAAATATATTTCAGTATTTATTTTACATCCTAGTGAAATATATATCCTCCCCAACAGCTAAGCCCCAAGGTGCTGTCACATGCCAGTATGTTTATCTCACTGCTCTCAAAAGCTACATTTTAACATTCTGGTCCTATTGACTAGGTCATGACATCAAAGTAACAGTGATCTCAGCAGGCCTTAATGATTTAGGGGAGACTCACACAGCTATATCACACTGCTAGAGATAGAACTGGTATGACTTGTGAGGGAATCTAGAGCAGTAATAAACGCAGCTTATAATAAAAAGTCAGTAATTGTAATTTAGTAAGTTTAGATACAATGAAAAAGAGAGTTAAAATACAATTTTTACCTCCCCTTCTGAATAAAAGTTCAAGAACTATTTTAAAATTAGAGGAATCGCCTTTCTTTATTGCAATCTGTACTTGCCCAACGTCTCTTTATTGTTGTTATTATTATTAATTAGTAAATTAGAATAAAGAAGAATCCATTAATATTTATGGTTTTACTAGTTTGCCATCTAGTAGTAAGCTCCCATTTTAAAAGGACTAAAGCTTCTTTCCAGGTTATTTAATAGAATTCCAAAGAACATTTAAATGTATATTTATAGCAACTCCAAATAGCTTCTCATCAGTTTCTCAGATCTGGAGGAGGTTTCAAGAAAGAGGAAACCTCACATTCTTCAAGAGGAAAAAGATGCCAAAACTCACAGAACTGTGCTCAGATGTCTGGGCCCTTCCAACCAGCTGGTCATTATCTGCATGCCTAAGCCCTCCAGATACTAGGGATGTAAAATATTAAATGATTAAATGGTTGACCAATAAGTATTAGTCTTACTGTGAACCCTCCTTTGTTCACCCACCTCCTTCCGGGTTATGATCACCTAGTAGAAGTCCTTGCTGGATGCTGGGGCAGAGGTGCCATTTTTGGGACACTGGAAAGAGGTGATTATGGCAACCAGGAAAGGGTGGGCATCATAAGAGGTCACTGGGAGGCTATCCCCCTCTTAAAGGGACTGGGTCCATATTAACGCTCTAGCACAATGGGGTCTTCAGCCCAGTGATGAGGAGGGTCCTGCACACCCCTTTGTTGGTAAAAACAGTCCCTCCAGCCCTGGTGACCTGAGGGGTGACCTCAGTGGAAGGATACCACTCACTAGGCCAAAAAACACCTGGCAGTGCAGGGAAGCAGGACGAGCAAAGAGCCAGTCCAGGGGATTTGCGGGGGAGGGTGTCACCAGCCAGGCAGGGGGAGCACGTTTAGGCCATGGGGGGAGGGCAGAGGCGGCAGGCCCTGCCGGGGAGTAAAGTAGTCCCTGGCCTCTGCCTGTGCCACTGGACAGCGCGCTAGTTGGTGCTGTGGTTTCAGCTGATAAGGGAAGGGAAGGGAAACTGCCGCTGGGGTGGCACAGAGCGTCTGCGGAGGCCGCATCAGGACAAGTTAAGCAGCTGGGACTTCTTTCCCTTTTTTGGGTATTGACAATGCCAGGGGGTGCTGGGACCCCTCAACTGCCCCAGGCTCTCCTGGCTAGACCTGTTGTGTCACCTCCAGTATGAGTTCAGCTGCCCTTCCCCGTCTTTCCTGGGCAAAGAGGGAGGGGAGACGCACCATCCTAGGCACTGCGAGGCCTGAATCAGTTAACCAGTTAACCGATTAACCAGTATAGTTTTAATAGTTTAAACGGGCACTTTTTTAAATGATATTTACATCCCCACCAGATACCATTTCAGTTTTAAATGGTCCTCGGACACAGTCCCAGATTTCCAAGGCTGACAAACACCTTACAATATTTAAGACACTTCAATGCCTTATCACTTAGGTATGTGCCCTCGTAACCATTCAACAGCCAAGGTATTTACATGAGAAAACAGTGCCAAGTGAAGAGCTGCTCTGGTTTGTGTGCGTGTGCGAAAGAGTGAATTTAATACTCAAGAAAGGAGCTTGAATGACAGCCCTGGAGACTGCAGAACACAGAACATACACAGTATAAGCAGCAGTAGTACAAACGTTTCCAGGCTGCTCCACCAATCTTTATGTCTCTACTCTGACCTGAAGGAGAAATCCCACATTACCAAAGACAGGATGACCTGACATGTCTTTACCATCTCTGATGTCCATGATTCTATGAACAGAGTATTCCCATGAGAGAGAACACGGCTCATTCAAATCTGAACCACGCTGGTGAGGCTGAAACACTGGTGATAAGTATGTGTGGTGATTTTTGTGATGTGGATGCACACCCATTAAGAACTCAGACTACTTTATTTCACAGGAGCCTCCAAAGAGATTCATTTCAAATCTGGCCAAAAACAATGTCCTAAAGGAGAAAGACTCTATCTTATCTTACCTAATTTCCCGAGCCATTCAGTTACCATTTTTATAAAAGCACTGGAAACTGTTCTAAAATAAGTCTCAACTTTAATACATTCACAATACAGTTTTTAATAATAATAAGCCTGTGAAATACTTTATATTTAACTATACAAAAAACTCTACATTTGAATTCAGCACTTGCCATGACAGCATGGTCATGGATGCATCCCTTAAAGTACAACTACCAAGATTTGTTCTTCAGAGGAAAGGTACATATTTGCTAAAAGAAACTGAGTTTTCAAAGTGTTTTTAGAAATGCCTGTTATTGTTTCATTACCTATACAGTGGTGGTGCATATCTTATAATGTTTTACAAAACAGGTAGAATCATAATCCCCATATTACAGATGGGAAAATTGAGGCACAGAATGACTAATTGGCAAGGGTTCTTTTGTATGCTTCGTGTTTGAAGATTTGAAGAAAAAACAAAGATACCATCTCCCTTGAAATAGAGATCAGTTAGTGTCCCTAGCCAGTGGAAAAGGCCTGTCCTTTCTTGGCAGTGTCTACACAGGGGTGAAGAAGAGAAAGCTCCTTGCTCCATGTCCTCCCATGCAGGGTTTGCCACAATCTAACCCAATGTATCTAACCCAGTTTGTCCACTGCAGCAACTACATACTCTCTCTTCTGTCAGAATAATTGTTCAGGGTTTTTTCTTCCCATCAATAATCCTTTCTGCAGCACAGCATTTAGCCTCTTTAATTCTGAAGTAGGATTGACTGTGCAAGAAGAAAATGATGGTTTACAAAAGACATGCAGGAGTCAGTATTAGACTCATTTCCTATATACATTAGCTTTGCTTTGGTTTTGGAGAGTCAAGGATAAGAGTCCAATATGCTTCTAGTCTCTGGGAACTCTGAATATAGCTCCACTGTTTTTCCATATTAGCCATTTATGAAGATTTCTCTATCAATAATCCCAAGCTTGTTTACAACAATACAGTGTCTGTTAAGAGTGTAGCTGGATTTGGAACTGAGCTGAGGTCACACTGCTGGCTGCTTTCTGTCTAAAGTATTTATTACTGTTGGAGTTCATTGCTATTGTGTGCAGCTGAAGACACAAGCATGTAAGAATGAATGCTGATTAAAGATACCAGCATAAAATGTTCTAATGCTACAATTAGAACAGAAGGAAAAAACCTACACTCGTAAAATAATATTATAAAAAAAGCAAAACAAAAAAACCCAAACCACTTCACCCCATATAAAAAAAGATGTCCTGGCTTGCTTGGGGAAAGGGTGCTAATCAGTGTCTTCAACTGGCACTGGATTAGGCCATGGTTCACCTGAGTAATCACATAAGATGAATTTTTCCTAGAGCTGGGAAGCAGTATGGATGGTCCAGTGGTTTGAGCACAGGACTGAGAGATGGGCGATACCAAGTTATAATCCTGGCTTTCAGTTTGGCTTGCTATGTGGCTTTGGCAAGCCACAACTTCTCTGTGGCTTGGTTTCCAGAGCTGTAAAATGGGGATAACAATGGCCTCCCTCACAGAAGGGCTGTAGAGATTCATAGTTGTAAAGTAGGGCTGTAGAGATTCATAGTTGTAAAGTACTTTGAGAAAGAAACGCTCTATGTACCAGATAAAATAATATTAAATGACAACAGTCTAACTGCCAGTTCCTCACACTACACACTCAGACTATGGTTAGACCTGAGCCTTTTTAGCTGTCTCCCCTGCCCCTACCATTGCTGCAAGATGCATGTCATTCAGTCCCTCCAGGTGACCCCAATCACCTCTATCAAGAAAAAAATCCTTGACTAAATAAAGGGAAAAAACTGTTCATTCCTAAACAATGGCTCTTGTTCTTGTTTTTCAGATTGGAAGGAGCAGATGTCCTTGGATTTTGACCCTCGCTGCACTCAACTTCAAAACAAGTTTGAAAAATGTGTTTAAACAAATGTCTAGCTAGAACCAATTCTAACAAAATACTGGCTAGCCATAGGGTTGTAGGTTAGAACATTTAAATATATGCATTATTTGTAACATGGTCTGGTCGCATACATATTGGTCAATCCAGTTATGTTTGGAGCTGGTTTAGAATGATGAACCCATGTTTCAACATGGTTTCTTAACTCGGTTTGAGACCCAGTTTGGTTGGATGCCTGCCTTGAGGTGGGAGAGCTAGTTGCCACTGTTGCATTTAAAGCATCTTTTAGCTTTTGAACAAGTTTTATTCTAGAAAGTAAAGTTATAATAAAAGGGGCAAGGAACTTAATACAAAAAAAATAACAGCTGGGATCAGGTGAGTAAGCAAGATGTCAAGGTTTTCATTGCAAATATATATTACTGAAAAATACCCAGGTTTAATAATCTAATTTATAGCATCTAGCCAAAAAAAAGTCACTAACCAAGTTGTAGCCTGCACTGAACAGAATGGAGTGACGATATATTTTATGAAAACTAAACAAAATGGTGAATCAAAATATTACCAGAAAGCAGCAGCTGTTTTGGAAAATCACTTTTGCTCTGCAAGTAAAAACTCTAATCAAGAGGAAAATTGGATTTTGACAAACCATCCTTAGCATGTCGGTTTTCCAACTAACAATCATATATGTAACATTTAGAATTATTTATTCCCCCAAACAATGCCGAGCAATAGGTTCCATCTCCTCGTACCTGACAGGAAATAATAACGATATTTAAAAAATATAGCTGTTTGAAGAAAATTCTGTGAAAAACAAAAATCCCTCATCACTTCTTCCCAGAGGTACCATAATTCATTATGGAAAAGAAAAACCTGGTAGGGTTTTTCTCACTTTGTACTAAATAATTATTACTATAGAGAACATAATCATAATAGTTTGTTTGTTTTTTCCCAATTATGCCTTGAATATTGGTCACATAACCAAAGCTATATCATCCCAAATATTAAAGATGTTATAATTTCCGTCTTATTTCTCTAGATTCTTCTAGAACAATTGTAAAAGACACAGATCTCCAGTTAACAATACCGAGTTATTGGCAGAACAGGCAACAATAAAAACAACTATAGACAAATGTACATCATAACTAGAACCATCTAATGTGATCATTAAGCAGAAATATTCCTTGAGACAAGGAATATAGGTTCCAAGAGTGTAAAGCAAGGTCATCTCTCAAAGTGTGTTTTGACTTAAATATCATCAACAGAAAACATAACAACCTATAATGTAGTTTTTTAGAAGGCTTATCAGCAATACAATATAATCTCAATGAGAAATGCTTCAACAAAAGATGAAATCGTACCGACTGTTCTCAGTTTCCAAAATTTATGTGCAGAAAAATGAGGGGATAATTTACAAGAAGAAAGTAGCAAGTCATTAAAATGTTTTATCTTGGCAATTTCACTGAGCTTTTGATCACAGTGCTCCCTTGCAGAAAAATGACTAAGTGCATCAAAAAAGCATTAGCAGCAGGGTACAAAAATAAAAAAGCTACATGAATCGTTTGTATGTTTTTTTAATCCTAAAATGCCTGAAAAGGTCCTAGCAGGTTATAAACTGAAAATACTAATTTATACTGAAAAAAATTAGAAGCCTCAGGCATGAGTTTTAATGTCTTTCAAACACGGGTATTTAAGACTGCAAACAATGCATTTGAAAAAAAATATACAGTGCTTCAACTGGAGAAACAAAGGAAACTATGAAAGTTCCAAAGGGAGCTATATGAATACTGGTAACTAGTCATCTATTTACTGATTGACCTAAATACTGTTCTGACCATGAGAATTGTAGGTTATCTTCTGCTGGTAAATCATTTTGAGATAATGGTTGGGTTGATCATAAAACTAGGCTGTGTGAGTATGTTGATATTAGTATGAATATTTATTCCCATGGTTATTTTTCATCCAGCAACCTACAACAAGGATATGTTGTCTTATATTTGTTTAGGAAATATCTAGAGGCAGGGATTTGTTAACAAATAATCAGCATGCACATCAGTGGAATAAATATAGCTGCATCTATTGCCTGGGAGGTCCACGTTAGCAGTACCCTCTCCTGTTTGCACAGATGTACTCTAAGGGTATGTCTACACTACAGCTGCTTCTGCAACTCAGCTACAGCATTGCAGCTGTGCTGCTGGAGTGTAAACACTTCCTACATTGACAGAAGGAGTTTTTCCATTGATGTAGGTAATCCACTTCTTTGAGAGGAGGTAACTAGGTCTGCATATGCACCAGAAGTTAGGTTGGCCTAACTATAGTGCTCAGGGGGCAAAATTTTTCACAGTCTGAGTGACAAAGATAGGTGGACCTAAGATTTAGGTGTAGACCAGCCTAAGCGTGGGCTGTAAGAACACCACATGGGGATGTAAACATGGAAGCTCCTCTTTCCTCTGTATAAACAGCAAGCCCTGGACCTCCCTTTCCCCAAAGGAGAACTCTCCTCTTCTCTTGCATGCTGCTGGAGGGGAAGGGGAGATAGAAAAAAAATTCATGTATGCAATGGCGGAACAAGAAGCCATGTCCTATGACACTAGCAACAGGTAGGCTACCCCCTACTCACTATATATGCCAGGATTGAACAGCCACTGTGTTGTATTACAGCAAAGAGCTCAGAAACTGATTTGCTCCCGTCTAAGCCAATGTCAAAAAACTCTCACAGATGTCAATCACATAGGATCATGCCCTACAAGTGTAGGTAGGGTTCCTTGCTAGCATATAAACATATGCACACATGCAGAACCACATTATAAACTCCACCAAAAATAATCTTCACAAGAGGCCAATGTTGCTAGTCTCAGTATGAACCCACAATTAATGCTGCCTTTGCACAAACATGAATACACAGCAAAGAATTTAGGGTCTGAGTTGACCTCATGGTTAGTTATACCAGAAAAATGCCAGGAACTTTGGAATTCAGGTAAACCCATCTTTAACTTGCTATGGCATACCTAGTTTAGGCAGCACATGCCCTAACTAAGATATCTAATTAACAGCACACTGTTGCAATGCCTCTGCATATTTAAGTCGTATTGTGGATGCTACAATAACAAATACAAATAATTAAGTATTATGGTGAAAATTAAGGTGGGAGCACCAACTTTGATTAGCAACCCAAATAAATTTTGTACATTTACTCTTTTAACCAAGTCCTTGTAATCAAACGTTAACATTAATATAGATATTTTAAGTAGTGAGACTCTCTAGGTTGTCCTTTTCAAGTTCTATACATTCTCATGGGAAAAAAGTCTAGTACAAGTGCTGTACAGCAGGTCTGAGCTCTGGTAGTCTCCTCTTGCAACAAAGGTGGAAATCTGCACAAGTGGGAAGAGTAGCCTCTCTTTGCCAAGATCCACCATTCAGAGCTAAAAATCATAATTTCCTCCTTCTGCATAGAAGCAGATCTATACTTAAGGAACATAATTTTTCTAGCTGCTAGAAGAAAACTCATATTGTAGCATATGCTACCACTACTTTATATTTTATCACATGCTTCAAACACATAGGGTTAAATCCGATCGTCCTAATTCAGCCAAGACTCCCCACTAGGCCTCTGGCTGGAATCAAGATTACAGGAATTGCTCTGTAGATAATACGCCCAATTATGATTGCACTGAAGCGTGGGAAGTACAATGGATATTTTTCAGGAAGCCAGAAAACTATGCTGTTATTTAAGTGGTACCATTTTGTCTTCCAAGAAATGTTTTCATTCTGAAAACTCTGGAGGAGACAGCAGAGACAAAACATGCAGCCCACCCTTAAATATTTTAAGGGCTTTGCTTTGTTATAATTTTTGTCAATGACAGTGGAACAGTAAAATCAGGATAAAATGCATTTTAAAGTGCTACTGATGTTCAGATCCAAATTTCTTTGGATTTGTCGATTTAAAAACTAAAAGGACAATGTCTGGGTCCTAACTGTAATATACTTTCAAATATTTAGGTCCACCTGATATCTAAAAATTGATTCTCCCAAAATAAAAATTACATAATACGGGCAAGAAAAAGTGAGAGAATAGTCAATTTCAATTTAAACTCACTTACAAACCATAAGACTGATACCTGCTCTTTTAAATGAAGTGGTAGTAACAACCACACAGAAAAATATCAGATCCTTCTACAGAGAACTAGGCCTGGAAAATTAATCTAGAGGGACGCACAGTATCTTCCCCTTGTTGCCTAATTGCAGGGTATTAATAATATTGTTTATTTTAATAAAGGTTATAGGCTCGCCAACTGATCTGATCAGAACTTAATAAGGTTCTTGTCCCAGAATCAGGCTACACAGGGACCCTCGAGATGTATGACAAGGACATTCATGCTGGGAACAAAATACAATAAAAGATGACTTTTATTGACATAAATGGAATAGTAATCAAATGGAAAAGTAATCAATCAGAATTAAAACAGAAATAATACTGTTCTGTCTTGGAGGTACACGTGATATCATTTACTATAAAACTTCCTAGGTTAACATACTCACTCCCTTCCTTGATAGCCTGGTAGTAAGAGGCAAAGGACTAGCTTCGACTGGGGCATGTCAAAAAGAGTCTGATGGTCCAGGTTCCTCAATTCTCAGGTGGAAGATGAAAAACTTAGGAGAAGCTAGAAAGCTCTAGAAAGACCTAAGAAAAACTAACCTAAAACCTAACTAAACATGGTGGTTTGCCCCTTTTATAGCACCTGAGCACTATGCACCCACCTTCTATGTCCAAATTTAATTTCCTCACCCATATGCTATAGGGTACACTTACTCTATAGGCTGGCATATTCATATGTATTAATGTCAATTAGCTCATGCTCACATGGGCTATTTCTGGCCTGAACCGGTGGTGGTTATTTCCATGTTCTTTGTGGTGTACCCATTAAGTGTATAGAGGGCAATCGGTAGGCCACTTATCTATGTCAGAGGTCACAAACACATGTATGCTAATTTGCTTTAGCTCATCATCTATGCTAAAGGTCACAAACATATGTATGCTAACCTGCTTCAGCTCATAATGGATGTGGCCTGTAGGTTCCTTGAGTTACTGCCAAAATACTCTAATACAAAGCTATAAATCTATTATAATAAACAATAAACCCATAAGAAAGGAAATAACACAGCAAGCAAGCAGGCTAGACCTTATATTTGCAAATACAACACTGCTGGATTTGCTAACGAATTAATTAAAGCACAAGACCTCAACTAGGTAGTTATATAATTTACTGGGATGTTAGCTTATAGCTTTTTTACTTTTAAATTCTCTGTTCCAAGCCTCGAATTTCATCCAAATGCTGCTGAGGCCCAAGTATGGCTACATCTCATGTCAGACAGTATCAGTGAGTTAGGTATTTGCATGGCTTTGAAACTGCCTGTTAGCAAGCCAGTTGGTTGAAAGCACTAAAAACTAGAGGTTTTAAATTGTTTTAGCATACAACAATTTGTCTTAAAGAGGACTGAAAAATAAATTCACAGGGGCCCCTAAACGCCCAAGAAGTGTGTTCTGGAAAATGCATGAACATCACTGAACACAGCAGTAATAATGAGAAATTGAGATCAGACCAGACCACTGATCCCGCAAAGCCACTCTGAGGAATAAGAAAAGACTTGTGGCAGTTATTTTAAAGCTCTAACTTGCAAGTGTGGCCAACGCCTGAGCTAACAAATCCATCTATAATTCTGCTATATAACAGCTCCCCCTAGTGTTCAAAAGGTGCAATAAAATGGAAAAAGGGTTTCTCATTCTCACATAGTTCTACAGAGTTGCATACCTTAGTTCTTCCTGTGCCACCGACATATCTGACAGCACAGTTCCTCCACGGACTAAGTCACTTGCCAGTTACAGTACTTTTTCCCTGGTGATCCCAGCACATCCAAGATCCTCCTGTCACTGTCTTCTGCCAGTTCTTCTTTGTCCTTTCTCACTTTCTCTTTCCTCCCTCGAATGCCCAGCTGAATGTTTTGCTTTGTGTGTCTCCCATCTTCCATAGGATGTACCTCTCCCAGCCATCTGAGCCTTCTTGCTTTAATGAGATTTTCGAACATGTCCTGCTCTGTCAGCTCCCTTCCTCCCACATTTGTTATTTTATTATTCTATGAAATGTATTGTCTCTTCCATAGCCATCTATGATGGGAAGCCTCCGATCTCTGTCATTGGCCAAGTCTCTGCTCCATACAGTAGCATGCTCAGTACAATCACATGGTAGCATCTTGTCTTTAGTTTGATGGAGAAACCTCTGTTTGACCAGATGTTGTTCATCCTTTCAAAACACGGTGTTTGCTTTTCCTCATCTTGTATAAATATGTTTATCAAAGACACCTTCAATCATCACACTGCCCAGACAGCAGAATTCTTTTTACCTGTTTAATTTCTTTTCCACCCACATACACTTTTGCATCTATTGTCCAGTTTCTTACCTTCATAATCTTGATTTTCTCCGCATTTATTTTCGATCCCATTTTTGTTGCTTCCTATTCTACCTCTGAAGTAAGAGCAATTATTCTTGTTCCATATGATACTTAGTAAAGCAATAACGTCGGCAAAGTCAAGATCATTTAACTCATCTCCTCTAACTCATTTTACACCATCCACAATGCATTGTGTTTGTTTCATCACCCAATTTATTGCTAATGCAATGAGGACTGGTGGTAACTCACACCCTCATCTAACTCTAGTCACAATATCAAACTAGTGACCTTGTATTTCAGCACAGGGAGAAATGTACAGTATATAATTCAGTGACACTTGCTGCCTACACAAGAAAATGACTGTCATAGGGATTTCAGGAAAAACTCTCTCACTTCAGTGTCAGCTCTTTATAGTAAAGACTCTTCTCATACACACTGATACTTCAGGTATCAGAGGGATAGCCGTGTTAGTCTGGATCTGTAAAAGTAGCAAAGAATCCTATGGCACCTTATAGACTAACAGACATTTTGGAGCATGAGCTTTCGTGGATGAATACCCACTTCGTTGGATGCATGTAGTGGAAATTTCCAGGGGCAGGTATATATATGCAGGCAAGAAGCAAGCCAGAGATAATGAGGTTAGTTCAATCAGGGAGGATGAGGCCCTCTTCTAGCAGCTGATTTTTTACCGTTAGTCCATTTGGTATGATGTCCATTCGTTTCCATTTGGAAAGGAAGATGATACCTGTCTGTATTTGTGCAAGTTTCTTCATGAGGTTGATGGATTTCCACTCCATACGGCTAAACGCAGTGCCTTGCACGGTGTCAAGTATCAGAGGGGTAGCTGTGTTAGTCTGGATCTGTAGATGCAGCCAAGAGTCCTGTGGCACCTTATAGACTAACAGACCTTTTGGAGCATGAACTTTCGTGGGTGAATACTCACTTCGTCGGATGCATGTAGTGGAAATTTCTAGAGGCAGGTATATATATGCATCTTCCTTTCCAAATGCAAACGTATGGACATCATACCAAATGGACTAAAGTAAAAAATCAGCTGCTAGAAGAGGGCTTCATCCTCCCTGATTGAACTAATATCGTTATCTCTAGCCTGCTTCTTGCTTGCATATATATACCTGCCCCTGGAAATTTCCACTACATGCATCCGACGAAGTGGGTATTCACCCACGAGAGCTCATGCTCCAAAACATCTGTTAATCTATAAGGTGCCACAGGACTCTTTGCTGCTTCTACTGATACTTCAGTGTCAGACCTGGAAGGGATTAGGAGATCTTGTTTGAATGCTTGAAGGTGAAACTGTCCTCCTAGATTATATAATCTGCTCAGAAATCCCTAGAGTGCTTTCAGTTTTGTTGCATGAATGTGATTTACAGGATCTATGTAAAGTACTGCACTGTGGGACACAATGCTGGCATACTATCTGGGCAATTAATGTTGACTACAGTTGAAATGAATGAAAACAGCAAAAGCAAAAGTGACAGTATTGATGTTAAAGTCAGGTGGCTTCTCAGTACTAGTCCCTCGACGTCAAACACTGAGGGCTGGTCCACACTACGGGGGGGAAATCGATCTTAGATACGCAACTTCAGCTACGTGAATAACGTAGCTGAAGTCGAATATCTAAGATCGGATTACTCACCCGTCCACACCACGCGGGATCGATGTTCACGGCTCTCCGTGTCGATTCCGGAACTCCATTGGGGTTGATGGAGTTCCGGAATCGATATAAGCGCGCTCGGGGATCGATATATCGCATCTAGATTAGACACGATATATCGATCCCCGAGCAATCGATTTTAACCCGTCGATACGGCGGGTAGTCTGGACGTAGCCTGAGAGTGATGCAATGTGATCAGCAAAATATTGCTAATACTCTGGGCACAAGACACATGGGTTGTATGGATTTTCTTTCTGCCCAACTTACTGCTGTTTCCAAAGAAGTAAGCATTTCCCTTGTAGTACTGTATATGACAGATAATCTTAACATGTGTCTCTTTGGGACAGAACCAAATTACTCTTCTCTCCAGAGCAAGATTTCTTTATGGAATCTCCAGAGGAGAAAAAAGTAGTCAGAGAATCCACGTGGAGTACACTGTTCCCTGGTGGTGTTAAGCAAGTGGTTTAGAAACAACTGAGCCGTTGTGAAAAGCTGTGTTTGAAAAAGGAAGGATGGAAAAAGATAACAGATGCAGAGGGGAAAAACTGACTCACTCCTTTCAGTTCTCATGAGCCTGAAAATTTCTGGCAGGCTTCACTCACAGTATGATGAGGTGTGCAGGAGACCTAGCCATTTTGGCACTAGGAATACCCATTCACACTAATGCCTAAGAGAAAAAATGTTTTTGAAGCTTTTTGGAAGTATGAGGGAAGCTAGTCAAACTTCCACTCTGAATTCCCCAGAAGAGACTATGCCTGTTGTCTGAGTGTTGATTCAAGTGAACACAGATTTCCTGGAAATCACAAAGGATACACTTTTAGTGTCCAAGGAAAACAGAGAGGGGAAAAGAATTGTCTTACTTTGCTAAACATTAATTAATTAGAGTGTACAATTCTGGGCAGCTGCTGAGCATCCGCAACTCACAGACTCAGGCAAGAATTAGTTTCTTCAACAGATTACACATTTCCCATACATCTCTAGGGGGACCTTATGTTCAGTCACACTAGTATGCCTATTCTTTGCTGGGGAGACATCAATTTTTTTTAGGAATGGATTTATTTTTCTGAGGATAGACATGAGCAAGATGACTCAACACACTGTGGTTTCTCTTAGCGTCCCTTTCTATTTTGCTGAAAATCCATCCACCTCACATAGTTTCTACCTCAGCAAACATATTTTTTAATACTTCTTTGCATTTTGACTATGAGAACTCATGCTGAACACTATAAGGTAAATACAGGCAAACAGTTTGAGAAAACTTTGGCAAACAGCATCCATTTAAAGCAAACGTACATGTGTGTAGGTGTTCATCTGAGAAAAAAGGATGGTTAGACAGAGAATTTTAATTTTGTCCTTCATTTTTCCGTGAACTGGGTTAGACAAGTTAAGCAAAAGCAAACAAATTATTACATTATTTTTTATGTAGAGCTGGTTTTGAATATTCTCATGCACTCATATAAACATACTCAAAAGAAGACCTTTACTTACTTGGTTAGTTTATGGCCTTTCATTGCTATGAGGAAATCTCTCACAATCTCAGGACTTTGGAATCTGCACGGTGTTTTGGATATGTATTTCAATGTCTGCACAAGGTTGGAAAAAAACACAGGTTACTCCACATTTATTTGTGCTTTGAGTCCTATGAGATCTCTATGAAACAAGTTATTTTAGGAAAAATCTCCTCAATTATTTTGAGAGAAGTCTGAATGGGGACCTTAGTTCTTTAACGTTGTTCAGAAGGTGGCATGGGCTGTCATAATTGGCACAATCATTTGGATTTCCCTTGATTCACAAAGGTCATATTAATTTCTGCTGAAAGTGAAAGCAACAGGCAGTACATAAAAAAGTAATTATGTGATGACAATTATCACAGCACTTATCTAGGAAACCCTTCTAAGTTGGTCCATACAGAAAGCCACGGTCTAATGCTGAAAAACAGGAACTCCTATGTTCTAACCCAACTCCGAGGGTTCCCTCTGTAGTGTTGGGCAATCACTTGACCTCCTTGTAACTTCACTTGCCCATCTGTAAAATGAGGATAATATCTACCCAGATTTGTAAAGTGCACTGAAGTGTATGGATGAAAGGTCCTTTTTTAGTGCTAAGCATTTGAACAGATGCAATTCAAAGGGTATTCACCTATAACACATTTTCTTTATTAATTTGAATGAAATAATCTTAACTGGCAGATCAAATTGGGACCAAGGTATTTTTAACATCATCAGAGGGCTTAAACTGCAGCAAGGGAGATTTAGGTTGGACATTAGGAAAAAGTTCCTAACTGTCAGGGTAGTTAAACACTGGAATAGATTGCCTAGAGAAGTTGTGGAATCTCCATCTCTGGAGATATTTAAGAGTAGGTTAGATAAATGTCTATTAGGGATGGTCTAGACAGTATTTGGTCCTGCCATGAGGGCAGGGGACTGGACTCGATGACCTCTCGAGGTCCTTTCCAGTCCTAGAGTCTATGAGTCTATGAGAGATTTAGAATGTTTTGTATATGTATAATTCTAACAATACAGAGGATTTCAAAACCTTATTTAAAAAGGCATCTAGTTGTTAAAACCGAACTGAAGAACCATCTTATCGAATTCATCCTTGGGATCATATAAAGTTATTTTCTGCCAAGTGTTCATGAATTCAGTGCCAGTGGTACTCTCATTGCCAGGCCATAAATAGCTAATTTGAGCTCCACAACTGAAACAAAGCCTTCCAGCATAAGGATGTTTTCATCTTTTACGGCTGAAAGCGTACTGTAATCAGCATATTTGGCTGTGCTTTCTCAAAGAGTTCAGAAGTTATTTATGCAGATCACAATTTTAAAAAAAAACTTTGCAAGGATATTGTAGTAATTTATTCAGATATTTTCAGTGAGACAATTCACTTCCCTGCTCTGTTTATCTTTTACACTAACATACGCTTTTAAGGATATGTGATGTTTTGTGTCTCTGTTTAAATGAATGAGAATCCAAGATGATAGATAATATCTGAGCCTGTCATCCTAACTAAATGGAAGGCTTGGTGAAGAATCCCTGCTTTAGTTTTAAATAAGTATATGCAGACTGCAGTTTACAGCGCCCTTTTTAATTTGACAACAACTTATGAGCTTTTGTGAACATTGCTTGAAAAACACCCACTATAAGGAATTGGGATCAGAACAGGGTTCCAGACAATTCTTGCATTTTTCTGAAATAAAAAAGTACAACCGTACTAAACATTACTATCATTTACCAATTGCCCCATTAAAATACCATTTTCTATTAGAGGAACACAGAGCTATTTCAATTCTATAATGATTTCTTTTCAAAACTCTGCAGCATCTTCCATTAAAAAAAATCAATTAAAAGTACAAAAATGTCATATTATGGTCACATCAAAATTCAGTTCCTGTTTACTAAGCTAGATCCAGCGACTTCAACACCAGTAGACACATGTATGCACAAAACTTGTGCGTGTGCTTGCGTGATGATGGACAGAAATAATTCCATTAAGTCAAGTACCTAAAGCAAGTACACCTAGAATTAATATCTCTATTCTACTGGCACAGAATAAATGTCTAGATGGCAAAATGCATGTGAAAGCATTTCCTATACTGGCAACAATATCATTAAAGAGTTAAACTGTAAATTATGTTTAGACAAATATAATCACAGAATGGTCTTTTCCCCCATATATTTGAAACACATGAGAATGAGATAGTAAATCTCAATGTCAAATTAAACTAGATTTTTGTAAACTTCTGTTTTATCAAATCTAAGGCCTATATACTTCAATTTTGTCCTTTCAGACAAAAAAAACAAACAAAAAAGTAAGCCTGGACGAAATCTTGCTCACATGAATAGTTCCCCAGCAGTCAATGGGACTATTCAAGCAGGCTAGGAAAGCTGGAACTGGCCCAGTATTAACCATGGTGATATTAAAGACAATTCTCTTCCACAGCCACCAGAGGTCAGACTACAATTCTTTTAAGTAGTTACATTTGATAAAGCTGCTAATCTAAGATACTCAGAACCATCTCATCATGTTAACAATCAGTAAATAATAGTTTTAAAGATTTTTCCAACAATACATCAAAAAATTAATACCGAATTTACCAGTGACTGAATGTATAATTTAGTTACACTGTGTAATCCAAGTTGGAGAATTTAATTTACTTGTTTTTAACAGCGAAATCTATAGATCATGTGTGTTCTAACCCTCAGGTCTGAAACTCCTAGACTCCCTGGAATTACAGATTCATATACTGGCAGCATGTGCTGGCAGGCTTAAAAAATATATTGAATGTAGTTTGCTGTGCTGAAGTCTTTTGAATGACACCTCAAAACCAGAGCCATTGCCTGTCTGCTCTCTATAAACATTAAAAATCCTTTGGCAGTTTTCATAAGAGCAGGAGTTTGTCCTTGTGTCCTTGACCAAAATTGCTCCTTTCCTCCATGATGGTGCACACCAGCTAGCCAGTACTTTCCACCCAGCGGGCTGCATTCAGTTGTGCTGTACGCACGCAGTTTAAGCAGCACTTTAGGGAGAAAAGTTATATTACAAAAGTCAAATATGTATTTACTGAAACAATGTTCATCAGAAGGAAAATTCCAAGACTTAATTTTGCATGTGTGATTGTAAATGATGAACACTGTGATACAGTCCAGCCTCTGACTTCTGCTAGAGCGCTAAGGGAATGTGTAGCTCTACTCACTTCGTACATGATAGTGTTCAGATTCTGCTGGCCAGAGCTCTGTTTGTGTTTTCCACTATCTTTGCGCTGCTGCTTAAGATCGGTAAGTAACTGGAACACCTAAAAAGAAAAAAACGTATTTAAAAGATTTTTTGAACTAGTTTAGCATTTTTTCTACTGTCATTTTTAAACGTGTTATTAAAATATTACCAATCAAATACAAAAAATTGCCCTGCTAGTGACTGACTGCGTGAGTAAAACAGAGACATTTTGATAACAGAAAAATTATTTGTATACAAGAAATGATGAGACAGCAGAGCATTCTGAATTATGGTTATTGGCCTTGAATTATGTTGAACAAAAAGATACAGGAAGTGTAGATATTTGAATGGACTATCAGCACTTGTTGAAGCCTTACCCAAAAGCCCCAGTGGAAAAAGTGGTTACTAGAATGAAACTATCAGCCACTTAACTCTATTCTGTGCAACTGCTGGTTATGTGCCACAACCTGCAGTTCTTAATTGAAACTCCTATTGAAATCAATGTGACTGTTGCTGGAATACTGGCTGCAGGATATGGCCCTATCTTATAGTATGTAATGTGTGTATACATTAGCCTACGATATTAAAAGTAAAATATTCAAAATATTCTGCTTTACAGAAACTCAAGTGTGCTGTGAGTGCAAGAAGAATGTGTGCCCTACAATTGTGTGTTTGTAATGAGCCTAAAAAATTAGGGCCTGATGCTGCAAACACGACTAAATGTAGTGGTGCTACTATAAATTTACTTCAGTGGGGCTGCTTGCAGTAAGCACTATGCTTAATAGTAAGTATTTCTGGGATCAGCTTAACAGTGTGCTCAGATGCCACAGTGATAAATACGGTATACAAAATTCAACAGAATTAATTAGTACATGAGTTCCTTAGAAAAAATAAATACAAGCAACAATATTGTTGAAAAAAGAGTAATAAAGATGTCTCCACATTTTTGAATGCTCAAAGCTGTAGGAATGAAATTAACTATTTGATGTTTTATGTAATAAGAATTTTTTAAAATAAATTATGTTTCAGTTTCTAAAATAAAGTATTGAAAAACCTACTACACTGTTGCTACATCTTCTTGCATGACAGTCAGAGCTGCAGGAAAATGTATAGACAACTTCTGTTATTCTTTTCGGCCTCAATGCAGCAAAGCTCTTAGGCTTCAGTGGTTCACATGCTTAAGTGCTCCCAGCCAGGCTGTGGGAGGCATGCAGTACAGAAATGTTTTAAATACTCTATTTAAAATTCCTTTTATACTCTGTGAAAGTGCACTGATGGTTCTGTGTACACAGACACCCTCCCCCAAAATGCATCCTTATGGGTCACAGCTGATACCAAGAGTCTCTTCTGATGCATATATTGTCCTGGAATCATGCATTCTGGTACGTCACGAATGAGCTCAGAAGAGGGAGTAGATTTCAAGTTTAAAAAAGAATTCTCTAAATATTTAGTTAAAAAACAGTATTTCTCTATAAGCATTTATACTGTACTCATCATATTTGAGCCCAGAGTAGCAGATAATACTATTTTTAAGGTTGTAATAAACCAAAAATAAATACTGCTTACGTGCCCCATTTCTGAATTGTCTGTTGTAGTTTTTAAACTTACTTTAACAGCAGTGCTGCTTGCTGCCTTAAATACTTGATCCACAACCAAAGATCCATATTAAACTGCAACTGCATTGCCTGGGAACAACTTGGCTATTTGTGCACTTACTGTGAGTGCCTTCACCTCAATATGTCCAAAGCCGATAACAAAATCTAAGTCGGGGTCCCCAATGCGGTGCATCTAAGTGCGCCCGCATACGGGCCGGCAGACTAGCAGGTGCCAAAATGCCGCCGACAAGCTGCGTCATCCAGAGGCGTTGCTGCCAATTTTCAGCGTTATTTCGGCAGCGACGCCTCTGGATGATGCTACTTGTCGGTGGCATTTCGGCGGCGACGCCTATTTAAGTTGCCACTTGTTGGCGGAATTTCGGTGGATGCTTGTCCATCGCCACGGTCCTCCGTGGCTCATCATCTGGCATCCGCCAGACCAAAAAGCTTGGGAACCACTGATCTAAGTAATGGACACCCTTCTATTTCTGCTTCCTTAGTTTTTAACATGCCCCACTTAAGTTCCACTTATAAATCCCATGGCCTTGTAAAAATTACTGGTTCATAAAACTACAATGAAATATGATGAGCAATGTTTTCAGTTACTAATACTAACTCTGCCATTACAGCAAATGTTGCTATAACAGATTTTCAAACAAAGTGGAACTTTATATACTAAATACAGTATAAATAAATATAACCAAACTGGGACTTGAAAGAGGACACTGATTCCACAAACCTACATACAAATAAATATCAGGTTAAATGAGGGACAGTGAATTAAAGCTGCCTTTACACTTTACTTATTCTAACCAACGCACTACTCTTTTGTAATATTTTCTCTTACAGAAGGAGACAGGGAAGAAAGCATATTGTGCAAGATTCCCCCTGCCTTCATCTTCATCAGCACAGTTCCTTCAACACTAGTGGGCATTTTCTAACTGTGGTCAAGAGAAACATGACTAGCCCTAATCCTATGTGAGATATCATTTCCTATAATTGTGCACATCTATAGCACCTGCCACCCGAGGATCTCAATGCACTGTGAACATATTAACTGTATACCACAGTACATACCAATACACTACTGAGACGGGCAAGTGTTCTTTGCAGTTGAAGAAAATAAGGCACAAACAGGGGAAGCAACTAGCCCAAGGAAATCTTTCAAAGAATCAGGGATAGAACCCAGATCTCATGACTCACAGTCCTGTGCTTTATTCAGACATTTTTAGTGAGAAATATGAGCTTGGCACTGACTGAGTTAGACACCCTCGTCAAGCTGCAATACTGAGAAATAGCAGCCCAAGGGAAATCGAATACTAGTTTTAGAGGAATCTGTACACTGAAGAGTGCTGAAAAATGTGCCTAAAATGCCTACAGCTGCAGACACTGCAAATCCCTTCCTGAAAAGAATTAAAAAGCTTTATGTGCTGAGACAACTATGCTGAGAAAGGGAAATGGTGAATGAGCAGTCTCGTCCGTAATTCCATTTTCCACTTCCTTTCACTTTCTCACTCAGCACATATGGGTATATATGGCAACAGTGGGGAGGCATTGAGACTAAGAGGATGTTGGCACAGACTGAGGGACAGAAAGTGGTTTTAATAAATGCAGATATTTAGCACATATAATTAAGGGTCTGATCTTGCCAAGTGATCAGGACCTCACTGCACTAGGCCCTTGTTCTGGGGTGCCAGAAGATTTACACAATGCAAGAATTCTTCTTGTACATGAAAGGCAGGATCCATACCCAATTTTACCATAACATCCTTGCATGTTGAAAAGGAATACAGAGAAGTATTGGAAAGGTCTGATTTGGCCAGCAATAATCTCTTCCATACTTCTTGCTTTCCATTCTGAAATGGTAGATTTTTTTAAATAGACATTTAATACCACACTCTGACCTAAAACCATGGGCTATTTTCTATTTCTTAAACAATAAGATTCCTTCCAACTGAAATCCTCAAGTTACTTGGTTGAATTTGCACCTCATACTAATGTCACATTTCCATCTTACCATCACCAAAAAGGCATTTTCAGTCTGAAGACTGTAAAAAAGGCTCAGTAAGGCCTTCTCTTCACTAGGAAAAAAAGGTGTTTTCTTAGCCAACATGGTAAAATCTTAATCAAGACAAGGCAGTTGTTCTCACGTGTGTTAGCAGGTCAAGGTAAACCCTAGGCTCCCCTTTAGAGTTTACCTGGCCCCACTAACACATTTCCAAACAACAAACTATTTGCCATTACTAAGATTTTATCATGTTAAGAAAACACATTGTTTCTGTAGTGTGGACTTACTCCAAGATTTTTAAAACTAAGCTGTAAGAGACTTACAAAGAGCTTTTTTTTTTTAAAGCACTTATTTTAATTTCAGTAGGTACTTAAGAGAGTTCTGAGCTGCAGGATAGTTCAAGTTAGGCATGAAGTAGTGAACCTGCTATCAGCAGCCATTTTAGAAAACATCTGGATTTTCTTGTTTGCAAAGATTTCCTCCAGTTCTAATTCTGTTTTTCTCTGCAATATGAAAATTGATTCAGCAGTTGATCACAGAAATGTAGGGCTGGAAGGGACCTTGAAAGGTCATCTAGTCCAGCCTCATGCTGAGGCAGGAACAAGTATACCTAAGAGCGTTCCTGACAGATATTTGCCCAACCTGTTTTTAAGAACCTTCAATGACAGGGATTCAAAACGACCCTTGGAAGTCTGTCTTGGTACTTAACTATCCTTGTAGTTGATAGGTGGTTCCTAATATCAAACCTCAATGTCTCTTGCTTTAGACTAAACCCAATAATTCTTGTCCTATCTTTAGGGGACATGAAGAACAATTGATCCTCCTCCTCTTTATAGCAACTATATTTGTAGACAGTTAGTAGGTTTCCCCTCAGCCTTCTCTTTTCAAGATGAAATATGCCAACTTTTTTTTTAATCTTTCCTGTTAGGTCAGGTTTTCTAAACCTTTTGTCATTTTTGTTCCTCTCCTCTTCTCTCCAATTTGTCCACATCTTTCCTAAAGTGTGCACCCAGAACTGGACACAGTATTTCAGATGAAGCCTCACCAGGGCTGAGTAATGTGAGATAATTACCACCCATGTTTTACATACAGGACTCCTATTAACACACCACAGAATAATATTAGCTTTTCCCACCATAAACTCCAGATCCTTTTTAGCAATACTAGTGCCTAGACAGTTATTCTGTTTTGTTGTTCTGCATCTGAGTTTTCCCTCCCAAGTGTAGTACTTCGCACTTCCTTTCTTTACTTTCATCTTGCTGAATTAAGACCAATTCTCCAATTTGTCAAGATCCTTTTGAATTTCAATCCTGCCTTTCAAAGTGCTTGCAATCCCTCCCAGCTTGGTGTCATCTGTAAATTTTATAAGCATACTTTCCATTCCGTTATTCAAGTCATTAATGAAATATTGACTAGAACTGGACTCAGGACTGAACCCATTTAACCCCACTACATACATCCTCCCAGATTGATAGTAAACCATTATTAAATACTTTCTGAGTATGGTCTTTCAACCATTTATGCACCAACCATATAGTAATTTCATCTAGACCACATTTCCCCAGTTTGCTTACAAGAATGTCATGTGAGACTGTGTCAAAAGCATTACTAAAATCAAGATATATTATGTCTACAGCTCCCTCCCATGTAATAGGTCAATAACTCAGTCAAAGAAAGAAATCAAATCATACCAGACCAACGTTGGCTATTATTTATTGCCTTATTATCCTGTAGGTGCTTACAAACTGATTGTTTAATAATTTGTTCGACTATCTTTCCACATGTTGATATTATGGTGATTGCTTTATAATTGCTTGGGTCCCCTTTGTTCCTCTTTCTAAAGATAGGTACTGTGTTTGCTCTTCTCCAGACACCTGTGGCCTCACCTGTCCACCAGAGTTCTCAAAGATAATCACTAATAGTTCTGAGATTGCTTCAGCTAGCTCCTTAAGTACCCTAGGGTGAATTTCATCAGGCTCTGCTGACTTGAATACATCTAACTTATCTAGACATTCTTTAACCTGTTCTTTCACAGTTCAGGCTTATGCACCTTTCCCCTTGTTGTTAACACTAATTGTGTGAAGTATCTAGTCACTATTAACCTCATTAGCAAAGAATGAAGTAAAATAGGCATTAAACACCTCAGCTTTCTTGATGTCATCCACTCTTAACTCTCCTTCCCCAATAAGTAGTGGACCTACACTTTCCTTCATCTTTCTCTCACTCCTAACTCACTTATAGAACTGCCTCTTATTGCCTTTTATGTCCTTTACTAGGTATAACCCAATTTGTGCCTTAGCCTTTGTGATTCTGTCTTTACATGCTCATGCTATTCTTCTGTACTCATCCTTAGTAATTTGTCCATGTTTCCACTTTTTGTGGGATTAATTTTTTATTTTCATGTATCATTATTCATTTCTGTCTTAAGACTGGTTTAAAAAAGTTCCTTTAGGCATTACTTTCCACAGGTACAAAGCTGACAACTTTAAAGATTTTGGGCCTGATGAGAGAACAGTATAACTGCAAAGAAACCAAGGCAGTTGTCCAGATGTAAAACTGGCATAAAAGAGAATCAGATCCCAGGTTATGAATACTGCATACAAACAAAGTAAGGGTATTCAGCAAATTGGTAACATAAAAATGTGGGAGAAGAGAAAAGATAATTAAAATGATTGATGTTCTGAAGGACCATTTTCTCATAGATTTGAAGACACACATACAACACTAATATTTGGGTTTTTTTGTTTTGTTTTGTTTTTTTAAAACAGATTTGAGATCAAACCCTGCTCAGATTCACCATGCAAATACACCTCTACTCCGATATAACGCGACCCGATATAACACAAATTTGGAAATAACACGGTAAAGCAGCACTCCAGGGTGGGCGGGGGGAGAGGCAAGGCTGCACACTCCAGCAGATCAAAGCAAGTTCAATGTAACGCAGTTTCACCTATAACACGGTAAGATTTTTTGGCTCCCAAGGACAGCTTTATATCGGGGTAGAGGTGTAGTACAATAACAGCATTTCTAGATCCTCTTTAAAGCCAGGAATAGACCCTATTTTACCAAACCTATAAAAACAAAATATTCAAATGTGAAAAATCAGAAGTCATACACAAATCTCCCCGATTTCCTGGTTACTACTTCCTGGAGATATTATTTGTATTTGGACCAGGACATGCTCTCATTGATATCAAAAGGAGTATAAATTGTCAGTTTAAAATCATGGTACAAATAAACTTACCTCAAAGTTACTCAGCAATGCAGCATTGGCGTCTTTCCTGAAAAACAAAAAATTATGCATGTCTCAGACAAAACTGTCAAAAATCTATTCTCTATTCTTTGCTGATCTGTGCTGACACTAAAAAAAGGGAACACTTTTTGTTAATTTCTGAGATTTTTTTTTTTTTAAATAAAATCTTCAGGATCACAACTCTGTTAAATCCTCTATAATTTCTGGCTATTGCTGCCTTTCAGAGTTATTTATTTTTGCACACTCCAAATGCAGCTATTACACAAACTAACTGTAAGAATATTTGGCTACAACTCAGCCCACAAAGCATCAGGAAGTGTTTAACTTGCACAACAGAATCCTCTTAACTGGGACACTCCATGGAATGGCTTATCATCCTAATTAAGAACCTGCCTCATTACTCCAGAATTAGATAAAACTCCCTGAAGTTTTGTCTGAGTGAAGAGTAATAGGCAGAACCATTACAGAAGACTACTATAAAAAAGAAAAAATATATACAGTACAGAATACAAATTAAAGAATAAAGTAATATTCATTGCACTTCATCTTTAGTTTGTTATTTTAATGTTTATTTGACAAGTTCTACACTAGCAGACTAAAGTTTAGAGCATCCCAGCACTCAAATTTAGAGTTTCCCACCAACCAAATGCTTCCCCATTAAGTGAAACATAGAGTAATTCTATCCCAATTAACCAAGAATCATTGACATTCACTATCATTAGGCTAAACAGGTTTGCTCTGAGTTAAGCATGCCCTAAGTAGATGATACTGTAATTTTATTCTTTTAAATAAATAAATAAATAAATGTTATGTAGAAAAACTAGCCAAGAGCACAATACATTCTGCTGAGCAAACAGACAGTAGTAACAACAGAAAGTTACCATACAAAAACACACAACAAATGCTGAGGTCTGTGTTGCACCGTATAAAAAAGGTAGAATGCATTGTCAAGTAGTCAACTGTTTGAATAGAACTGTCACATTTATCACATTCAAACAAGCTAAATGCCTTCCACAAACTTCCACAGGTTCTATTATTGATTTTAAATGAAAGGGACCTCCTAAACTGACTCAAGAGAATCTTCAGCAAGTAAGTTCACACACATCAGTTTTCATTCCTGTTTTACAAACCACATCACTTTTGTTTATTTGGTAAATGCAGTTCTTTGGAATCTTTGCATTCAGTCAATTGCCACAGAAAGCCCTATGGATGAGGACATTTTTTGTTATAAATAATAGCAATAATGCCACAGAAGAATCACATATAAAATCATCCAATTAAAAAAGTGAGATGATTATGTGCAGTAAACAAAAAGTTTTCAGGATGTGGGTCTGTGGAGAATAAGCTTTTTAAACTACATTTAAGTCAAAGGATTGTTTGTTGGTTTGTTTTTAAAACTGCACCCCTCTACAGTTCAGGGGCTTTAAGGGCACAAGAGCTTAAACTCTTTTCATGTATCAATGTGTGCCAAACCTAAACCCATCCAGACTTTGGATCTTCTCAACATTTTATATTTTGCCAGGCTAGTAGGAATTTAAACTGAACAATAAAATAGAAACATTATTGCTAGTGTGCTTATTCAAGCTGAGTTACGTCTTTATGAAAAACTGGCACCGTTTATAAACGATAGATTTCAGTCTTCACATCAGTCCCAGCCCTCATATGGGTAATAAAAAATAACCAACCAAAATATTTAAAGAAAAGAATGTACATAAAATACCAGAATTTATTTTATTTTTTATATCGGTTCAATATGTAGTTTTATATCAGATGTCTAAACATAGCACTCCGCTGACTCAGAGCTGAACAGAAAAGGAAAACTGACTTAATTTAAAAACCAACTCTAATGTATTAGAGTCCCTTCAAGAGTTATTAATGGTCTTAATTGCTATCCTAAGTGAAATATTACTGAAAGATTTTTCTTGATATAATACTATTAATTTTACTGTATGGGAGCCTTTATTTTTTAAAAATTATTACTGGCACCTTATGCTTCTAACATTGAAAACTACATTCCATTTCTAAACCAAAACATTTTGTGAACTTTTTTTGGGGGGAGGAGGGAGGGAGAGGAAGGAATATAGCAAATTTTCACCTTTGAATCTCTAGAGCTTTGTGACAATTTTATCTGAAGATTTTCCTCTTCTAAGGACTCCTGGAGGAACAAGATGGGGTGTTTGTTCATTAGGCCCCAACAGGGCTGAGAGTTCTATGCGGGCTGGACTGCACAAATTCCCATCATATTCAATGGGCAAAGATCCACTCCCATGGACTCACTGCAGGATCAGGATCCTAGGCCCCAAATCCTGCAACCACTTACACCCATACCTAACTTTACTATCATGAGCAATCACCTTGAAATCAATGGGGCCATGCTCAATTGCAGAGATAGGCATGTGCATAAGTGTTTGTTTGCAGGATCAGACAGTCATGACAGGCCCTATTCATCAAAGGAATGAGTAGGAATTTTTCAGTGGGCTAGATCCTGTCACATGTTGAATAGCCACTTATGTCCTGATCCTGTTAATTGCTTTGTGCATACATAGCCCTCGTCCAGACTAACCCGCGGCATCGGCGGGTTAAAATCGATTGCTCGGGGATCGATATATTGCGTCTAGTCTGGACGCGGTGTATCGATCCCCGAGCGCGCTTACATCGATTCCGGAACTCCATCAATCCGAACGGAGTTCCGGAATCGACACGGAGAGCCGCGGACATCGATGCGGCGCCGTCCAGACTGGTGAGTACCTCGATTTTAGAAATTCGACTTCAGCTACGTTATTCTCGTAGCTGAAGTTGCGTATCTAAAATCGATTTTAATTCCTAGTCTGGACGTGGCCATAGAGATCCTTGCAAGCACAGTAGCTTGCAGGGCAGGGGCCTTACTCTAAAAGTTGCTACTCAGTTTAAGGCTGCCAGAATACAGTCCTCTATTTTTAATAAAAACAACACCCTTCTTCAGTATCCACTTCTGAATTTCAATAAGTAGCTTTAATTATAATAACGGAGAGACAGTGTCTCAGATGGTACAGAACACTGTTAGGTCCACTGAGGTCAGCGAAGAAGCTATGCCGACACACGAGCTGAGGTTCTAGTACCTTAATACCCATATTTATCAAAAATCGGTGCTGTATGTACGTAGATAACAGCAGACCTCAACATTTATGAAATTTGCTTTCTATAAATAATAGTTTAATAATTATCTCTAGAATTCATTTTTTAAATTCAAAATAGATTAAATGAAAGATTAGATTATTTCATGTCTCAGAGACATTGGAAGTGTGTACTACTGTCTATTTAAAAATACACAGGTTTGTGGTGTATAACATGCCAGCACCCAGCTATACAACAAATTGCTGGAGTTCCTAGCACTACTGCCCTGAACCAGCACTCTTTCTGCTGTAGTAACTTTCTGATTTGTTTGTTTGGATTTTTTGTTTGTTTGTTTATCTTTGTTTGTTTGATTGTCTCAATTGCTTTCAAGGTTTGCAGGCTAGGCAAGAATTTTACTTGTCTCTTGTGTTTTGAATTGTAGGTTGTATGCATGCAAATTATGTTTCCAACCTCTCTGTGCTAGTCTGCTCCATTCTTGCAAGCAGGCATAAAGGTCCCCAAGGATCCTCAGAAGCAGGATTTGGATTTTACTTTATGGCAAGAACACAGAAAGAAGAGGGGGAGAATGTTATGTCCATGCATGTCTGACCAGAAGGACGGTTTTATTAGAGGGTTAAAACTATTCCCATGGTGTTTTACTCTATTATATGTTTCAGCAATATTTTTCAAGCAAAGAAAAATGCAGTTACTGATTGGAAAGCTGTTAAGAAACTGTCCAAGAGCTCTGGCCTGATGTGGAGTTATTAATACCTAAATAATTACAGTTTTTAACATATTCCAAGTATTTTGCCTCCCTGCCTCCCCAATGTTCCTCTTCAATGTACAGAGGGAGAAAGTGAGGTGATTATTAGATTTGGGGTGCAACAAAGCACTCCACTACGCCCACCATGCAAGGCTACTACCCTTTGTGTATTTCATGGATCCACATAGTACTTTGCAGCCATGTCCTGCATCTCACTTCAATTCTGCATCAGTGCAGGATGATACTACATAGCACCGATGAGGTGAGAAGACACAATTATTCTGATGTGATATCATGATGGGAAGCACTAGATGTCAAGGTTCAGCCTTGAGGCAGAGTACAGAGCCCTGTGACTTTGGGACACAACAGTGTCAAAGTGCAAACACCACCACGTTCTGCAGCCCTGACCTTGGCCACGGAAGCAGCTGGCAAATGGGCAAGGAGGAACCCCCACTCCCACAGGCTTAAGGGACAATTTCACCTCACCTCAGCAGCCCTGTGAGGTCAGGATCCCACCTCCTACACAAAATTCTCAACCAGCCCCAACTGAAAGGGAAGCCCCTGGAAAACACCTCACGCACCATGCTCAGCTCCCCCTTCAGGCAGATCCCAACCAACAGGGGGGTCCCTTTATCCTTTAAAGTCCACATCCCACTCCTGTAGCCAGACCCCATCCCAAGAGGGGATCCCCTTCCCCACCCCCTCCCTCACATCCAGACCCCCCCAATGGGGCTCCCATCCCCCAGCTCACTCTCCAGCCAGGCCCCCCCAGAGGGGATCCCCTTCCCCAGCTCCCCTCGCATCTAGACTCCCCAAACGGGGCTCCTCTCCCCCTCCAGCCAGACACCCCCCCAAATCAGGGCTCCTCTCCCCCAGCAGGCAGACCCCTCAAGAGTGGATCCCCCTCCCCCAGCTCCCCCGCAGCCAGACCCCCCAACTGGGGCTTCCCTCCCCCAGCCCCCCCCAGAGGGGCTCCCCTACCCCGCAGCCAAACCCCCCAACTGGGGCTCCCCTACCCCGCAGCCAGACGGTCCCCGAAGGGGGCTCCCCTCCCCCTCCAGCCGGCCCCCCCCCAGAGGGGCTCCCCGCTCCAGCCAAACCCCCCTGGACGGGGTCCCCTTTCAGTGGGTGCTCGGCCGGCGGGGGGGGGGTCCCCCTCAGCCGCGGCCACGCGGCGCCCGGGAGCGGCCTACACGCGCGCCGAGGCTCCTTACACTTCCATCTCGTCCGCCCGCCGCCTCCTGCCCGCCCCCGCGGAGCCGCGCACGGGGCCGCCTGACTCAGGGCGCGCAGGCCTGGGCCCTTCTGCTGCTGTTGTGGTGCTGGGCGGGGGCGGGGACCCGGGCGGGGACCCGCCCCCATTGCCGGAGAGACCCGCAGGCAAAAACACTGAATCAAAGTCAATCGGGGGAGCAGGGGCAAAAAGCGAGACTTGCATTGGCCGGGAATCGAACCCGGGCCTCCCGCGTGGCAGGCGAGAATTCTACCACTGAACCACCAATGCAGGTGGTAAGAACGCTGCTCACTGCCCTTTAGGTAGTTTTAAAAAGATTAAATGATTTTCTGGCTTTTATTTTCCATATACACTGACCAAAACGTGTCCAATATATAGAAGCCTTTCACAAATGCCCTGAAAATTCACTTATCTATCTTCAAAATATACTTGTGTCCCCCCCCACTTTATCCTGACAATACTTTTTGGGGAGGGAAGAGGGAAGAATATTTCACTTGCCTATACATATATAAAAGCCTTGCAAAAATATCCTGGAATTTCATTAGCTCTGGTTCCAAAACTCTTGGCTACCCTTTACCAAGATAATAATGAGGGAGAAAACATATCTCACTTGTCCATCAAATCAAAAAATTATTGACTACGTGCAAGCAGAATTTTGCTGGTTCTGCAACAGATAAATAAAACCTTTTTCCATTCCCATCCACCTAATTCTATGTGTATTTCATCATCCAGGTCATAAACACTCTCAATCCCCTTTTCTCCCCTCCCTCCTCTTGCACTCCTTTGTACATATATTGTATTATATTTTGTACAGTCTTTTTTAATCCCAGAGAAAAGTAGATCCACTCTGCTGAGTAGATACAGCTGACAATCCCATTGGCTAGGGCAGGCAAAATTCTGCCTGGGCCACTGCCTGAGAGGCAGGAGTAGATAAATACAAGAAACAGTTTCTTCTGTTATTGATC
Source organism: Gopherus evgoodei (assembly GCF_007399415.2). Classification (NCBI taxonomy): domain Eukaryota; kingdom Metazoa; phylum Chordata; order Testudines; family Testudinidae; genus Gopherus; species Gopherus evgoodei. The sequence continues at coordinate 12,831,491 of NC_044338.1, forward strand.
TGCCATTCAAGAGTCTGTGCATAAACAGTACACCAATGATTCCTCCAACAACAGGCACAAAGTGCTTGTTTCTGGGGCTGCATAGGGAATTCACAGTCTTGCACAGACTCAAACTTGTAAGTAAGGATAAGATTTAGCCTTGGGCATTTTTGGTAAAAGTCATGCACGGGTCAGGGGCAATAAACAAAGATTCATGGCCATGTAACCTGTCCATGACTTCTACTATATAGCCCTGACTAAATCTTTGGTGTTTGGGGGCATTATGGGTGTTAAGCTACTGCTCTGGAGGGGGGCCTGCTGGTGCGCCTGCTGGAGGTAGGGTGACCAGATGTCCTGATTTTATAGGGACAGTCCCAATTTTGGGGTCTTTTTCTTATAT